>NC_081439.1:31432271-32036206 GCF_949786415.1 Peromyscus eremicus | reverse complement strand
TTGGCTATTAGATTTTTTTAAATGTTTAGGCTATCTAATGTTTTATCTGGTATATTTCTAAATGATAAAATGATAGTAATCTTGGTTTTAATGAACTTACAAATGAAAATAGTATGTCTCTCATTTGATCATACCTTTTTGATATGACTATTTGCTTACCTTAAACCCGTACCTTATTCAAAACTAAAATTTTAAAAACTTAAAATTTTTCATTATCTTTATAAATACACACACATACATTTATTCTCATTGTTCAGTGTAATATGAATAAAACAAAAATGTAGCTTTTAAATTAAATTAAATTAAATTTTAATACCATTTTCTCTAGCTAGAGATACACAATGATTTGGGTTAATTATCATCCAAATTATACAAAAGGTATCTAATAATAACAACATCCTTGATAATTTATACCTTAAGCACTGATTTTTTTATTTAATTAGTACCTAAAATGCAATTAGCCAGGATTAAAAATTTAATTAAACAATATGTGTATTTTACTAATAAAAAAGGGAGACAATACTATAGTGACTTCTTCAAAAGTCTTATTTCTAACCACTTAAATATAAATAAGATGATAGTACATAGAATATAATACCTATAAACATATGGGGAACTATATAGTCAATATTGTTTAAATTAGGTAAGTTTTGGTTATTTTAGAAATGTTTATTCATTATGTACTTTCACCCCATTAAGTCAAACTGTGTTCTTGATTACTTAATTTTAGATATAGTAATCTATGGTACATGTAAATGTTATCTCAGCTACAGAGGGTGTAAAAACAATTCAGATCCAGATCATGTTGCTAAATAGTTTTGGCATGATCCAACTTTCTCTCTCCTGAGACTCTCTCCCATCTCATTTACATCAGATCCTAGGAAAGGCTCTTTCTAACTCTGAGCAACCTTGCAATGTTTTATTTTTTTGTTTGTTTTTGTTTGTTTTGTTTTGTTTTTGTTTTTGTTTTTGTTTTAGCCCAGGCTGGCCTCGAACTCACAGAGATCCACCTGGCTCTGCCTCCCGAGTGCTGGGATTAAAGGCGTGCGCCACCACCGCCCGGCTATGTTTTATATATAATATGTAGACCCTGTATGCACAAAATATGATGCTTGGCCAACAGGGGGAACTGTGAACAAAAAGCTCTTGAAAGGAATTTGTGTGTTCAGAGACTGATTAGTGAACAGAATTTCACTGTGGAAAGATTGGAATGTTGCAGGCCCAAAGGCCGGTGACCTTACTTTGAAGTAGGTCTAGCCCTCCAGAACGACTCCTTGCCCACTTATGTGTTAGAACTAACACCCTGTGACTAATAATTAAAAACCTCTTGGGATCTATTATCATAGCAGACCACTGGCTTAAACCAAAAGCTCTGATAGCATCATGGATCTATAGAAAAGCTTCCTCTGTTTCACTGCACCTGCCTCTCTTATGTACTCTCAAATAGACACTGAACTTGTCTTGACTCATGACTTTCTTTTTTCTGTAAATCTTCACGAAGCTGATTCCACATTGGAGCATGGAATTTGGGATAACCTAAAGATGTTTTCCCAGACCACAGTCACTCAAAATGGCTTCAGAATAAAATATCTTTTATTTCTTTTAAGATGAGATCTGTGGTGTTTGCACTGACAGTCTGAATATAGAATTCTCAAAAGAAGAAATTAAAAAAAAAAAACAAAGAAGCATAGAGGTGAGTCCCTGGTTAAGAGAATTCCCTACTCTTGCAGAGGACCTGGGGCCTCTTCCTAGCACCTACATAGCAGCTCACAGCTCTAAGGGATCTAATGCCTTCTTATGGCTTCTACAGGCATTGCACACACACAGGGCACAGATAATGCATGCAGGCAAAACGTTCATACACATAAAAAATGGCTAAGAAATAGTTTTAAAACATTCCCAGCAATTAGAGAAATGCAAATTAAATCCACTTTGAGATCTTGTCTTACCCCAGTCAGAATGACTAAGATCCAGAAAACAAATGACAACATATTCTGGCAAGGATCTGAGGAAAGTTGCATCCATTGTACCTCAACAATATGGCTGCCTAGATATGACCCGAACAAGTGCAACCATTGTCATTTTTAAAACTTAGTGGTCCCATTATCTCACAATTCTCCTTCCCATAAATAAAACCCTTCAGCAAACTAGTCATATAAACAATCCTCCCCATTTTTTCCCTCATTACAATTGCTATTTGTGTCATGAGTTTATCCTAATCTCTCATTAACCAATGTAAAATGCTGAGGTGTTTTTATTCATCAAAAAAGGGGTCTTTTTAGCACCGACTAACTACAATTTACTTTAACAGGACCTACTCTACATATAGAAATCTTGACTATAACTAGATTTGGCATAATAATTGGGCTTTTAATTTTAGTTCTTTGTTAGGTCATGAAAATGTTGGTGACTTTCATTTGTTCAGAATAGGAGTTGTGGCCATTAGTTTTTCACTCTGTTGAGAAATACATGAGAGAAATGGTGTAAAACAGGAAATCTTCAAAAGTTTCAACTCAATGGGAGCTTGACTGATTTCTCTAGACCCAAGGCAAGACAAAACATCATGGTGGTAGGCACATGTGGTCAGTAAGGACAGAAAGAATCAAAAGAAGAGGCCAGCAACAACACACAGCTTTCTAGGCATGCCTCATCCAACAACACACCATTTTCACCTAAAGACATCGTATGATGAATCCATCAGGAAATTAATACATTGATTACATCAGAGAACTAAGGATCCAGACACTTCCCTCAAACCTGTCAGCTGTCAATTAATCTCCCAACATATGAGTCTTTCTGTGCAGGTGGGGACACTTCATATCCAAATCATAACAAGAGATAATTTGAAAATCTTTGTATTTTGGAGCTAAAACTAGAATTATTCACAAATTTTCTTGTAAAGGCTTATACAGTATATATTTTCAGCTTTGTGAGACATATGATATCTATTTCCACTCCTTAACTCAGTTTTTGTGCCAAAGCAACCAGAGACATTATATAAATGAATTAGTGTGGTGATTTTTCAATAAAACATTATTTAGAAAGACAAAAAGAATAGGATATGGCCTGCAGGCCATGTTTTGATGGCATCTGCTATAAAGCATAGATAGAAAATCTTAAAAGCCAGAAATCAATTCACAATCTAATTTATGAAATGGAAAAATAGCCAAATGCACCACTTTGCAGTTAAATGTTTGCAAGAATCTTGATGATGCTAACAATAAGCTTCTCTGTTAAAACTACCAAGCAGTTTTATGTATATCCTATGGTTTTAATAACTTTATACACTTCTGCTGTTACAACCTTAATCACAGGAGTTAGTACATATACAGCCACATTTGAAAAAATGGGTAAAAACTCACTTAGGCCCTTGAAATTATTTTGATTCTCTATTTTGCGAAAGAATAATAGTTGGTTCTAATTATAGCAAAGCAAGCAATGATCTATTTTTCTTAATTACAATTTAAAAATGATCATTTCCAATGCCTTCACTAAGAAGTATAAAAACATCACAAGCACTTGTGATTAAAGAATTGGACCCTTAAAGAAATTAGAAGGCATGCCTCCACCTACAAGTCCCTTCTGAGCTGTATCCAACCTTTCCACACATTCATATTTCCCACACCCTTTTCCAGGCTGAGTGAGTATCCCTGAACCACCCCCGCTCCATTCCATACCTGCTCCCTAACCCACCTGGCTAGACCAATAATAAATAAGAAGATTGAAATAATAATAAAAAGCATTCCAGCTAATTAAATGTCTAGGGCCGGATAGATTCACATCAAAACTATACCAGACTTTCGCCAGGCGGTGGTGGCGCACGCCTTTAATCCCAGCACTCGGTAGGCAGAGCCAGGCGGATCTCTGTGAGTTCAAGGCCAGCCTGGTCTCCAAAGCGAGTTCCAGGAAAGGCGCAAAGCTACACAGAGAAACCCTGTCTTGAAAAACAAAAAACAAACAAACAAACAAACAAAAACTATACCAGACTTTCAAAAGATATCTACAGTCATTCCATATTAAAATATCAAAAAATAGAAACAGAAGGAACACTACCAAACAACTTCTATGCAGCCACTATTACTCTAACAAATACCAAAACCAGGTAAAGGGACAGCAACAAAAAAAGAAAACTGTAGGTGAATATCCCTGATGAACAGATTCAAAAATGCTCAATAAATTATTTTCAAACAGGATACAGACATACATCAAAAAGGTAAGCAGGGAAATGGTGGCACACACCTTTAATCCCAGCACTCATCAGGTAGAGGCAGGTGAATCTCTGAGTTCAGGGCCATCCTGGTCTGCTGCGTGAGTTCCAGGACAGCCAGGGGTACACATAGAAACTCTGTCTCAAAAAAATAAAACAAAATAAAGATTATACACCATGACCATGTTGATGTTAATCCTGAAATGCAGAGAAGTTCCTATCTACAGAAATCAAAAGAATGTAATAAACCATATAAATTGACTTAAGGACAAAAATCACATAACCATCTCAATAAATATAGGAAAAGCCTTTGACAAAATCCAACATGCCTTCATGATGAAAGTCCTACAGAATGTAGAAGTAGATGTAACATACATCAAAATAATAAAAATTTATATGTGAGAAACCTACCACCAATATCATACTAAATAGAGAAAAGCTAGAAGCAATCCCACTAAATGCAGGAACTAGGCAAGGATGTCATCTATCTCTACTTCTTTTCAGTATTGTGCTCCTAATAGTAGCTGGAGCAATAAGGCAAGAAAAGGAAATCAAAGGATTCAAATAGGAAAAGAAAAACTATACCTGTTTGCAGATGACATGATGCTATACAATAGAGAGCCAAAGAAATTCTACCATAAAACCTCTAGAAATGATAAACAAATTCTGCAGTATGGCACAATATAGAATCTACTTGCACAAATAAATAGAATTTCTATACACCAACATTAAATATACAGAAAATGGGCACATTTCCATTCTCAATATCCTCAAATAAGATTAAATACCTAGGAATAAAATTCACCAAAGAAGTGAAGTATGTCTATACTAAAGTCTTTAAACCTCTGGAGAAAGAGATAGAGAAATAAACATGAAAATGTAAAAAATCCCATGCTCATGGATTTGTAAAAAGTAATATTATGGAAATTCCCATTTTACCAAAAGGTATTTACAGATTCAATGCAATCCTAATCAAAATTCCCATTTCATTCTTCATAGAAATATAAAAACTATCCTAAATTTCATATTTCCATAAAATAACTTCCACCCAAACCAGAATAGCCAAAACAATCCTGAATTAAAACAAGCAAACAACAAAAAAAACAGTGCTTTTACAATTTCTATTCCGAATCTTAAGATATATTACACAGCCAACATAATAAAAACAAAACAATTTGGTATTGGCTAAAATACAAACATGTTAACCAATAGAATAATGTTGAAGACCCAAACATGAGTATACATAACTTCAGACATTTAATATTTGACACAGATGTTGAAAACATTATGAAGAAAAGAAAGAACTTTTAACAAATGGTGTTCAGAAAACTGGATGTCCACATCAGAAGAATGAAATTAGACCTGTATCTATCTCTTTGAACAAAAAAAGCAAACTCTAAGTGGATCAAAGATCTTAATGTGAAACCAGAAACACTAAAACAGCTAGAAGAAAACAGATATGATATAGAGGTAGGAAATGTCTTCTTGAATAGGACTCCATTTGTGCAAGAACTATGGCCAACAATTCACAAATGGGGCTTCATAATACTAAAATGTTTTATTTGGCACAGCTAAATAAACAATCAACTAGGTGAGGAGGACACCCACAGAATGCAACAGAATCTTTGCCAGCTATATATCTAACAGAGGATTAATATTCTCAAGATATAAAGAACTCAAAAAATATAAAAAAAAATCTAATTACCAATTCAAAAAAATAGACTTAGGGACCTGAACAGAGAATTCTCAAAAGAAAAAAAGAAGGGGGGATAAGAAGTACCTTGGCATCCAGGCAGTGGCACCGGGTCCTGTGCTCACTGCATGAGTCGGCTGTTTGAAACCTGGGGCCTATGCAGGGTCTCTTGGCTCGGCCTGGGAGGAGGGGACTGGACCTACCTGGACTGAGTCCACCAGGTTGAGCTCAGTCTGTGGGGAAGGCTTTGCCCTGGAGGAGATTGGAATGGGGGGCGGGCTAGGGGGAAGGTGAGGGGGGCGGGAGGGGGGAGAACAAGGGAATCTGTGGCTGATATGTAGAACTGAATTGTATTGCAAAATAAAAATTAAAAAAAAAGGAAAAAAAAAAGAAGTACCTCGAAAAATGTTCATCATTCCTAGCAATTAGGGGAATGCAAATCAAGAAAAGTTTGAGACTTCATCTTACCTTAGTCAGAATGGCAAAGATCAAGAAAATAACTGACAATGAAGACCACCGGGGTGGGCTAAAAAGGGAACCTCAGTCACTGTCATTGGGATTGAAAATTGGTTCAGCCACTATGGAAATCAGTTTAGAGAAGTCTAAAAATAAATCTACAATATGACCTGGTTAAAGTGCTCCTTGGCACATGCCCCAGGGATTTGACATCCTGTTCCACAGATTGTTCAATCATGTTCATTGCTGCTCTAGTCACAATATCTAGGAAATGGAAACAACATCAATGTCCTACAACCAACAAATGACAATGAAAATGTGGTATATATTTACAACGGACTACTATTCAGCAGTAAAGAAAACTGAAATTATGCACTATTCAGTTCTCATTGAAGCTCCAGATCCTTAGATGTCAGTACATAGCCTATAGTTAACTGCAGAAACAGGGAAAGTAAAAAAGGACCATTTCCAGCGTAAGGGTGTGGGGGAGCGATAGAGAGGGAAATAGCAGGGTACAAGTGATCTGATCACAGAAATGAGAAAAGGGAAAGGGGCTCTAATTAGTAAGAGAAGGAGATAAATATGTAAGAAGGAGAAATGAAAGTAAAATCACCATAATGGTGTCTGAAAATTTCTTTAAGGAATCATATATTAACTATCTACCTGAAAAACCTGTAATACATGCAAGTCTGTATATAAATATATGTACACGGTTTAAATGAAGTTATAGTTTAAATTTTCTCATCTGGACTGAAATGCTCCCTTGAAGAGCCAAAGACACCTAAAAAATACCCCAACACCATACTTATGAAACCTTCTCTTGGTTTTGGTTGTTGGTTGGTCAAGGCTGGCCAAGAGACTCTCAATACATACATCCTATTTCTATTGCCTGGTTGCCTCCCAGAGGTGGACAGTAAGTCCCTGTTGCTGTAGACACAACGCATTTCAAACAGGGAACCTGGAGTCCATGAGCTGGAACTGACCTGAAAGCCTTCTCCCTGAAGACTAACTTTCATGGCATCAGGTCCCATGCAAACTTTGGAAGGAGGGAAGCAATTGACATTCCTCCTCAGCTATGATGACTATGAACCACAATAACCAGCATGTCATGATAACTCTGAGGGTGTAGTAGTGGCAGGCATACCTTGGTGGTAACCAACCGCTCTCTAATTGGGCTTAAGATCTGCTCAATAAGAATAAAATCACGTCTGGTACTGGAAACCTAGCAAACTACTCAGTACTAGTAAAATCATGGATTTTGAAAGAAAACCTACAACAACCGCTATCCCTTTATTAAATCAGCATAATCCCTAATTAAATATTTATCCTTATACCCACAAATAAGTATAGTCCACACACTTCATCGAGTAGGTTTCTCTTTTCAATAGGAGAATATTACAGAAACCACACCCAATCAAAATGCAGAGTTGTGGAGCCAGATCTAATGAATACATCTACAAAACACTTCCACACCCACAGTTCAGGGACATTTCAGAAAAGGGGATAGAAAGATTATAAGAGCCAGAGGATCAGGGAGTTTGCTGTGAAATTGTGTCACCTTGTGATGCTAGGAAGCACACCCATAATGTCTCAACATCATGACTTCCTAACTAAACATGAGCTGAACAAAAGCAACAACAATAGGCATGCAAAAGTGAAAAGGGGTAGGAGGAAGCCATGAGGCCTCAATCCTGTGCAATTAACGACATGCAGGAATGCTGAGGGTAAGAGAAACAGTCTTCTCCTGGGAAGACCATATCAATTTATTATTCAATGCCAAGGGGTTAGCCTTGAAAATACACATACAATTAACCTTACTTAGATTCATCAGATTATACTTAGAAATGTATGCATTCATGTAACAACAACTAATAATAAAAAAGATACCATGAATTTGAAAGACAGCAAGGAGGGATATATGGAAGAGTTTGGAGGGAGGAAAGGGAAGGGGGAAATTATATAATTTTATTATAATCTTAAAAATAAAAGAAATAATAAAAATAAATCAGAATATTTACAAAATAAGAGGTCTTCATTGAATTAAAGTTAAAACTTCATTGTATAAGAAGATAAGCATGAAGTATCTATTCTCATAAATTAAACTGTTTGAAGAAGTACTACACAAGAAAAATGCATAATTATTAGTAGACTACAATACTATATATGTTTTAACAATGAGGTAATCAATTTGTAATTTTCCTTACAAATATTATAATTATTTAATGCCTCTAGTAAAAACATAATATTGTATAAAATCATCCACAGAATAACTTTTCTAAATACTTAAAAGATGAAAATGTTTCACTGTGAAATACATGAAACATTCACAAACAGTTCTCTTTCTGTATCTAAAAGCCTTACCATCCCTAATATTGCAAATTGTAAACACACAAAACTGATCTCCACTGTTGAATAGTATTAAATGAAAATGTTTTATGTATGTAATGAATTTGCTCTCTTCCAGCTCCTCAGACCTGTATGTATTCCACTTTGATTTATTGTTCTCTAACTTCTGGGAGCTAATCTATCTTTCTTGACATTACCTAAATCCTATATTACTTATTCATTACTCCAACAATTAGTCCTAGTTGTTAACATATATAAAGGCGGATGACAAGTGCTATATTAATCTCTACTAACTGTCTAGTTGAGGCAGAGTGGTTTACTTCAATGACTACTGTCACTTTTTATCTGTTTTAAAGTAAAGAGATGTACATACAATAGCAATAAGAGTTTCAGAATTCAGTGTCTAAAAGATCTAGATTACTGGAAGGGAGATGACAGTTATTAAAGTACCTGCTGAACAAGCATGAACACTTAGTTCATATCCACAGCATCCAAATAAGAGAGACAGAAACCGACATGCAAATTATTGCACATCCTAATCTCAGTGCTGGTGAGTATGTTGAGGGTGTGGAAGGTGTGAACACAGGCAGATTTTGGAGTTCACTGGCCAGCTAGCCTATCCAAATCAATGAGCTCAAAATTTAGTAAAAGATTCTGCCATGAAGAGAAATAAGACAGGGAATGATAGAGGAAGATACCCAATGTGGATCTCTGTTCTTCACATGCACATATACACATCTGCACATCCACTCATATGAACATGTGCACAGAGCACACACAACAAATAAATTAACTGGATTTCCTTTTTATTTTGATGGCATTAAAATTTTGACTTATTAGTATTTAACATTATTATTAAGCACAATATTGATTTAAATAATGTCACCTTCTTAATTAGCCTCAATGTGTTGTACTTTTCCTCTACATGCTATAATTATTTATATTTTCTATGCAGGTAAGCTTTCAAATGTTTATTTAGATGTCTCTTACCAATAATAACAGCTTCCACTATTTTTTCTTTACATCCTCAGTAGACAATCATTATTTAGTATCAAAAGGATATTGAAAATATCCAGGAAATGACAAGGGATGAGATTGGAGAGCATGTTTGACCCATAATAGACACATTTAAATAAGTGAGTTTATTTCCCTGGTCTTGGTTAGTCAGCCACTCTTTTGCCTGGGAATTTATAATAATAACTGGAAAAAAAGTAAAATATCATCTGCAGGTGTATAAAATTTCAATATGTAAACCAAAGAGCTTTATTGTAGTTATTTCAAATTAATGTTGTGAATAGTGGATTTAGGTAGTAGACCCTGAGAGGGACAAAGTGGGCAAATGACTCTGACATTTTTAGTTGAATTCTTCTCTCATTCAATACATTCCAACCAGTTTCTCCTCCCTCCACTCCTCCCAGCTCTCTCCACTCCTTCCCTCTCCCTCAGATCCACTCCCCCTCCATTTCCCTTCAGAAAATAGCAGACCTCCAAGACACAACATCCAAACACGACAAAACAAGATTCAATAAGACAAGGCAGAAGCCCTCATACAGAGGCTGAGCAAGGCAACCCAATAGGATGAAGAGTCCCAAAAGCAGGCAAAAAATTCAGAGAAACACCTGTTCCCATTGTTAGGAGTCTCACAAAAACACCAACTAACAGCCATAACATATACACAGAGGACCTGGTGCAGAACCATGCAGGTCCCATGCTTGACATTTCAGTCTCTCTGAGCTCTGCTTAATTGATTCAGTGGGTCATGTTCTCCTGGTATCTTCCATCCCCTCTGACTCCATCCTGATTCTTGTAATCTTTTCATCCCCTCTTCTGCAAGGGAACCCCAAACACTGAGGGGAGGGACCTGGTTGAGACCTTCAATTTAGACACTCTCTGTAAAACATCTGGCTGTGGGTCTCTGTACCCACTCCCATCTGCTGCCAGAGGAAGCCTCTCTGATGATGACTGGACAAGGCATCAATCTATGAGTAGAGCAGAACATCATTAGGAATCATTTCACTTTTTTTTTGGCCAGTCATGTTTGGTTCTACCATCCATTAGAATGGTAACTATTTAATAAGCAACCAATATTGGTGAAAATGTGGAGAAATTAGAACTCTCATGTGTTATTGATCTTAATGGCTAATAGTACAACTGTTAAAGAACAGAAATGTGGTGGCTGCCCATAAAAAGTAAGCAGAGAATTGTCAAATGAGAAATTTCATTTGGGGCTATAGATCCAAGATAATTTATACCAAATCCTTGAAGAAATGTGCACTCTGGTGTTCATAATAGCATTGTTCATAAAGGCTAAAACCAACTCAACCTTTTATCTATGGATTTAAAAAATGTGATATATACATGAACATTGTAATGAGTTCCTCAAAGGCTGTTGGTGGGGGAGCGTAGCAGTACAAAGAAAATTGTGTGCATGCCCAGGGAGTGTTGGGGCATGGGATAGGCAGCCTTGGAGACTAGGGGGAGTGGTGGGAGGCTCAGGCAGGGCACGTGGATTAGCCACAGGCCATTAGTTTCAGGTCACATTGGGTGCTACTTATAACAAGAGCCTCAATGGTATATATACGTATATATAAATTTATTTAGGGGTTAGTCTATAGGGAAAACAGACTCACTGATACAGGATAAGGTAAATCCAGTTGCAGAGTCCTTGGAAAGCTGGGGACTGATCACACACTGCTTCACATCGCCTGATCCGATATTCACCACCCAAGTGACCGTGATCCCCTTTCTCCTCCCTTTTAAGCAGTCACCTAGGCAGATAAAAAGCACCACCTCTATCAGGCCAGATAGCCTAACGTCAGGGGTGGAGCAAATTCCCAGTACAGAACATTATTCAGTCTTAAACAAGGAGGAAATTCTGACACAGTTTATAAGATGGATGAGCCTTTTAAGAACATTATACTAACTGGAAAGAACCAGACACAAAATGAGGAATATTATTATGTTCCAATTCATATGAGGTACCTAGAGTATTCATCTTTACAAACAGAACATGGAACAAAGGCAGTAAACAGCTAAGGGAAAGGGAACTTGGGGGTCATTTAATAGATACAGAACTTCAGTTTTTCAAGGTGAAAATTCTTCTGGAGATGACAACATGAATGTACTTAATACTGAGCAGCACACTTAAAACAAGCATGAAAGGTAAGACAGAAACTAGAAAATCATCTTTCTCCTTGTATTAAATAATGCTCACAAGCCTTGTGTTAGCACTTCATTTACAGAAATTTAGTCAGTAGTTTTATAACATTAAATAGGAGCAATTCCTTATTATTTTCTACAAATTCTATGCATAAAGCTATCATTTGAGGAGTATAAGAATGATTTTCCCATATGCACATGGCTAATTTGTTTTTAAAATTAAATTGTAGTTTAGAATATAAGGAAATGAGTTCCATTAACACATTTTCACATGTATTTTTTGAGCTGCCCTTCCCCAAATCTGGAGTCTCATAGAGATTGGCAATGTTCCTTCTGTTTCTACTCCGTGAAACAATTTGAGGAGTATTGGTATTAGCTCTTCTTTGAAATTCTGATAGAATTCTGCACTGAAACCATCTGGCCCTGAGCTTTTTTTGGTTGGGAGACATTTAATGACCACTTCTATTTCCGTAGGAGTTAGATGTCTATTTAAATTACTTATCTGGTCTTGATTTAATTTAGGTATATGGTAACTTTCCAGAAAATTGCCCATTTCTTTCAGATTTACAATTCTCTGGAGTACAGGTTTTTGAAGTATGACCTGATGATTCTCTGGATTTCCTCATTGTCAGTTGTTATATCTCCCTTTTCATTTCTGATTTTGTTAATTTGGATATTCTTTCTCTGCCTTTTAGTTTGGATAAGGGCTTGTCTATCTTGTTAATTTTCTCAAAGAGCCAACTCTTTGTTTCATTGATTCTTTGTATTGTTCTCTTTGTTTCCATTTTATTGATTTCGGCCCTCAGTTTGAATATTTTCTGGCATCTACTTCTCCTGGGTGAGTTTGCTTCTTTTTGTTCTAGAGCTTTCGTGTGTGCTGTTAACTTGCTAGTGTGAGATTTCTCCAACTTCTTTATATAGGCATTTAGAGCTATGAACTTTCCTCCTTAGTTCTGCTTTCATAGTGTCCCATAAGTTTGGGTATGTTGTACATTTATTTTTATTGAATTCTAGGAAGTCTTTAATTTCTTTCTTATTTCTTCCTTGACCCAGTGGTGATTCAGTTAAGCATTATTTAGTGTCCATGAGTTTGTAGGCTTTCTGTAATTTGTGTTGTTGTTGAATTCTAACTTTAAGTTATGGTGGTCTGATAAAATACAAGAGGTTATTCCAATTTTTTTGTATCTGTTGAGGTTTTCTTTGTGACCGAGTATGTGGTCGATTTTAGAGAAGGTTCCATGGGGTGCTGAGAAGAAGGTATATTCTCTTGTGGTTGGGTGGAGTGTTCTGTAGATGTTTGTTAAGTCCATTTGAGTCATAACGTCTGTTAGTTCCCTTGTTTCTCTGTTAAGTTTCTGTCTGGCAGACCTGTCTATTGGTGAGAGTGGGGTGTTGAAGTCTCCCACTATTAGTGCATGGGGTTTGATGTGCGTTTTAAACTAGTAATGTTTTTTTTAAATATGTGGATGCCCTTGTATTTGGGGCATAAATGTTCAGAATTGAGACTTCATCTTGATGGATTTTTCCTGTGATGAATATGTAATGTACTTCTTGATCTCTTTTGATTAATTTTAGTTTGAAGTCTATTTTTTTAGATATTAGGATAGCTACACCAGCTTGCTTCTTAAGACATTTGACTGGAAAGACTTTTCCTAAACCTTTACTCTGAGGTAGTGTCTGTGTTTGAGTTGAAGTGTGTTTCTTGTGTGCAGCAGAAGAATGGATCCTGTTTTTATATCCATTCTGTCAGCCTGTGTCTTTTTATATGTGAATTGAGGCCATTGATATTACGGGATATTAATGATCAGTTATTGTTAATTACTGTTAATTTTTGGTGGTAGTATTGTGTGTTTCCCTTCTCTGAGATTTGTTGGTGTGGGATTATCTATTGCCTGTATTTTCATGGGTGCATCTAACTTCCTTAGGTTAGATTTTTTTTCCTTCTATTACTTTCTGTAGGGCTGGATTTGTGGATAGGTATTGTTTAAATCTGGTTTTAACATGGAATATTTTGTTTACTTTGCCCATGGTGATTGAGAGTTTTGCTGGATATAATAGTCTGAGCTGGTATCTGTGGTCTCTTAGTGAGTGCATAACGTCTGTCCAGGACCTTCTGTCTTTCAGAGTCTCTTTTGAGAAGTCAGGTGTTATGCTGATGAGTCTGTCTTTATGTGTTACTTGGCCTTTTCCCTTTGCAGCTCTTCATATTTTTTTATTCCATATGTTTAATTGTTTGATTATTTTGTGGCAAAGGGACTTTGGGGGTGGGTACCAGTCTATTTGGTGTTCTTTGAGCTTCTTGGGTCTTCATAGGCATTTCCTTTTTTAGGTTGGGACAGGTTTCTTCTATGATTTTGTTGAATGTATTCTCTGTGCCTTTGAGCTGATATTCTTCTCCTTCTTCAATCCCTATTATTCTTAGGTTTGGTCTTTTCATGGTGTCCCAGATTTTCTGGACATTTCGTGTTATGACTTTGTTGGCTTTAATGTTTTCTTTGACGGACTAATCTATTTCCTCCATTGTATCTTCAATTCCAGAGATTCTCTCTTCCATCTCTTGCATTCTGTCAGTTATGCTTGAATATGTAGTTCTTGTTCATTTACTCAGATTTTCCACTTCCAACATTCCCTTGGCTTGTGTCTTCTTTATTGTCTCTATTTCAGTTTTCAAGTCTTGAACTGTTTGCTTCACCTGCTTGATTGCCTTTTCTTGGTTTTCTTTAAGGGATTTATTGATTTTTTCCAATTTTTTGTTTGTCTTTTGCTTGATTTCTTTAAGGGAATTTTTCATTTCCTCTTTAAAGACCTCTATCATCTTCTTAAAGTCATTTTAAGGTCGTTTTCTTCTGTTTCTTCTACATTGGGATATTCAGGTCTTGCTGATGTAGAACCAATAGGTTTGGTGGAACCATATTGCTCTTTATGGTGTTGAATGTATTCTTGCACTGTTATCTATCCATCTCTTCCTCCAATCAGTACAAATGGTGTCTGTGTCTCAGGGAGCCACTCTTGGTCCAATCAGGGCTCTTGATCCAATCAGAGCTTGGTCCAATCTCAGCGAGCAGTTGTGGTCTCGGGAATGGGTGGGTTTGGGCAGTGGAGTGGGGCTTGTTTGTTACAGGGTCTGGTGGGGGCAGACAGAGGTCAGGCCTCCTGCAGGAGTCCTGCCTGATGACCTGCAACTGGGTCTGCAATGGGTGGTGGTATGGGGGCATGGATTGTGCCCCTGGGCCTAAAGACTTGATCGGGCTAGGAGAATAAAGATTCCGAGAGTAGTCTTGTTCCACCTACTACCCCAATTAAGTTGTCTCAATACAAAAGACACAGTCAAGGAGAACACTATGGACCAGTAGGGACTTCTAAGTATCCCACAATGGTAAGTAAAGTGCTGGTTTGTGAAGTTTAGAGGACTTTATCTAATCTGAAAAACAAATAAACAAAAACTGTAATTTCCAAACTTTCACTTTGATCATACAGTTAAAAAGAAAACAAAAACTCACTTATAACCTTGCTGTTCCCACTTGCCTGCTTCTAGCTGTTCACATCTTTTCTCAGTGCCTTTGCCACTCTCATAACAACCTTCTTGTAGCTACCCTGAAGAGTAATGAATAGAAATGAGTTATAAATATAAAATGGTGTGTAAATCTTTTAGCACCAGAGACTTGGGATGTTTTAAATACACAAAGGACAGGTTAATAAGACCATCAATCCTGTCTCCAATGTATAGACATTTACAAAGTACTATCACATCCATCTCTGACTCTTAAAGCCTCAGTTTAAAAAACAAAATCTCTATGATTTTGGTCAATGTAGAAAAGTGTGATCCTTTGCCTTTCTTTTAGGGCCAATTAATAAATTTTCCTGTATGTGCCAAGACCATGTCAGATAGGTTTACATTTTATCTCCAGTGGAGCTGTGAACTCATTAAGGACTGCTTTCTTAGTTCAGGGGATTTGGTTTTCCAGTTCTCTAATAGCATCTGGATACATTACATTAGGAAGAGGGAATGTTGATAGTACAGTTGTCTGAATATTGTATTAGCTAAAATACTAAAATAAACACAATTCAAATATAAAAGAATCAAGACTGGCAGTTTTAAAATTTTCTGAGACACTATTTCCAATTGTGTTAATGTTAATACTGAATAACTTGGTTTTCCCTAAGGCCCAATATTTTTTGTTGAAAATTTTTTTCATATAGTATATTCTAATCAGTTTCTCCTTCCCTGCCTCCCCCAAGATCCCCCCTTCTCCATATCCACTCAACTCTTCTCTCCCTCTTTCTCTCTCACTTTAGAAAACAAAAATGGCCGGGCGGTGGTGGCGCACGCCTTTAATCCCAGCACTTGGGAGGCAGAGGCAGGCGGACTTTGTGAGTTTGAGGCCAGCCTGGTCTACAGAGCGAGATCCAGGAAAGGCGCAAAGCTACACAGAGAAACTCTGTCTTGAAAAAACTAAAAAAACTAAAAAAATAAAAAAAGAAAACAAAAATGAACAGAAAGGAAACAAAGAAACAGACACACACACACACACACAATCCCCACAAAAATACAAAATCAGAAACCATAGCATACAAGCAAAAGACCAGTAAGACAAAAATATGCCAAAACAAAGCAATATGAGACAAAAAGTCTGCAAAAATACCATTGAGGTTGTTTTGCACTGACCATCTACTGATGGACATGAGGCATACCCTTAAGTGTGGTTAATATACCCAGTGAGACTCCATTGAAGAAAATTAATTTTTCCTTTGCAACTGATTGTCAATTGCAGATAGCTTCTTGGTTAGGTATGGGAACTCATGTCCTCTTTCCCTTCTCAATGCTGAGAGACCACCTGGCTTGGATGCAGGCCCCGTGTGTGCTGCCACAGTCTCAGTAAGTTTATATGTGCATCAGTTCTGTTATGTCTCGAAGACACTGTTTCCTTGGAGTCATATATCACCTCTGCCTCTTAAAAATCTTTCTTCTTTCTCTTCAGCATAGCTCCTTGATCCCTGAGAGGAGCAAGTAAATGAATACATTCCATTTAAGACTGATTCCAAAAATCTCTCACTCTTTGCACATTGTCCAATTGTGGGTCTTTTCCCATCTACAGGAAGAAGTTTCTCTGATGGCTATGTGGCAATGATCTATGTGTATAGCAGAATGTTAGGAATCATTTAAAAATAGTGTTTGGTTTTCCCTTAGGCCCATGGCCTATCCAATATTAGGATCCTAGCCACCAAGTATAGGTACCATCTTGCTGAATCTTGCTAATCAGAGTGGGTTGTTACTCCCACAATGTTTGTGCCACTATTACACCAGCATATCCTGCAGGGCCATTACAGCTGTAGATGGCACCATTTGTAGCTGGGTTGATGATTATCTATTTCCTCTGGTAGCCTGCAGAGTACCTTCAAGTACCATGAACACTGGTCAATAGGAGTGAAGCCTCTAGGTAGGCACCAACTTGATTTTATGGTGTTCAATGAGATAGATAAGTGGTATCTTCAGCAATAGGGCCTCACTACCAGACTGTGAAGAGTAACTAAAAGCCTTGGCAATAGCTTGAGATATTGAGGATTTCCACAGAATCCCTTTGGCCAACAACACAGCTAGATGTAAACCGTTCCTGGCACTGGAGGCTTCATTTAGTGGTAAAAAGTGTCTAGTTGAGAGCCGGGCGGTGGTGGCACATGCCTTTAATCCCAGCACTTGGGAGGCAGAGCCAGGAGGATCTCTGTGAGTTCGAGGCCAGCCTGGGCTACCAAGTGAGTTCCAGGAAAGGAGCAAAGCTACACAGGGAAACCCTGTCTCGAAAAAACCAAAAAAAAAAAAAAAAAAAATGTCTAGTTGAGACGTCATCTCCCTATTAATTGGTGGCTCCATTTAGATGTCTTTTATTTATGTGTATATATTAGGAATCTTCAATAGTAGAAAGTTTCAATATGACCCCTCAAATGGCCCGTAGTGTTGGCTTTTCTTCCCCATATTCACTCCCTTACCCCTGTCTTCCTTTCCCCTCCCCATTTAATCCTCCCACTTCAGTTTTCTCTCTGTCTCCTCCCCTCCCCAGTAGTCCCTTACTGGATACTTAACCTCAGTGGATATATGTATAATAGCATACATATGGAAGGCTTAAAGTCTAGCATCCATGTATAAGAGAAAACATATAATATTTGTGCCTTGGAATCTGAGTTACCTTACTCAGGATGACTTTTTTCTAGCTCCATATATTTGCTTGCAAATTTCATAATTTTATTTTTAACAGCTGAATAATATCCCATTGTATAAATGTATTATATTTTCACTATCCATTTCTTAGCTGATGGACAAGTAGATTATTTCTAATTTCTGGTTATTATGAACAAAATAGCAATGTAGAACAAGTGTCTCTGCAGTCAAATAGAGTCCTCTGGGTATATGCCCAAGGGTGGTATACCTGGATCTTGAGGTATATCAATTCTCAGTTTCCCAAGGAACTGCCACACTGATTTCCACAGTCACTATACAAGTTTACACTCCCACCAGCAATAGATGAGTGTTCCCCTTTCACCTTGCCAACATGTGCTGTAATTTATTTTATTGAACTTTGTCATTCTAACTGTTGTAAGATGAAATCTCAAAGTAACTTTGATTTGCATTTCCCTGATGACTAAGGCTGTTCAAAATTTCCTTAAGTGTTTCTCAGCCATTTGACTTTTATCTTTTGAAAACTCTATTTAGTTCTATACCACAGATTTTTTTCAGTTCTTTATATATTTTAGATATTATCCTTCTGTTGGATGCACAAATGGTATACCTGGATTGTGAGGTACATGATGGTAGGACCCAATATTTTGAATTACATTTGTCTGACTGTTCTTAAAATAGGACAATTGAGGCTATTTTTAAATAATAAGTTACCCTCAACTTTATTCAACTCTGTGTGTGTTATTAAAAGTAAACAATCTAGAGACCATTAACTTTTAATACCTTATACATAAGAAATTTATGTTAAAAAGGATTTACCTTTGTGTAGAACCTTCTGACACAGAATTATATATTTTAAAAAGCATTTAACAAGATGTCATGAAATGAAAAGTTCTTAATCTCAACAACTGCAGCATTACCATGCTGATGCAATCAATGCATTAATGATCATTTCTCAAATGTTCAGCATGAGATTTTGAAGAAATAATGGGCAGGAAACATATCCATTTAACTTTAGTCCCTGTAGTAAAGTTGGTGCCATTCCACTCTAAATGCATCTCTCTCTCTCTCTCTCTCTCTCTCTCTCTCTCTCTCTCTCTCTCTCTCTCTCTCTCTCTCTCCTTTCCTTTCTTTTTTTTGAGATTACACTACAATGCAATATCACAGCAAACTCCCAGATCCTCTGGTTTTTACACTCCCTGCCCCCTTTCTGCAATGTTACTTGAGCTTTAGATACTTGAGTGCTTTGTTTGGACTGGACTCCACAACTCTGTTGAAAAGAGAAGTTGGCTCATTTGGGCATGAGGACTACTACACCTCCTCATTTAGACCCTGGTGAAGGAGGTGGGAAGTCTGGATGTAGCACTCAATCTCCCTTTCTTAATCCAGTCTGGATGCATAAAGAAAAGGGTGTCTTAGTGGTTTATCAAGAAGATATCTACAGAGGTACTTTTCTCTTCGTTTTCCATGGGTCTCAGAAACAATGTCCCTATATACTATTAGTAGGTGTAGAAAGAATACAATAAGGTGCCACATTCTCTCTCTCTCTTTCTCTCTCTCTCTCTCTCTCTTTCTCTCTCTCTCTCTCCCTCCCTCCCTCCCTCCTTTCATAAAATAAAAATTTGAAGTAACAAAAGGAGTAAGTTACTATTGAATTCTCATCTTCCTGTCCCAGGTTCTTACTTCTTCCTGGCCCATATAACTAGTATACTAAACAGAAGATATTTATAAAGATACATATTATACACTAACTGTAATTAAGGCTCAGCTTACAGAAGCCATCATTTTAAAGGCCAGTCTTCTTTCTGAGATCAAGTTGAGCTATCTTCTCAATTGGGTCAAATCTATTCATAATCAGATCCAATAAAATCACAAAAGAGTTAACTATAAACATTGCACTTCCTTAGTTTTCCCACCAGAATGACAGAAAATTAACTTTCATGCAAAGTATCAGAGGCCATTCTGAGGCAAATAGACCTAGTTGTTTCCCCATTTCAGCATCACCACCCAGACAGAGGAAGTGACCTAATCTTCACTGATTCCTCAGGCTTTTTTCTTCAAAATAACAGGTTATCTCAGTATTATTCCAAAAGCAAAAGAGCCTATTAAAATACTAGTAACTTTGTTATCTAGGTGCCTTAGATAGAGACCAGTAACAAGCAAACTCTGGCCTCTGGATCTGACTTAAGATCTAACTTATTCATGATCCCTATGAATATAATTTCTACATCTTAATGATTAAAAATAAACTTGATATTTGAAAATCACCGCTGCCATTTCTTGTTAACATATTTTATCTCTGGTAATTCTCAACAGGAAAAACATCAATGGAAATGCTCAGACACACATTAACAAGAAATCTTGCTTGAGAGCTGATATGTGTTCCAAAGACATTTCTGGATAAACCTGAAGAAATTTTTCTTTTAAAAAGGCAAAAATCAACCTGAAAACCTCCATTTCAGTTTCCAAGTGTTACTTCCTTCTTTTCTAGACAAATTAAAACTTGTCAGTACCAGCTACAAAGGCTCATCACATTCATTTTTACTGAGAACCTGCCCCCTGTCTTTATAGCTTTGAAATGTTTTCAATACAGCACACCCTGGTCCTGAACAAGATCCCTTTGAGGGGCAATAAGGTATGATTCGAAGCCAAAAGCTATTTCACCTTCTGAAACTCAAGTCTTTGTGACATCCCATAGAAATCTGGCTCTTTCCCACAGCACTTTATGGTCAGTGAAAACTGAATTATTCAATGACCTGGGCTTAGAAATGCTTCCCTCTCATTTCAGGAGGGAAGAATGCCAGGACCACAAGTTCTCTCATTTGAAGTGCTGCACATGACACTGCTTTTCATAGGCACTGGATAATGCTGAAGGGCATGGATGCCAGGAGTTTTGTTCTTTTTCATTTATGGTTTCACCATACCTTTAAAGCCATTTGTCTTTCCCATTTAATGCCTTTTCAAAAAGCCACTCCCCTGAGTCATTCAAGAGTAGGAAGAAGTATGTCAGCTCTAAGATACACCTAAGATTCTTCCCAATCTGGTTGGAGGGATGTTTCCCAAAAGCATTATATGTCCAACCTTCAATTACTTCCACTCACATTGTACCCCACTTGTTATGAAGACAAACAGTATTACAGTGTCTGGGTACAGCCTCAATGTTTACTTCTGGTAATAGCCAAAGATGTGCTAATTTGATTTTGGAAACTGTAAAAATCATTTTGGAGGGATTTTTATGCCCTACACTCTTTTACTCTGCTACAGAGAATACTCAGGGAATGTTACATAATACACAGTATGTAATAGTTAGGGAAGCTGGAAGAAGATGGAAGCATGCAGAAGGCCTGGATTCTTCCTTTGATTTCACACAAATTGTCATATAGTTAATTTTGAACTTTTCTTATCAAATACAGTGAATACCCCCCATCTCTACTCATATCCCAATCAGGCCTTCCCATCTCAGTAACTTGCCAACTGCTAACACTTTTTATTTGGATTTTCTCTAGTCTTAGGCTCTTTGGCATTTCAAATTTAACTTCTTTATGAATACAGGAGCTCAAAACCACCGAAAACCATTGCCTCCCACAATGTTCATTGACCAATGAATGTGGTATATAAAAATTTAGCACTCTTGTCATTAAGGCACAATAACCTACTTTGGTGTACCTTGTGGATTTAAGTTCCAGTACCAATAACATAGCCTTTATTTGCTGAATTCGTTTCATTATTTCACCTCTCTATTCCTATACTTGTGTCTCCTTAAGTAGCACCCTATACTGGCCTTGAATCTGTGTTTATGAGTCTAATTTGAAGAAATGCTATTTGGGAATGTGTGGTTTAAGACAAGACAAAGCATTTTTCTCAATGAGGCTAACAAATTGAGTCCACCCTTTTCTGTACAACCCTTGCTCACTTCCCTTACTATATCTACCCTACACACAGATTTAGCCATAATCAGCTCCTGAATCCTTAGAGATAGAAAGACAGAGATGTCTTAAGATGTGTATGCTATATACTCCTTTGGAATCCTGTGAACATGTATCAAAAGGCTTCTAAATAAAGTACAAGGGTTCTCCAAGGAAAACAGTTACAACGAAATGTAACTGGAAACATGGCTTCCATATATGGATATATTTCTATATACTTGCATAAAGAGTCAAGACATGTCTATTCTTACTTTACTTTCTCCAGAAGGCAGTGAGACTTGTAAGTAAATCATGATTTTACCCAACTCCAGATGTTCAGGTTTCTCCAGGCTTGTCAGTACCAAAATAAGAGTAAAGATTCTGTGTCACATAGGGTGAATCATTATGGGACTCACAGGTTATCTCTTTTTACATATTCTTTCATTTCATCCATTTTGTACCTAGAGATATTCTCAATTTGTGCCTAATCTAAGGAAGTACACAATTGTATTTTCTGGACAGATATGAGATTTCTGCTTTCCTTGGTTACTGTGATTTCAATCTTTTTCAATATTTTCTCCAGTCTGCCTCATCACACCTCTAGCCCCACTGGCTAAGGCCCTCCTTCTTATGAGCACAGTATCTTTAATGATGCCTATAATATTTTTCTTACAGTGATATATATTCATCGTATATAGTTTTGAGCATTATAAAGACAATGTCTCTTAAGTTTATCATTTACTTTGATCACATTCATCATCCATATCCTCTCCCTTTTCACCCCTTTCCTCCCTCTAGTGTCCCCTTTTCCTAACCTTCCATTTGCTTTCAAACCATAGGTGAATAGATATGTATATACGCATGTATATGTGTATGCATCTATATCTGTATATAATTGTATAGATCTGTAGGTTCAGGTTCAACAAAAAAAAAAATGGTGACCTTTGTCTTTCTGGTCTGGTTTATTTTTTGTTAATATTATATCTCCAGCTGCATCCATCTTACAGAAAATAATGTAATTCCCTGCTTTTTTATAGTTTAATAAAACTCACCCATGCCTATATATAACATTTTCTTTATCTATTCATCTGTTGATACTTAAGCTGACTCCATAACTTAGCTATTGTGAATAGTTATGCAATATACATGGATATGTGGGTATTTCTATAGTATGTTTACTTAGAAATCTTAGAGTTTGATATATATATATACACTGAAGTGTTATAGTTGGGTCATATTAGTTTAACTTTTCATTTCTTAAAGGATCTCCTTTCTGGTAACTCAGGAAACAACATCAAGAAATAACAAAAAAAAACAAGCAACCAACAAATCAATAAATGAGTCAATGAAATGAAAAGAGGGCTCTCAAATGATGAAGTATAAATGACCAATAAACATATGAAGGAAAATATTCAACGTCATTAGACATTAGGAAAATGCAAACTAAAAATACACTGAGATTCAGGCATTTGCAACAAAAATGTCAACAAAGACTACATGATACAAATGTATTGATTTTACTCAAGCCTTCAGAGCAAGCAGTGGTTGTAATCAAGAATCCATATTCAAGGAATGATGAGGAACAATTAATAAGAAAAGCCCCTCTGGCCAGGCGGTGGTGGCGCACGCCTTTAATCCCAGCACTCAGGAGGCAGAGCCAGGTGGATCTCTATGAGTTCGAGGCCAGCCTGGGCTACCAAGTGAGTTTCAGGAAAGACGCAAAGCTACACAGAGAAACCCTGTCTCGAAAAACCAAAAAAAAAAAAAAAAAAAAGCCCCTCTGGAGATGGTGTCTACATATATCTCCACTCTTCTATCAACACTAAAACTTTGCTAATTAGTATAACTAATAGAAATGAATTTATATTGGTGAAATTGTAGGTTGATAACCAGGGCAAGAAATGTTAGAAGTACCTGCTAGTAGGTGAAGTTAGTGGTGTTCAAAATGTATTTATTGGGTAAAGTACTTGAAAGTCACAACCAACCTTTAAATAAATAAATGAAGAAAATGTAACGTGTTTTATATTTTTTCATTAGATTTTGCACAATCTTTTTAACTATTAATGCAGAACACAGAGCCATTCGGAATATTCTTGATCATATTTCTATAGTGGGTGGTTTGTCAAAGTCTACCACTACAATAATAACATAATGTTTGCTTTAAGTAAATATTCTATGCAAGTACCAGCAAAGAAAGATTTCTGTTCTTTGGAATCATATGGCTCTTCTTGAATGCTTACTAATAAATGTCTGTATGTTTAACAATATTTGACTTAATTCTCATTACTATAAAGTGGTAGTGGATATGTGCCAACCTTGCCTATCTCTGTATATTTATGTTCAATATAAGCATATGAACTGTAATAATCAGATTGACTTTTACCTCTCACCCTGTGCCTTAATCAAAGAGCCTTAGTTACAGAATAGTGTAGACTTCCAATTATGTACAAGAGCATCATGTTGACACCATAGTGTCACCATCTTCTGTTGCGATAACTGGATGGTTTGATCCTCTCCACTACTCTGGTTTCCAACTCTGGTCTAGGATGAGTCTGTCCTTCCCCTCATTTTGCCTTCAATGGTAAGTTTTGTTCTTGTGATGGCTGGTTTCTTATCATTACTGGTATTAGATTCATCCATCCATTCATTCAACAATGAAGAATTAAACACCATTTTTGTACCATGTGGTATTCTCAACACAGGGGATGTGCCTTTTCCGTATTGCTCTGTGATATCTATCATGCCAAGAGTAATGATAAGTAAAAGTGTGAATTTTTTCATAGAATAATTTCATACAATACTAAGTGCCTTGAAATGTAAAGTGATGAGATGTAACAGTACAGCAGAAAACCAGCTACTTTGGAAATGATGGTTAAGAAAACCCTCTGAGGGATAATAACAAACTAAGCCAAGATCTTATAGTGCTCTCCACTGAGCCTTCTGCTATTTTATTGGGATTAGCAATCAGTGTAATTTACAATGAAATTGACTCCAAGGACCTTACAAGTTCAATTTGAACCTTTTATAACAGCCAGCTCCTCATCAGTGCTATACCTCATCTCTTTAATCAAAAATGGCCTAATCAAAATGTGAAAGAATCCCTAAGAAACCAAGATCTGCTTAGCTTTCTTGAGGAAATATAATGCACAATTAGCACTTTGACTTTTTCATTGAATTGATCAATTGGATCAGTTTGTATAAACTGATTAGTTTAGTTTAGCATTTTGTAGTCATCACAAATAGACTAAATATTTAGTCAAAACCAAGCTTAATTCAATTAGTACTGATGGGGAACTGAAGAGCATAAAAGCTGAGGTGCAGAAAGGTCTTTGGAGAATCATGTACCCCAAAAGAAAACAAGTTATACAAAATTAACCTCAAAATGCTCATGCCCACTTCCAATATTCAAAGTCCTTCTGCTTATATTGCTGCTTAACTATAAACATTTTAACTATTAGAGGGTTTGTTGTGAACTATTATTAATTATAAATATAAATATATGAAACATTAAAGTTAAAAATATGGGAAAAAATCACCCACCATTTTTATTTATCTCTCACTTCTGGTGCCTAAAAAAAAATTTTGTTTTAGACCTAGAAATTCATAAACTTTACTATTTTTTCTTTTTTGAGATTTATATTCATTGGCATACAAATAAAATTGTTTCATCATAACATTTTTTCAAACACAATTTGTATTTCTTATTTCTCTTCCCCCTCTTCTCTCCTTTCTTGTGCCCTCCCACTACCACCTTTCTTCCTTCATGTCTCATGTGCACTATTGTCCAGCTCCTTTTACAAACACCTTTTGTTCTCCTCCATGGCAGCCTATTTAGTGTCACAGCCATTCTCTCCCTCTCTAGAGATAGATATATATAGAGAGACACACATACATACATACATATATACATACATATGTACATAACACACATACATATATATGGCCTATACATATATTTTTGTTGCGGTACCACAGTGTCTCTGTCTCTATAGCTCCGTAGTTAATTTTATATATAAAACTTTATAAGCTAGCATCTGCACATGAGGGAAAAGGAGGCTTTGTGTCTTTCTGAATTTGAACCACCTAACTTAATACTTTATAAATCCATCCATTTCCTGAAACTTTTTGTAAATTCATTTTTCTTTATAGCTGAGTAAAAGTCCATCGCTCATATATGCCACATTTTGAATTTTTTATTTCTTGAAAATAATACAGCAATAAACATGGATGTACAAGTATCTCTGTGGTAAGACTTAAGAGTCCTTTGGATACACATCCAGGAATCATATAGCTAGGTCATATGGTAGTACGGTTAGTTTATTTTATTTCCATTGTGGCTTTACTGAAACTCTTACCAGTAGTGACTAGGGATTCTTATTTCCCACATTTCACCAGCATTTGTTGTCATTTGTTTTCCTGATCATCGCCATTTTGACTGGAGTAAGAGAGAAGCTCAAAGCAGACTTAATTTGCATTTCCATAATGACAAAGGATGTTGAACATCAAGAAAATTATTGGTCATTTGTGTTTCTTCTTTTAAGAGCAGTCAGTTCATTAAACAATTCATTGCTTTGCAGGGCTTTGGAGGAGGATTTGTGTTTACATTTACTGTTCTTTATATATTCTAGACATCAAACTCCTGATGGAGGTACAGCTGGCAAAGATTTTCACACATTCTGTCTGTTTACTCTGCTGATGGTTTCCCTTGCTGTGCAGAAACGTATAAATTGCATGTAACCCCATTTGTTGATTCTGGAGATTATATCCTGTGTATGTCTAATCCTGTTCTGAAAGTCCTTGCCTATACCTATAGCTTGGACTGTATTCTCTATGTTCTAGCAGTTGCAGGACTTCAAGTTTTTAATGAAGGTCTTTGATTAATTTTCATTTTATTTTTGTGCAGGATGAAAGATGTGGATCTGAGTTCATTTGCCTGAAATTCTGCCAGCACCATTTGTTGACTAGGCTGAGTTCTTTCCAGTATATGTTCTTTGCCTTTATCAAAAATTAGGCGGCCACAGCTATGTGGGTGTACTTCTGATTCCTCTCTTTTGTTTCATTTTCACTCCACTGATTCTGCCAGTCCAGGAGCACATAAGGTCTGTCTATAATATGGTACATTTTTAATTTTCTTTTTTCTTTTTGGTGTCATAACATTTTCATTGTATAAAAGTACATCTTTCATATCCCCTATGGTAATATAACAATCTTTTCCTAATTCCCCCAAGATTTTTATCATAAAGGCATGTTAAACTTAAATACCTTTCCTGTATCTATGGGGATGATTGTGTGATTTCTGTCTTTAAGTATATCTATATGGTGGATTAGATTTATGATTTGCATGTGTTGAACCAAGCTTAAATCCCTAAGAATAAGGCTACTTTATTATAGTGTATGATTTGTTTCTCATTTTCATTAGTTACTTGAAAATTTTATACAATATACTTTAATCTAATTCACTCCCTTCCCACTCTTCTCAGATCTGTCACCCTTCTCAACCTGTCTTACTATGTCCACTTTTATTTTTTTATTAAGAAAAATTTTTATTAATTATACATAGCAATCAAAGATCCTCCTCTTCCCTCCTCCCGCTCCTCCAGCCTCCCTGTCCCAACTCACCCCCCATTCCCTCCTACAAGAAGATAAGACCTCCTGTGGAGAGGTACATTTAGGAGAGGCAGGTCCAAGCCCCTCTTCTTGCTTCAAGGCTGTGGGAGGTGTCCCATCATAGGTAGTGGGCTCCAAAAAGTCTGCTCATGCACCAGGGATGGATTCTGATCCTACTGCCAAGTGGCCCCCCATGAAGATCAGGCTATACAACTGTCTTACTATGCAGAGGGCCTAGTTCAGTCCCATGCAGGCTCCACAGCTGTTGATCTAAATTTCATGAGTTCCCCCTAGTTTGGTTTGATTGTCTGTGTAGGTTTCCTCATCATGATCTTGATGCCCTTGCTTATAGAATCCCTCTTCTCTCTCTTTGACAGGACTCCTAGAGTTCTGCCTGGTGTTTGGCTATGGATCTCTGCATCTGTTTCCATCAGTTATTGGATGAGGGTTCTATGATGACAGTTAGGGTATTCGCCAATCTGATTACTGGGGTAAGCCAGTTCAGGCACCCTCTCCACTATTGCTAGTAGTCTAAGCTGGGGCCATCTTTGGGGATTCCTGGGAACTTCCCTAGCACCCAGTTTTTTCCTATCCCCATGATGTCTCTCTATATCACAGTATCTCTTTCATTCCACTTTTAATTTTTAAAAACACACTGTCAAGTCTTATTTATCCTTCCCACATGCTCTTGTATGTGTGGCCTTCACTGGAGGATGGTCAACTAACCAGGGAACATGCCTTAAAGAAAACTGACTCTCCTTTTTCCAGTAACTATGAATTGCCCATAGATCCCAAGATAGGGATGGAAGTTTATGCCTATCTTCCTTCAACATTCTAGAATTTTTGTCTGTCTTACAAGACCTTTTATAGGTCTTGTGCATGATGTCTCAACTGCTGTAAATTAAATTCATATGTAAAACTTCCCTGCTGCATGAAAAAAAGTTTGTTTGTACCCATCCACCATCTCTGGGTCTTAGAATCTTTCCACGGTGATTGTTGTGCTTTGAGAAGAGGAGGTGTGATATATATGTCTTGTTTAAGGATCAGCATTCCATAGTCTCTTATTTTCTGAAACTTGACCAGTTGTGGATCTCTGTGTTAATTATCATCTACTACAACAAGGAAGCTTCTCTGATAAGGGCTGAGAGACATGCTAATCTATGCGTGTAACAATGAGTCACTTAAAAGGCAGTTTAATGCTATGGCCACTTAGCAAAAATAATAGTGGTAGGTTCTCCCATAAGGACTATGATCTGTCTATAGCCACAGGTTTTGAGTCCTTATAACATTGCCAGGTATAGGTTTCATCTTGTGAAGCGGAACTTAAATTTGAGAGTGATTGGTTATGCTTATGATACTTGTGCCACTATTGAACCAATAGGTATATCTTGCCAGGTTGAAAGTTATTGTAGCTCCCAAGGTTCATAGCTGATTAAGACTGATGATTACTTTTCTCCTCTGGTAGTGTGAGTAGCATCTTCCAGCACTATGAAAACTAGACAGCCTTGTCTTGTTCCTGATTTTAGTGGAATTGCTTTGAGTTTCTCTCCATTTAATTTGATGTTGGCTATCAGCTTGCTGTAAATTGCCTGTATTATGTTTATGTATGTTCCTTGTATTCCTGATCTCTCCAAGACCTTTATCATGAAGGGATATTGGATTTTGTCAAAGGCTTTTTCAGCATCCAATGAGATGATCATGTGGTTTTTTCTTTCAGTTTGTTTATATGGTATATTACATTGGCAGATTTTCATATGGTGAACCATCCTCGCATCCCTGGGATGAAGCCTACTTGGTCATGGTAGATAATTGTTTTGATGTGTTCCTGGATTCGGCTAGCCAGTATTTTATTGAATATTTTTGCATCAATGTTCATGAGGGAGATTGGTCTGCAATTCTCTTTCATGACCCTGTGAAGGAGAAGTGGATGAGATCTACATGAGTGGACTGGGTGTGGGGAGGTGGCAGAGGGCGAGGAGTGGGGGATGAGATCATAGGGAAATGGGAGGGTCAAGCTGGAACAGGGACAGAGTGGGAGGGCAGGGAGGAAGATACCATGATAGATGAGGACATCATGGGAATAGGAAGAGGCAGGGTACTGGGGAGGTTCTCAGAAATCCACAAGGTTGACCTCACCTTGGTCTGCTGACAGTGGTCCAGAGGGTGCCTGGACCAGTCTACTCTGATGACCAGCCTTCCAAATAACCTAGCTATCATCATAGAGCCTTTGTCCAGTGACAGATGGAGGCAGATACAGAGATCCACAGCCAGGCACCAGGCTGAGTTCCGGGAACCCAATTGACGAGAGAGGAGAGATACTGCAGGCAAGGGACATCGAGATCATGATGGGAGGATGTGCATTGATGACTGGCCACACTAGTGGAAACCCATGAACTGTGGACTGGTGGCTGTGGAGCCCCCATGGGACTGGACTAGGCCCTCTGAACACGGAAGATGGTTGTTTGGCTTGAACTGTTTGTGGGGCACCCAGGAAGGGGGATTGGGATCTGTCCCTCGTGCATGGACAGGCTTCTGGGAATCTGGTGCCTGTGGTGTGACACCTTGCACAGCCTTGGTGCAGTGGAAAGGAGCTTGGACCTGCCTAGGCTCAGTGTGCTGGGCTCTGCTGACACCCCATGGGAGACCTCAATTTGGGGGATGTGGGGATGTGGGGTGGGGGATGGGAGGATGCGATTTGGAGGATGTGGGGAAGAGGGCTGAGGGATGGGAGGATGGAGGAGGTGAGAGTCTGTGGATAGGATGAGGAGTGAGTAAAAAATTTCTTAATAAAGAAAAATAAATAAATTAATTAATTAAAAATAAATAAATTGAAAAAAAAGAAAACTAGACAGTAGGTATGAAGCTTCAAGGTGAGTATCAGTTTGATTTTTCCATGTTCTATTACTCAGATACATAATGCCTTCAGCATTAGGATCCTGACATCAAGTTCTAGAAAGTAACCAAGAGCACTGGCAATCACCGTAATGTCTGAGGATCTGTCTATCCACGAGAACTTACTAACCGATAAGTACAAAAGCAACATTCCTGGCACTAGGAGTTTTATTTGTTTACCTATGGTGTCTAGTAGAGGCACTGTTGCCCATTATAAGGTAACTCCATTGTATCTCTTTTATATAGGCATATGAATATATTTTAAGAAGCTTCTATGATAGAAAGTTTCCATTATATTATTTGAAAAGTCTTTATTGTTGGCTATCCTTCTCAGTACACCCTTCTCTACATTTCCCTCCCTTACTCACTCTACTTAATTCTTCTTGTTCCATTATTACTTTTTAACCCTTTGTACTGTTGAATTAAATCTTCATTATCTTGAAAGACCCACCATGACACCATATTAATTTCCTGAACTCTGTGTATATTCCAAATGGAACATGCATATATGAAGATTCAAAATTTATATCCATAAATGTAAGAAAGCATATGACGTTTGTCTTTCTGGGTCTTGATTACCACACTCAGAATAGTTGTCTCCAGCTCCATCCATTTACCTGTGAATTTAATATTTTTTTCTCTTAACAGATAAATACTATTCAATTGTAAAAATGAACCACATTTTCATTGTCTATTTATCAGGTCATCTTGGTCATCAGACCATCTATTAATGATCATCTAGGTTGTTTCCCATCCTGGCTAGTTTGACTAGAGCATAAATTAACATCGATGAACAGGTTTTCTATGGTAAGATATAGAGTTCTTTGAGAGTATTTCCAAGAATGTAGAGCTGAATCATATGGTAGATCTATTTTTAAGTTTGGGAAGACCTCCACACTGATTTCTCTAGTGGCTGAACCAGTTTGCACATTCTCCAGCAATGAATAAGTCTTCCACTTCTCTGCACCCACACCAGCGTTTGTGCCCATTTGGTTCTGCTGTTTGTTTTTCAACTGATGAGGGAGCGATTTCCAGAGCAACACCTGTGTCAGTTTCAGCAGTGGAGAAGACTGAAGCTAATTTGTAGGTTGAGGTGAAGCCTTCTCTTACGGATTCTGAACTCACTGTGTGACAGCCAAGCAGGTGTGGAGCTTTGAATGTACTTCTTCTAAATTCTGAATTATATACCATTTCCACACTGCTGTGCAAAATTTATGTTGTATTTAGTGTTTAATAAAATATTCTATTGAACCATTATATCCTAATTTTGTTACTTTCTCTCATGTTTTGGCTATTAGGACTATTTTAAATTTTTATTCTTATTCTAAAAATATTTTACTGTATAAAACATTTCTAGAATTTGGATTATTTCCTTATTCAAAAGTCCCAAAAGGAAAATTATTAGTCTAAAATTTTTAAATAGTTTTATAGTTATTCCAAACAAAAACTATTAGTTTCCATAAAGATTCTACTAATATTCAAGCAGCAATAGTAAAAGACAGCATAAGATTTGCCATGAATGTACTCATACTCATTAACACTATTTGTAAGGCTTTGCTATTCCTTTTGATTATAACTTGTCACATTTTCTCTCTTATGAATTGTCTTTCACATCTTTTTCTTAATAATTCTTTGATTTGAGAATTGGTTCATATGTTTTGACCCTTTGTAGAATAGAAATAATCTGAGATATTTCTGCAGCAAATATTTTCCTAGAAGCCCTTTTATTTACTTTTGCATAGATTATAAAATATTATTTGCATATCTTCTCCTTTGTAACTATATATTTCCTGTGCTTAGTAAGTCAGAATCCTCTGCAATAATTTTGATAAATGATAAATGTAATTCATTGTAAACTTTTATATGTAGAAATGTGTTCCATTATATCAAAAGTTTATTTGTTAATTTATTTACTGTCTTCATCTTTTTTAGTCAGGGTCTTACTGTGTAGCTCTGGCTGGTCTCAACCTCAACTTGTGTCAACATATTTATACTGTTTTTTGTAGAATCTTCTATTTTTATCTACAGTAATCACTACATATTAACTGTGGCAATAGAACACTTACATTCAATTTAATTATTAATATGGTTGATTTGAAGCCTATAATCTTCCTATTTCTTTGTTATATCTAATATTGTTTCTTCCTTTCTTTGAATTAGATGAATATTTTCATTGCATGCTACCTCAATTTTTGGATTATTATCCTACAATCATTTCTTATTTTGGTAATTGCTTTAGGTTATATTACTTCCACATATTTCTGTTTATCTTCAGATGAATACTATGTTACATATAGTATAAAATCCTTACTAAAATTATATATATATATATATATATATATATATATATATATTACTTCCTGGGGTGTGTGTGTGTGTGTGTGTGTGTGTGTGTGTGTGTGTGTGTGTGTGCTGTTAGAATACATTGTTAACAAATTTGGTAGTTCATATATTTTATTATGGAAAATTTACATAATGAACACCTTATCATCTTAATCCTGTTCATTGTTACAATAAAATTAGGTAAACTTTGAGGTACTGTCACTACCATCCATCTCCAAAATATTTTTGTCTTCTCATCCCAAATCTCAGTGCCCATTAAGCAATAATTGCCATTTCTTTCACCCCCCAGCTTCCACTTTCTGACTTTATGAATTCCTGTAACTCATGTACTTCATTAAATCAAAGTATCCATTATGTTTTTCTTTTGTGACTGACTTGTTCCTCCTAGTATACTGTTTTTGAGGTTCACTTATATTTTAATGTGTATCAGATTTCATTGCTTATGAAGGCTAAGCCATAATCTATTATACATAATATAACACATATTTATGCATTTGTCTCTCTGTGGATATTTTGGTTGTTTCTCCTTTGAGTTCTTGTGAATCATGCTGTGATGAACATTGGTGAGCAAATGTCTGTGAATGTTTATGCTCTCAACATTTTCCAGTATATAGTTTCTTTAGTTGCTGGACTATATAGACCTTCCATGACAGATATGTACCTTTGAAAAAGTTTTAAATAAAAATTGAATTGCTATGTGTGTTCTATTTCTACTTATAATCTGTTCTGGAGGTTGGCATTCTTTTGTGAAGATCCGTATTTCCAAAGTGTATTTTTAAAGGTTAACTATTTGTTCTTAGAGTTGACCTTTAGAATAAAATCGTCAATTTCCAGAAAAGTCATTTAGGATTAAGAATTGAATTTCAGACCATATAAAACATAACTCAGAGAGAAAAAGCAGAAAATATTCAGTCTTTCTGTCTTATAATAGATAATACTTTTCCATTTCAATGCAACAAGAAAATGTTTGTGATTTATGTATTCTGCTTCTATATATTTATTTCTTTGATTATACTTATTTAGTGTGTGTGTGTATGTATGTGTGTGTGTGTGTGTGTGTGTGTGTGTGTGTGTGTGTGTGTGTAAGTGTATATACATTCCATGGTACATATGTAGAGGTCAGAATCAACTTACAGTTGACTCTCTCCTCCTACCATGTGGGTCTTAGACCTTGAGCTCAAGTCATCAAGCTTAGCCGTGAAAAACTTTACAACTGAGGCGTCTCCTGGCCCTATATATTTTTAATGCGATTTTTAAAAATTGGTTCATTTTAGTGAATTAGATGAGAACCCTTCTAAGAATTTTTAAGTATGATCTGACATTTGTAAAAGTTATTCTCTAGTTTTTGTGAAGCTGCAGCAAAGAAAAAGAATGGAGTCAGGGAGACAAGTTAAAATCTATTGTAGTAATCTAGTGAGAGACTGTAGTTGTAGTTTTTCTGTGCCTGCCCAGTTCCCAAGTCCTCAGGGTCCCATAGCCACTCATAACCAAATGAACACACAGAGGCTTATATTAATTATGAACTGTATGGCCTGTTGGCTCAAGATTCTCGCTAGCTAAATCTTACATCTTAAATTAACCCATTTCTTTAAATCCATACGTTGCCACGTGGGTCGTGGCCTACCGGTATCTTTACATTTTGCTTGTCATGGCAGTGACTGGCAGTGGCTCCTCTCTTCTGCCTTTCTCCTTCCTCTCTCTAGTTATAATGTCCTGCCTAACCCTATTCTGCCTCACCATTGGCCAAACAGCTTTATTTATCAACCAATCAGAACAACACATATTCGCAGCATACAGAAAGACATTCCCCCATCAAGAGATAGTGGTGCCTAGAGTCTTGGTAGAGTAGCACTTTTTTTGTTGTCTTAATCCTTCCTTCTTGCTTTTAAGGGTATTTTATTTACTTCTATTATGAATGCATAGAATATTCTTGGCTTCTGGTATTCATCATTTGCTACTGCCATAAATAAACATTCACAAAGATGAGTCATTGTTTTTAGCTGCATTCTCTGATTTCTAGGTGTATAACCATTTCATCTCATAATAATAATATTGTGTATTATTTTTTACTCATTTCTTTTATATTAAGCATTTCATTAATAAAAGAGTCCACTTAAGATCTTACAATTAAAGTAAAAGTAAGAGCAGATGGTAGAATGTATGTGATATAAAAGAACAGGGGAAGAATACTGGGAACTAAAGTTTAAGCAGGGATGGGGTTAAGGAAAAGGAAGGCTGGGGTGAGTTAAACAAAACTAAGGATGTATGAAAATGACTTATGAAACTCCACTAGTTTGTAAGGAAATAAAAATAAGAAAGGTGTTTAGTGTGTCAGAGAGATTGCTCAATGGTTAAGAGCACTGGCCATTCCTCAAGAGGACTTGGGTTATAAACCAAGCACCCACACAACAGCTCACAACCATCTGTAACTTCAGTTCCAGGAGATCCAATGCCTTCTTCTGACTTCTGTGTGCATTGCACACATGTGATTTACAGACATACATATATACAAAATATCCACTGTGGTGGTTTGAAGGAAAATGATCCCCAAAGGGAGTGCCACTATTAGGAGGTGTGGCCTTGTAGGGTAGGTGGTCTTATTGGAGGAAGTGTGTCAATATGGTGCAAGCTTTGAGGTCTCACATATGCTCAAAATGCCACCCAGTGTTTCAGACCACTTCCTGTTGCCTGAAAGATGTAGAACTTTCCTGTATGTATCATTCCTACTGCCTTCTGATCAAGATATAGCCAGTATCAAGTCTGCCTACATGCCACTATGCTCCCTACCATGATGATAATGGACTAAACCTCTGAAACTGTCTTAGTTAGGGTTTCTATTGCTGTGAAGAGACACCATGATCATAGCAACTCTTTTTTTTCTTCTTTTTTAAATTTATTTTATTTTATTTTACAATACAATTCAGTTCTACATATCAGCCACGGATTCCCTTGTTCTCCCTCCTCCCATCCCCCTCCCCTTCCCCCCAGCACACCCCCCATTCCCACCTCCTCCAGGGCAAAGCCTCCCCCGAGGACTAAGATCAACCTGGTAGACTCAGTCCAGGCAGGTCCAGTCTCCTCCTCCCAGGCCGAGCCAAGAGACCCTGCATAAGCCCCAGGTTTCAAACAGCCAACTCATGCAATGAGCACAGGACCCGGTCCTACTGCCTGGATGCCTCCCAAACAGATCAAGCCAATCAACTGTCTCACCCATTCAGAGGGCCTGATCCAGTTGGGGGCCCCTCAGCCATTGGTTCATAGTTCATGTGTTTCCATTCATTTGGCTATTTGTCCCTGTGTTTAAGAAGCCAAAAGTGTACAATGGAAAAAAGAAAGCATCTTCAACAAATGGTGCTGGCATAAATGGATATCAACATGCAGAAGGCTGCAAATAGATCCATATCTATCACCATGCACAAAACTTAAGTCCAAGTGAATCAAGGACCTTAACATAAATCCAGCTACTCTGAACCTGCTAGAAGAGAAAGTAGGAAGTAGTCTTGAACGCATTGGCATAGGAGATCTCTTCCTAAATATAACACTAGTAGCACAGACACTGAGAGAAACAATCAATCAATGGGACCTCTTGAAACTGAGAAGCTTTTGTAGAGCAAAGGATACAGTGAACAAGGCAAAGCGACAGCTTACAGAATGAGAAAAGGTCTTCACTATCCCCACATCTGACAGAGGACTGATATCCAGAATATATAAGGAACTCAAGAAATTAGACATCAAAATGCCCAACAGTCCAATTAAGAAATGGGCTATAGAACTAAACAGAGAATTCTCAACAGAGGAAACTCAAATGGCTGAAAGACATTTAAGGAATTGCTCAACATCCCTAATTATCAGGGAAATGCAGATCATAGCAACTCTTATGAAAAAAAATTTAATTGGAGTAACTTACAGTTTAGAAGATTAGACCATTATTATCACAGTGTTACATGGCAGTGTGCAGGTAGACATGGTGCTGGAGAAGGAGCTGAGATTTACACATCTTGATCCACAGAAAACAGGAAGTGAACTGTAACACTGGGTGTAGCTTGAGCATAGGAGACCTCAGTGCCCACCCCCACAGTGACACACTTTCTTCAGCAAGCCACAACTCCTAATAGTGGCACTCTCTTTGTGAGCCATTTTCAAACCACCATAATAATAAATAACCAATAGGGGGCTCATCCCAGGGAAAGGCTAATTTCCCTCTCTCTGCAGTCATTAGTTGTCTGTAGTTCTTTGTTCAGGGATGAAAATCTCTTGATTGAATTTAATGCCTGCTCCATAGAAAAGGACTGATGCTTGTACTGAAAACGTTCTTAAATCCCATGAATAGGTCCCATAGACCTTAGGAGAGAACCTATTGATGTTGGCATTCTAAGTGGCCATGTTTTCAAACTGTTTCCATGCTTACTCAGAGAAGTTTCTTATAGCAATGAGTAGTGGTTAAGCAGAAATTAATTACTGTCCAAAGTGCTGAAATAAAGGGACTCTGAGTGCTCAGCCATAGACGAAATATCTATGTCAACAACCTCCCCTCCTTGGGAAACATAATAGAAGAAAGGCTGGAAAGGATATAAAAGCTGAAGGATGGGAAGGAATATCATGAAATGTTGTATTCTAGACCTGCATGGCTGTTGTCTACCAACTCACAAAAACCATGGTTAGCTACACAAGATCTGTATCAAAAACTAGTTAAAACTTCCAACACAACCCCATCTCTAGCTGAAAAGTTATTGCCATCTGATGGCTGCTGAAGGATGGAGAGTGAATTTTCTTTGGGGTTGTGGACACTGAAATGTTCCTGATTGCCCAGTAGATAACCCCACATTCATGTACAATATGGGCAGCACTCATTGGACTTGGAGAGTTAAAAGTAATGAAAGAACTAACTTAGCAAAATAAATGAATGGATGAATAAATAGTAAGGTGGACATTAAGTTGTGGGTATATATGATGGGGGATCCTGGAGGTAGATGGAGGAGGGAGCTTAGATGTGGATATGATCAAGATACTTTGTATACATATATAAAAAATTTCAAAGAATATTTTTTTAATTTCACAATGCTACTGTATAAAAACACTGAATGTGAATATTTTCTATTGTTCCTGATTTTACAAAAAAGATTTAAATAGATTAAATAATACTATAATGATATATTTGTGATGTATGTGTGTGTGGAAAACTTCTATTTAGAGTTCCATTAAATGCTCAGCTTTAGCAAATGTGTTTCTGTTTCTGCAACTACTGTATTATCTACATAATTACATTAATGTGTTTCTTTGGACTTTATCATTCCTGTATTTTTAAGTTAAGTCCAGCTTTACCATAGTAGGCTATACTGTTATACTCTGTTAGGGTCTTATTTAAGGTGTTAAAATGTGTGGTGGGAAGCAAAGAAGCAGGGAAATTTGTGATGATCCACAAATAGTAATAATGAACAAAATTATAATAAAAGGGCAGTAGCCTTATTAAACAGTGGAGAAAAAAATATTCTTTGTAGGATTTTTCTTACTATAAGTCATTAAGGGCTGCATTCCTTAAATGTGTGATTTCCCATTCTTTTGAACTGCTTTATGGAATTTTCTGGAAAGCAGGGACCTTTTTTGGTGTGTGTGTGTGTGTGTGTGTGTGTGTGTGTGCGCGCACGTGCGTGTTTTCTTCATAGCCTTGTGGCTAAGAACACATTAAGTATTCTATAAATACCTGAATAAATTAAGAGAGCAGTTGGGTCCTAATAAGTGGTTACTAGAAATAGCAAAATAAGACTTGTGACAAGACAGCAATGGAAACAACTGGAGGACAATTTCTTTTGTGCTACAAAACGAAAAATGTTACAGTTTTCTGTTCTATAATTTTAATTTATCCATGTATATTTCATTTATCCAGGGATTGTGTCTATTTTTATACTGCTAATTAAAGAATACCTTTTTGATAATCAAAATGCAGTCCCTTTGGCAATCAAAGTTTCAAGGATAATATATCTTTGTTGACATAAACCATGGGAAGTTTGCTTGCATGATTTCATTATCTGATTACAGTTGTGACTAAAGTAATCTCTTGGAATGAGAACATTTTTTTCTAACACACTTTATTTTTTAGAGCCCTTTTTGGTTCACAGTGAACCTGAGAAGAAAGTACAGATGTTTCCTATACATCTTCTGCCACTAGACATGCATAGACTCACCCATATCAATAACCTACCTGAGTGGCATGATTGTTATAATTGATGAACCAAATTGACACATTATTATCTGCAGACTCCATAGTTTACAAGAGTGTTCACTGTTGGTGGCATTCACTCTTCATTTACCTAAGTGTATAATGAAATGTATTCATCATTATAGCAGCATACAGAGTAGTTTCACTACCTTTAAATCTCCTTATGGTCATTTACTCATTCTTCTCTTTCCAACAACTGATTATTTTACTGTCTTGTTTATTTTGCCTTTTGAAGAATCTCATATAGTTGAAATAATCCAATCTGCAGCCTCTTGAGACATGCTTCTTTTATTCAATGTCAAATATTTAAGTTTTCTCCAGTGTCTTTTCATGACTTGAAAACAGAATGTGCACTTGTGGAAGAATGTAACTCACAGGCCAAGTTCAGAGTTATAGAAAAAGATTTGCAAAATTATTTGTTATCTCTGCCCTTTCCTTGTTGGTTTATTCTACTCTTTTCCACCAATACTTCACTTATTTTCTTGATAGGCAAGAGAATGTATTGGAATTGACATTAGTTGCACACATAAAGAATACTTGGCTAATACCACTTGCCCAGGTGGCTTGTGAGTGAGCTATAGTGGATCATTTTACCTATTCTTCTACTAGGATCTGTGACACCACAGGGAGTTGTGTCTGATAAAATGTTCTCAAAGTAACTCTGGAGTAGTCTTATGGAAATCATCTGTTTCAGCATATCTTTGAAAGACTGGCTGTTTTGTGCTTAATGGGTTGGAATGCTTAATTTTGAAGTTTGTGGCAATTGTCCATCAGTCCATATTTTTTACTCTGAGTCTCAAACACTAGTATAAAAAATATCTTCATCAGAGTGAATTTGAAAAGTATTCCATACTGAACAATTATATTTTTATTTTACTTTTTATTGAGATAATCGCATAACATAAAATTAACATTTTTGAGATACAGCCTTGCTATGTAGCTTAAGATACTTAAGATAGCCCAGAGATTATTATATCACACAGGCTACCCTTGATCCATACTCCTGTTTCAATTTCTCAAATGCCAATATCACAGGTATGTACCACCACACCTTTTTTAACTATGTTAAATTAAACAACTGATGTATTTCCATTTTAATAGCCAAAATGTTGACAACCATAAGCACCATGCAATACTAGAATATTTCCACCACTTTTAAAATAATTTTATAGCTTAAATTTCCTATTGCCTTCATTCTCTAGCAACCACCAATCCATTTCTTTCTCAAATGATTTGCCTATTTTAGACTGTAGTACAAATGGAACCACACAAGTGGCCTTGTGCATCTGATTTCCTTTAACTACTTGAATTGTTTAAGGTTTATGCATGTCATATATATATATATATATATATATATATATATATATATATATATATATATCAGATATATATATAGATATATAGATATCTATGCATGTCATAAATATATATATATAAACAGATTGTCATTCTTTTTATGGCCTGAATTTTATTTACTTATTCATCAGTCATTTCCATTTGGGTGAAGTGTTATCAGCTTTTCATAACCTTAAAGACATACTTAATATAGAGTACTCATGAAGAGAAATAACTCTATTTGGCTAACCATTGAAGTAGCTGGAAGTCAAAATGACATATTGCAGGCTCTGGTTAGCAAAAGGAGTAGTAGATAGTTTTTTGTTTTTGTTTTGTTTGGTTTTTTTTGTTTTTGTCTTTTGAGACATGGTTTTTCTGTGTACCTTTGGAGCCTGTCTTGGAACTCATGCTGTAGCGCAGGCTGGCCTTGAACTCACAGAGATCTGCCTACCTCTGCCTCCTGAGTGCTGGGATTAAAGGGGTGCACCATCACCACCCAGACGGAGTGGATAGTCTTATGCCTTGGTGGGCTAATGTTACTTTAGCTAAGCAAAAAGGGGGAAAGGTATAAGAAAGTGTTCTCATTTCCTCAACAGGATAGACATCTGGTAGACACCAAGGGCAGGCTCTATAACAACAGTTCTCAACCTGTGGGTCATGACCCCTTTGCAGGTCATGCATCAGATATTTACATCACAATTCATAAGGGTAACAAAATCACAGTCATGAAGTAGCAACAAAATGATGTTATGGTTGGGGTCACCACAACATGAGGAATTGTATTAAAGTGTTATAGCATTACGAAGGTTAAGAACCACTGTTCTAGAAGAAACCACAAGATACTAGTATAATGCACAAGTCACAGCCAAAGAATGCCAAGATTCTCCTAAGCTCCAACAAATTATTGGCCTCAAAAGCCACCGATTCCCTGTCAGAAGAATAGGCTAAGGCTCTTAATAGCCCCTATGATGTAGTTCTAAGACAATGGATCCCAAAAGAGGAACAGACACAGAATGCATATGGTCCAAATATTCTTCTTGCCTACACTGTAAAGGTCATATAGTAGCCAAGAGGGCCCTCCTTACCGAAGGAAATAAACTAGATGGTTATGTTAAAAGGCACCATCCTAAATAACAAATAAATAAGAGACTCTAAGAGTTCCTATGCACCTCTGACTCTAAAGGAAGTAGACTAAAAGTATCCTCTGATCACTCAGTAAGCAAGAAGGCTGAGACTGGGATGACCAGGGTCATATCACATGAGCAGGATGATGCTCAGAGAGTCCCTATAGGAAACAATCATGAAGACTTTCTGTAAACAAAGGTTTATGGCTCTGAGAATCCCAGCAGTCTAATAGAATGGACCGTTTAACCAGAGGAGCCACTAATGAATCAGCATTGTGCTGGCAAGGAGACCTAAGGTGATCTTGGTTCAAAAGGGAAGGAGAAGACTAAAAAGCATTAGTACAAGGACATGACTATGGATTAAATGAACTACAGTTCTACAGTACATAGTCCAACTTGTGGCACAAATTATACCATAAAAACCAGATGACAGATAGCGTTGATCAATTTACAGAAGCCTGCCTCCTTTGCAAACACTAGCTATATATCACATTGTACCTCATAAATATGTGTAATTACTATGTGTCTATTAAAAATAAATATTTAAAAAATTGAAAAGTAAAGAAGCCTGCCAAGGAATTCTGACATGCAGAACTGATTTCAGGCCTCTTGGACTTAATGTAATCAAAAAGTCGAGTAAAGCATTTAAAACAATTTCTGCAACTCATCCACATAAATTAAACAGTAATGTTTAGGTCACTATTAGAGTGTAGACTGCAAAGAAGGAAATCATCTGTCATCAACCAACTAACTCCTCAAGGGTGCCTTTTATCAGCATTACTCTGGCATTATTGTGGCTAGTGTTGATATTCTTCTTTAGACTGGAGTTCACATTGTTGATTCATCCTAGAATACTAAAGGATGGAATAGATTTTCACTATGTTGGTCCATTGTCTTTAAGTTTCTTCCATCAAAAAAATGGAGACATCATTATCCTTAAATTCTTTTGATTATTTCTTTTACTTTTGAGATCACAATATAATTACATAATTTCCCCCTTCTCTTTTCTCCCTCCAGATCTTCCCATATACCATTCCTTGCTTTCTTTCAAATTCATGACTTCTTTTTAGATTAATTGTTGTTACATACATATATGTATGTATGTATATATTCTTAAATATCTAAATATAATCTGATCAGTCTGTACAATGTTACATGTATGTATGATTTTAATGTTACATGTATGTATGATTTTAGGGCTGATCATTTGGTGTTGGATAACCAATTGGTATGCTCTTCCCTAGAAAAGACCACTTATCCTGCTTACACTGTGTCTCCTTAAAATTCTGAATTCTAAATCTATTCAAAGGGAATGGAGTAGATTTCTCAATCAGTGCCCTACCAACATGTTGGGCTTGATATTATTTGTTGGAGCAAGAATGCCCTGCATATTATAAGGCATTTAGCAGCATCCTGGTCTCTACCTATTAGATGCTCATAGCAGGTTTCCCCAATATGACAACCAATAATGTCTCCAGGTATTATTAAATATCTCCTGGGCACCAAAATCATGCCAAATGGTATCACTGGAATGAAAATATAGTTTTTAATACATGCTTATCTTTTTCCTACTGAAACAACTCTTAGTGAAGCTAAACATTAAACTAGTGTATACCAGTACCAGCCAACTGCATACATCAAAAAAAGTCTGAGATAACTAAAATAAATAACTTAGTGATTCACCTGATGACCTTATGAAAACAAGAACAAACCAAAACCAGAAGCAGTAGATTGGTAGAAATGATCAGGACAGAAATTAATGAAATGGAAATGGTAAAAATATAAACAATCAATGAAACAAATAAATGGTTTGTTGAAAAAGATAAACAAATACTGACAAACCCTCAGTGGACTTAACAGAGGTGGGGGGTGATTCAAATTAATAAAATTAGAGATGGAAATGGAGACATTAAAATAGACACCAAAGAAATTCAGAAAAACATAAGGACATATCTTAAATATCCTCTATTCCAGAGGTAGTTTAGTCAGTAGTTAAGAGAATTTCCTTCTCTTGCAGAATACCAGAGGTCAGTTCCCAGCATCCATATCAGGTAGCTCACAACTACCTGTACCTCCATCTTCAGAAGATATAATGCCTCTGACCTCCATGGCCATATGTACTCATATTCACACACACACACACACACACACACACACACACACACACACACACACACACCACACACCCCTAATAAAAATAAATATTTTAAAAAGCTGTATTTCTCTGAATTGGAATATCTGAAAAACAAAAAATGGATTTTTAAATGCATACCACATACCAAATATTAAACCAAAAAGAAATAAATTAAATTATTTAAGCAGACCTATAACCATCAATGAAATTGCAGCAGTGATAAAAAGGTTTCCCAATTTAAAAGCACCCAGTATCAAATTAATTTACCATAGAGTTCTACCAGAACTTCAAAGAAGAAATTAAACTAATACTACTCAAATCATGCCAAAAAAAATAGAAAAGGGAAGAAGGTTCTAAACTCCTTTTATGAAGCAAATAATAACTTGATACTAAAACAATAGAAGTCTACCAGGTTGATCTCAGTCCGCGGGGAAGGCTTTGCCCTGGAGGAGGTGGGAATGGGGGGTGGGCTGGGGGAAAGGTGAGGGGGGCGGGAGGGGGGAGAACAAGGGAATCCGTGGCTGATATGTAGAACTGAATTGTATTGCAAAATAAAAATTAAAAAAATTTTTTAAAAAAGAAAAACACAAGCTTGTCTCCTTGAACATAGATATATGTTGCTAAATTATATAATTAAATTTAAATAGAGTTGAAATTTAGTTCTTTAGTCAGACTAGTTACATTTAGTCAGACTAGTTACTCAATACCTACATATGGCATGCGATTCTAGTTCTACACAATTTGGATAATTTCTACTTTTGCAGATAGTTCTGTGAGGAATAAATGGGTAGTTCAAAAAGTATGTGAGCATTGGCTCCACAGGACAATATGAATGGAATATGATTATGACATAAGTAATATCCAGTGTGAAGAGTCTAGAAGGAACTTGTACTTTGCAAATATGTGAGATTTGCTTTTGAAATTTACCTCTGATCTTTGCAAATTCTGAAAATTTCAGCGAGCTTCTTAAACTTGCCAGGCCTTGCTCTACTAAATGTGAAGGTGTCTGTCACAAAACAGGTGAGAGTTATATGTGTAAAAATGATTGTAGTGTCAGCAAATTTCCCAGGCCTCAACACTCATTGTACGTTGTACTGTTGGGATCACTTGGTCAACACTTGTAGCCTAATTTATTTTGAAATTAATTTGAAAGTACAGAAGTATGAGTCACTTAATCAATTCTTGCCCTGTTTATCCTTAATGTGAACTATTTACTAAATTTCCTATCATAATGGTGAAATTCCAGAATTGATGTGGAAGACCTTGAATGCCCAGGTTAAAAGGTCATTTTCCACTGGATAGGCAATACAAAGATAAAAAATATTTTGAACATATTAGTATAAACAATGAGACACTTTTAGAACGTTTAGTGAGAGCCTTTAGTGTAAGTTAGTTGTGAGTAAAACAACTCAGTATGAAGCTGGAGACCAAAATAAAGGCAGGTGAGCGTATTAATGGAAAGCCTTACCTATCATGTTAAGCTTGTACTTTATCTTATGAAACATGAGAAAAGAACAAGGGCCTCTAGAGAAGGGTATAACCACAACTTGGCCATCTGATTGAAGTGGGGGAAGATTTGAAGGAATTAAGATAGGATACAAGAAAGCTACTTGGAAACTTGGTATAGTTTGACTCTGAAATATCACTTGGTCCCCAGATGATGTCACTGTTGGAGGATGTTATGGAATGTTTGAGACTGTGGACTACCTTGTAAAAGTGTATCACTGGCAGGGGAAACGTCGCCCTTAATACTGATATCTGCCTTTTGTTCTCTTCCAAACTCTCTCTGCTTCCTGATCTGTCACGATGTGAACAAGCCATGCTGCAAACTTTCTCTACCAAAGATGGAGCCACCACAGCCACCAAGACTTTTCCAATATGATGGACTGATGTCCCAGCAAACCACAAAATAAAATAAATCCTTTCCACTGTAAGTTGTTTCTGTCAGCTATTCTGTTACAGTGATGAGAAAATTAATAAGATTGTTTATTGCATTAGCCAAAGAAAAAGAAATTCTGAATGGAAACAGTAATAGTAGGTTATTATGAAATTGAAGGAGGAGTTTGAATAAATTATTATGAGGCAAATCCAACAGGATTTAGTGGGGAAACAATATGGGAAAATGAGAGAAAACTAGAATCTAAATCAAATGCTGAATGAAATGCTATAGAAGAAAGAAGATTAGAGATAAGCTTTGAACATCTTGAATCTGAAATACATGTAAATTGTTCAGATGGATAGTTTTGTACATGTGGCATTTTCATGTTTCAAAAGGATGTTAGTGAGTGGATATCTACTGAACAACTGAAAATACAAAATTGGAACTCATGGAAGAATTCGCCTAAATTTGTTACTTTAGAAAGCTTGGCATAGAAATAATGACGAAATATGAAGAATAAATAATACTGACAATAATATGAATATAGTATGGAAGAAAGAATATTATGAAAGAAGTTTAAGTAATAATCCCTGCATCAGCCAAGACAGTCCAAGTACTTAAGGTAAAAAAAATTCAATAATTTCAAATGAGAAAGAGTTATTTCCCACTTACACAAAGTCCCACACAGTTTCTGTCATTCTTAGAGTTTTCTTTCAGGTTTATGATACTTCCAAGAGCCAGGGCATTTTTCCATATTATAGCTGATAAATATAATCCTGCAGCATCCCAGGAAGAAGAAAGTTGGATATTGGTAGAAGTGGTTATCATTACAACAATTATTTAAATAAATTAGAGTAAGAAGTAAACTATATATAGGTAGTTTTGTAGCAGAAGAACGCAAACATGCCAAGGTAGAAGAAACTAAAACAAGAAAGAAATTATTGACAAAATGCTACAGCGAATAGTTTACAATTGGTTTTTGTTGTGTTTCTTTATTTGTTTGGGGTTTAGGGTTTTTGTGGTATGATGATTGAGTCCAGGGCCTTGTGTGCGCTATGCAAGCACTCTGTCTACCAACTGAGTCCTGGCTCCAGATTCCAGTAACATTTTCTCTCCTTTCTGATTGGACTGAAAAGAGGAGCAGCAGTTACTCCTAGTGTTACCGTTGTTCACTCTTTTAAGATTTCCCAAAACCTCTCCAAAAGCCTTATAAGCACAAGTACTTCTTTTTGCTAAACTCTGTAAAGTTACTGGGGCTCAGAGTGCCAATGGTTCCCTTACAGCATCGTGACTGATATAAACTCTGCATTACACTAAAAGTTTTACACCCTTGTTTCCCTGCCATTCTTACCTTGTCAATTTCTATGCTAGACAGTCCTGGATCCACATTTTTTAAGTTTATTTTTTATTGAAAATAAAGTTATTTTAATACAATGTATTATGATCATGGTCTCTCATCTCTCATCTCCTCCCAGATCCACCCTACCCTTCCAACTCCATACTTTCTTTCTTTCTATCTCTCTCTCTCTTTTTTTTTTTTTTTTTGGTTTTTCAAGACAGGGTTTCTCTGTGTAGCTTTGCGCCTTTCCTGGAACTCACTTGGTAGCCCAGGCTGGCCTCGAACTCACAGAGATCCGCCTGGCTCTGCCTCCCGAGTGCTGGGATTAAAGGCGTGCGCCACCACTGCCCGGCTCTTTCTATCTCTCTTAAGAAAACAAACAGGCAAATAAAAAAGACAAATAAATAAGGATAAAACAAAATGAAAAAAACTAACTAAAAAATAGAAAAACAAAACTATGAAAGAGCATGAGAAATGAACACACAAACACACACACACACACACACACATACACCATAAAAACTCAAAATCAGAAATCATACTATACAAACAGAAAAACCACTAAGGTTAAAAAAAATGCCCAAAGAAATTTGAGACAGAAAATCTCAAAAATACCTTTGAGTTCATTTTGTGTTACCCATCTACTGCTTGGCATGAGACCAGCTCTTAGTGTTGTTTGTATACCCAGTGAGACTCCTTTGGATGAAGTAATTATTCTTTTGTGAGCAGTTGTTAATTGGAGATAGCTGTTTGGTATGGGATGAGAGCTCATGTCTACTTTCCCATCTCAGCACTGGGACCCCATCTGGTTTGGATCTGCTCAGTCTCTATGAGACCACCTGTGCATCAGTCTTCTTGTGTTTGGAAAGCACTGTTTCTTTGGTATCATCCATGCCCTCAGGCTCTTACAATCTTTCTGCCTTCTCTTCCACATAGTTCCCTAAAGCCTGAATGTAGAGATTTGATGAAGACATCCCATTTAGGACTGACTGTTTCAAGGTCCTTCACTCATTGCACATAGTCCAGCTGTGGATCTCTGAATTAGTTCCCATCTACTAAAAGAGGAAGAGTCTCTGGTAATGGCTGAGCAAGACATTGACTTATGGGTATAGCAGAATGTCATTAGGAGTCATTTTATTGCTATGTTCCTTCAGCAGAATAATGATGTTGGTTTCTGCCTAGGTCCATGGCCTAAGTAGTCTCAGATTCTTGGCTACCTGATCAGTGACAGGCATGTGTTCTATTTCATGGAGTGGGCCTTAAATACAATCAGATAACGGTTGGTTACTCCTAAAACATTAGTGCCATTATTGCATGTCAACATTGTAGATCAAAGCGTTTGTGTTTACCTTCCTCCTCTGGTAATGTTTGGATTACCTTACAGTACCATGAACACTAGTCAGTAGGGTGAAGTCTCTAGGTAGACTCCAACTCAACTTCTCCATGTTCAATGACATATATAACAGTTGTCTTCAGCAACAGGAACATACTATCAGTTTGTGGAGAGAAATCAATAGCTTTGGTCAAAGCCTGAGTTGCCCATGTGTTTCCATGGGGCCTCTTTAGCCAACAACTCAATCAGATGTAACCTATTCCTGGAACTGGATGTTTCACTTGGTGGTAAGAGATGTCTAGTTGAGGATTTATCTCCTAAGTTATTTGGTAATTTCATTTAGAGTTCTTTCATATATATATATATATATATATATATATATATATATATATATATATATATTATAAGAAACCTCTACTGTAATAGGTTTCCATATGTGGGTCCATATTATTTAATCAATGAATTTGGTAGCAATAATGTCATGTACAATGCCTAAGATAATTGAACCCACAAATGATACACCTCAAACTTGAAGACTCTATCTCACTTGCTGTAGCCAAAATGAATATTCCATTATTGTGTTTTCTGCCTTGTGGATTCTCAGACTGCTCTGAAAGAGGATGAGGGGGTGGCTCAAGAATCAGAAAAAACTGTTTTGAACATCTTTTGTTTTAAAAAAGTGTTGGAAATCTTCTATAAAAGACAATCATGTAGTGTACACATGAGAGGTAGCTTCAGTTAACACTCATGATTTTTTTCTGTAGAAATATTCAACTGCCTTATATTCAAAGAATGAATGCTATATCAGTTATTTATTATTGTTTTACAACAATTACAACATTGCAGCTCAAAAGAACACATATGAAATATTTCATTGTTTTTTGGGGGGTCAAGATTTCAGGCATGGGTACACTGAGGTTACTCATTTCTTGTTCTCATGTGCTATTATTAAAATATGTGTGCTCTATCTCTTATATTTTTGGTTGTGAGCCTAGCCTTTAATGGCTGGGCAATCTCTCCAGCCCTGTGTGCTCTATCTGTAATCTGAGGGCTCATCTTAGTAGAAATCCACCTCTAAGATCACCTAGATGGTTGGAAAAATTCAGTTTCTTGTACTTGTGAGGCATAGACCTTAGATCCTACACATAGTTCACAATATAGTTTACATAGCAGGTTCCAATGTAGTCATTTGCTTCTTTAAAATGAAGGAAAGAGAGAGAGTAGGAAGAGATTAATTAAAATGGGGAGAGAGGACGAGACAGAGGTACTTCTAGCAAGATGGGGTCTTGTATAAAATGATAGAATCATTAGATTCAGGTTTATATCAGCTTTACCATATTTTGTCAGATAAAAGCAAGTAATAAGTTCCACCCATGTTCAAAGGAAGAGGATCATTTAAGGGCATGAACACCAGAAGGCAAGGATTAGCAAAGGTTACCTTAGGATCTCTCTACGATGGGAATTGACAATGTGAGAATGGCTGGCATCAAAGGTGCAAGAAAATAATGTAAAGCAGAATTTTTAGCAGTCACAGTGCTGGCAGAAAATGGCTGACACTCTGAACCCTAGTGACTTTAAGGGGAGTTTAGCAAGAGGAAGTACCTGTGCTTGTAAAGCTTTGTGCAGGGTTGTTTTCGTTTTTTGTTTTTTGTTTTTCTGGGAGGGGGTGTGTGAGTGAATAGTGAGCTAGCACCAGCAACACTGGGAGCATCTGTTACTCCTGTTGAAGTCTAGTCAGAAAAGAAGAGGATTACCAGAATCTGCAGAAGATATGTATGGGTGCCTTTTAGGAAATCCAGAAACACAAGTAACCTCTAGTAACCAGACAGAAATGGAGCAGAGGGCATTTGGATCAGCTTCTCATGGCAATGGGAACAAAACAAAGAAGACTGAGAAATGGGTTTGTTGAGGAGAATGGCAGTTCTAAGGCACTCTCAAGTAATATCTGATCATATGTTATCAGATGAAAACTGAATTCAGAATAAAAGAAGTGGGGGAAAGACAGAGAACAGGAATCACGATGAAAACAGGCAAAGATTCAGAATAAATGAAAGCAAAGGCATCTCTAGGTGATTTGGTCTTGAGAGTTTTTAAAAATCAAACCTTTATGAGTGATAACCATAACTCTGTATCTTCACAAGGACTAAAGAGAAAGTAAATCAACTTAAATATAAATGCTGACATTCAGTATCTGAGAAGGTAGGTGACATGGGCTTTTTTAATGTTTAAAAACAATTATCAATTACTCCAAGGAAATATCTTACATTAGGCTTTGTACAGGTGAATGTCAAGCACTATATAAATTGAGATACTGGATATTTTTCTACGATGTTAAACCATCATTAGTGCTATCTGTGTTTCTCAGCTATTATTAAGGGAATTTTCCTGTAGAATTAGTTTTCTCAGTCACAGGAAGCCAAATGCTTTCACATTGAGTGGGGAAAGGCAGTCATTAATGGTTGTGACTGGGGTGTGTATTAGCAAGTCGACATCTAAATATTTGTACACGGATTATCTGACAGTAGGAGAAATGACAGCAGGTATTTAATTCCTTGAAGCCATTTCCTTCCTCGCTGAGCTGTTTCATTCCTTCAGTATCATCATTAAGTTGGCTCCCTCCCCATAATTGAGCAATATCCTGAATTTGTATTGATTTGAAAGGAGTACTACTGAGAAGAAAATATGAAACTAGAAAGAGTTTTAAGTGGACCAAACACAAAACACAAAATTAAGGGATCAGACTCCAGTCAGAATCCTTTATCTCCCCCCTCTTCTGCTGTTCAAAGGTGAGAGAACAATTATTTCTACCTATTTTAGTCTCTTTTTTTATCTTCCTTTCTTCCTGATTCCCAGGCAGAACCATATGATGCTGTAATACACTGTTCTGTTTCAAAGAACGCTAAGAAATGCAGCAACCCTGACTGTGAAGGGGGTTGTAATGTGAAAAGAAATCATTATAATTTGAAGACTACTTTATTGGTTCAGTTTTAAATTAAGTAACTACCTTAGATTTAGGACAACATAGGTGCTAGAATCCTAACACAAATATGTTGATGGCAACCTACTGACTTGCAGGAGTTTTATAAACAGCAAAGGGAATTTCCAACATTTTAGCTTTCAACTTGATCTTTTCGAATTTTATTTCAGCCTCTCCCAAACACTTGGCTGTTCAAGACATTCCCTGAATTATTAATGTCAGATACAGTTTCATGAATTCCAGTTGCACCTCTTGCACAGTGCAGAAGGACTCCAGGCCTTCCTTATTCAGGAGCAAAGTAGGGGGAGGGGATTGAAAACTATACTTTCTCCATGCTTCCCACACAAAAATAAATGCTCAATGGAGATTACCATCTGTACACTAATTCTCAGGCTGTTAATGGCAAGATTCAGAGCAATTGCTATGTGTTGTAAAATATGCAGTTTAAGACTCCCCCATTCATTTAGAAATGCTCTGTGACATACCAGTGTATTCTCTCTGGTGGCTTTCTGCCAAGTCTGTATTTCTGTTGCGTTTACCTACTCATGGATAATTTTGAGAGAGTGCAAGATTAATTTCCAAATACCAAGAAGAGCTGTGAGGTAAATGATTTGTTGGAAAATCATATCATGTCTCCACTTCCAACATTCTTTAGACGTCCCCTCCTTCTTGAGCAGGAAAGTGGCTATTGCTTTTCTTCTCAATACACTCGAATGTCCTGTACTAATGAGTAGAATGACAAGGAAAGTGTTCCATGTCTCTAAACTAAAAGGATTCTGGAGGCAGAGGTTTCAAACAATCTCGTGCAAACTTTGCAATGATTTGTTAGCTGGCAAATATTGCTCATTGCCTACAAAATTTCCTGAAACATTTATACTCTTAACAATGCCTCAAAGCCACAACTAATTACTGTGGACTGTAGAGATAAAATAGACTAGAACATGGAAGATTTTAGTTTCTTATTACTGTGCTTTTGATATATAATATAAGAATTATACATATTAGTAAGACATCATGCAGTGCTTTGGTGCACTTATACATTGTATGATGTGTAATTTGGTTGAAACATAGTTGTCTTCTTAAACACTTACCATTTATGCTGAAAACTTCCACTTCCAACATGTTTTTTCAAACTTCTTGAAATATACAGTGTATATTTTTAAAAAATCTATAGTCACCCTATTATGCAATTCCACACTAAAACTTACTGACTACTATTCTACTCTCAATTTTGGTAAGAGCAGCTGTTTTAGATTCCACATATGTGATCAAGTTATACTTGTCTTACTGTGCCTGACTTAATTTACCTACCATGTATACTGTAACAAATAATAGGATTTTGTTCTAATTTGTGGTTAAATAGCATCCCATTACAAACACACACACACACACACACACACACACACACACACACACACACACCACATTTTCTTTTTTGTTTTCTTCTTATCAGTAGGTCAACAGAGTTTTTCCATTTCTTAAATGTTAGGAATAGTGTTGCATTGGACATAGAGGTGCAGAAATCACTTCAACATGCTGATTTTATTTCCTGGGAGTGGGGCTGATAAGTCATCTGCTAGTTTCACTTGCGTTTTCCCAGGAACCTCTACAGTGTTTGTTATAATGACTGGACTAATTTACATCCCTACTAACAAAGTAAAGGGATCCTTCTCTACATTATTGACAGGCCTAGTTTGTAATACCTTTCATATCAATAGCCTTTCTAGGCAGAATGAGGTATATATCATTGTGTATTTGATTTATATTTACATAATTATTAGTGATGTTGAGAAGATTTTATATATGCATCAGGTATTTGTATGTCTTCTTTTTTATAGATGTCTATTTACAGCTATTTCCTATTTTATATTCAGGTTGTTTGTGTTCCTGTAGTTGAGGTTTTGGAATTCCTTATATTTTCTAGACAGTAACCCCTTATCAAATGTGTATGTTGCAAATATTTTCTCACATTTGTTGGGTGGTCTGCATACTCTTGACTTTTTTCCTGTATAGCTGCAATCTAGTTTGGAGTAACATCATTTAAATTTTGCTTTTATTTGGATTTGGACATAAACTAAAAGAGATCATTATCTATCATAAACCTTAAAATGTTTCCTGTAACTTTTCTTGTAGAAGTTTCAGGGCTTGTATTTAACTCCTTAAATGATTTTGAGTCAGTTTTATAAATTGTGAGAGATAATGTCTCGTTTCATTCTACATCGATTGAGTATACCATTTTCCCAACACTGTTTATCAAAGATTGTCCTTTCTGCAATGTGCATCCTTGGCGACTTTGTAAAAAAAAAAATTTGGGTACAGATGATGCTTAGTTTTACTTTTAGCATCTCTATGGTGCTCCACTGGTTTGTGTAAGAGTCTCTGCCAATATAATGAATATTACACAAAATGTTAGTATATTATTAAGAAAGGTAATGTAATAACTATGGCCTTGCTCTATTTTGATCCAGAAAGCTTTGGCTATTGAGGATTTTGTGGTTTTATGTGATCTTCAGATTTATTTCTAGTTCTGTGAAGAATATAATTTTTTAAGACACTTGCATTGACTTTGTAGATCACTTTGCATATGATTGACATTTTGGCAATATTGATGCTTTCTGCCAATGAACATAGGGTGTGTTTCTACATCTTTTGATTTTAAATTTCATCACCATAGATTTATATTTCTGATTAACTATTATTCTCTCACACAATACATCCCGACCACAGATTCCCCTCCCTCCACTTCTCCCAGCTATCCCCCACTTCCATCTCCCCAAGATCTGCTCCTGCTCTGTTTCCTCTTCAAAAATGAGCAGGCCCCCAAGAGAAGACAGTTGAACAGGACAAAACAAGATACAATAAGTCAATGCAAAAGCCCTCATCTCAAGGCTGGACATGGTAACCCACTACGAGAAAGTTCGGTCTCTGGACTCTTCTGCCTGTTTTAGTATCTGTGAGCCTATGTGAGTCCTGCTTAACTGACTCAGTAGGCCGTGTTCTCCGGGAGTCGTCCATGCCCTCTGACTCCTATGACCTTTCCTCTCCCTGTTCAGCAGGACTCACCAACCTTCTAGGTGAGGGGCTCAACGGAGACCTCCAAAAATTTTCTTGATTTCTATCTTGGATTATTTGATATTAACAGATAACAACACAACCAATAACAGATAACTACGTATTTGTATTGTGTATTTATTGCATTTTTATTGGTTGAAATATATTTGAGTGGAATACTTGCAGTTGTCCATATATATGGTCATGCCATCTGAAAACAGTAACAAACTGGCAATTTCTTTTCCAATTATGGTTCCCTTTATTTTTCTTACCTAATGACTCTGGCTAACTCTTCCACAACTATATTGAACAAAAGTGGTGAAAATGGGCATTCTTGCTTTGTTACAGTGCTTACAAAATTTGTTTTCCATTTTCAGTATAAGCTTAACTATTGACTTACTACAAATTACTTTATTATCTTGAGAAGCATTTTTCAAAACTGAATTTGATCAGTTTTTATCATGAAAGAATGTTGAATTTATGAAATACTTTTTCTCTATCTATTTTTTTTCCAGCTTTGTAAGGTTATGCATATTTATTGAAAATTTCCTTCACCAACAATGGTGAAATCAAGACCCCAAATTACAAAACATGATGGCAGTTGATACTTATAAAAATAAAGCAAAGGCCTGCACTTCTCAGCTCTGTGCATGTTCCCTTCAGTTCAGTCTGTCCTCTCATCAAAAAGGTCACGCAATCTGACTCCTTAGGATGTCACTGCAGAAAACTGTACTCAACTGACAGACAAAACAACAGGTTTGCTTCAAAATAGCACAAGTCTTTAAAGTGACTCTCCCCACAATAAATATAGAAAATAGCCTGGAATAAGCATGTCTTTGCTTGGTCAGGGTTGTAAGCTTCATGTAGAAAGTGTGTCCCGACAGCCCTTCCAGGCTCTGTGTCTTTGGTGCACTGTCACTGGGCCTGATGCCACAGTAGGCTGAGTTACTGCTTTTTCTCTATCTATTGAGTTGACCATATATATGACTTAAGCCTTCATTCTGATTATTCAGGGTATCACTCCTTTTGATTTCTATGTACCGACCCACCTTAGTATCCCTGGGATGAATCAGCCTTAGTCACAGTGAATAATGTGAATAATCTTTAAATGTGCTGTTGGACTCAATTGACTTCTATATTGTTGAAGATCTTTACATCTAAGTTGATCAATAATACTAGGGGTATATTCATCTTAGAAAAACATATTAAGTTTTGGCATGAAAATAATTCTGGCCTCATGTAATGTGTTTGAAAATTTTATACATCTTTTCTAATGTGGAATAAATTGAAGAGAATTTGTGCCAGTTCTTTAAATATTTGGTAGAATCCACCAGTAACACCATCTTTTCCTGGGCAGTGTTTTCTGTTTGATGGATCTCATTCCTTGTGATAGGTCTGTTCATGGGTTCTAATTCTCCTGCTCCAGTCTCTGCAAATACCTGTGTCTATAAATTTGCCATGTTTTTCTAGGTTGTCAAATTTGTTGCCGTGTATCTGTTCACAATGATTTCCAGTGGTGTTTTTTTGTATATCTGTTTTCTCTTTCAATATCTCCCTGTCTGTGATTTCATTTGAGATTTTTTCTCTTTTTTCTTGGTTTGCATAAGGTCTTATGCATTTTGTTTTCATGGTACAAACTCTTGGTTGTATTTATCATTTATAGTATTATTTAGTCAATATTTATTTTAACGCTGAGATTTATTATTTCTATCCTTATACTAACTATGGATTTGGTTTGCCCTTGTTTTTCTAGTTCTTTGAGATGTAGTAATATGTTGTACATTTGTACTTTATTGATGTGTGTAATGACTGCTATGAGTTACCTTTTTATTTATTTTTGTTTGTTTGGTTTTTTTGTTTGTTTGTTTTTTTCGAGACAGGGTTTCTCTGTGTAGCTTTGGGCCTTTTCCTGGAACTCACTTGGTAGCCCAGGCTGGCCTCAAACTCACAGAGATCCGCCTGGCTCTGCCTCCCGAGTGCTGGGATTAAAGGTGTGCGCCACCACCGCCTGGCGAGTTACCTTTTTAAATTTAAATTATTTTTTGAGAATTTCATACCTGAGTACTATATTTCCATCATTCCTACCTATCTCTCTCACTATTCCAACTTCTTCCATGCCCCCAACTACCTCTTATGTTCAAGATCTCTCCAGTACTTTTATAATTTTTGTTCTACACACACACACACACACATACACACACACACACACACACACACACACACACATACACACACACAAAAAAAAACCACACACACAAATTTCACACATATGCACACATATACAACACACTGATGACATTTAGTGTTGTTCTAATGTATCTGTGTTTACGGTTGACCACTTGGGATTAGATAACCTAAAATACAGCATTTGCCTGGAAAAGCACAAGCACCTTTTTATAGTGCCTTTGTTACAAACACTCCTGTACATATAAAACACTCCTGTTACAAACATAAGCACTGCCTTTGTTTCAGTGCTTACAAAGTTTGTTTTCCATTTTTAGTATAAGCTTAATTATTGACTTATTACAAATTTCCTTTATTATCTTGAGAAACATTTTTTCAAAACTTAATTTGCTCAGTTTTTATCATGAAAAAGTATTCCTTCTCTCATTAACCTGTAACTATCTAGTTTGGGACCCTATGAAATTTCTCCTATCCATCTTTGCATGTCAATTTATGTAAGCACTATTTTGGTCTTTTTTAGACAACTGTTATTGAGCTTTGACAGGCATACCATCTCTGTGAAGTGTAGAAGACACCATCCAGCAGCAGGCACCCTGGTTTTCTTCTTGCTCATATTTCCAGCCCTATTCTGCAATGCTTCCCAAGCCTTAGGTGTAGGTCTTATATTATAGATGGACCAACTGGGGCTGAGCATCCTATGGTAACTTACTGTTTGCATTGTAGCCTATTGTAGATCTCTGTAGAAGCTTCAGTCTATTGCAAAAAAAGAAGGTTCTTTAATGAAGGGTTTTAGTTGCACTTATTAGTGAGTTTAGAGACACTTATTTAGAATATAGTGAGAAATGCTATTGGCTTAGGAAAATGTTATAGTCAGTTCTAATCTTGGGCCTTTGTTTTGCTGTATCTCTTTGGTTTCAGTATATTGCTATCCATATTAATTTGTTTCACAAAATTAAAAAAATACCTTTCTAATTTCTTCCTGTGTCTATTGTTTTGAAGTAAATTGTCTAATTTCCATTGTATTTACATCATTTCCAAATTTTCCTGTTATTGATTTCCAGCTTTATCATGTTATGATCAGGAAAGAGTGTGGTTTTAATTTTTAGATTTTTGTTCAAACTTATTTTGTGTCCTTCATATCATCTATCTTAGGGAATATTCTATGTGTTGATGAGAAAAATTAAAATATATATTCAGGAGCTACCAGATGGAATAGTCCATAGATCTCTTTTAGGTCCATTTGGTTTAGGGTCTCATTTTTTATGATTTAATTTGATTTTACATATCAGCCACGGATTCCCTTGTTCTCCCCCCTCCCACCCACCCCACCCCCACCTTCCCCTTAGCCCACCTCCCATTCCTATCTCCTCCAGGGCAAAGACTCCCCTGGGGATCGAGTTCAACCTGGTAGATTCAATCCAGGCAGGTCCAGTCCCCTCCTCCCAGGCCGAGCCAAGTGTCCCTGTATAAGCCCTAGGTTCCAAACAGCCAGCTCATGCACTGAGGACAGGTCCTGGTCCCACTGCCTGAATGCCTCCCAAACATATCAAGCTAATCAACTGTCTCACTTATCCAGAGGGCCTGATCCGGTTGGGGGCTCCTCAGCTATTGGTTCATAGTTCATGCGTTTCCATTCGTTTGGCTATTTGTCCCTGTGCTTTTTCCAATCTTGGTCTCAACAATTCTCGCTCATACAAACCCTCCTCTTTCTCACCAATTGGACTCCTGGAGCTCCACTTGGGGCCTGGATGTGAGTGGGGGAAATGAAGGGCAAGGGTTAAGGGAAGAGAGCTTAGGGGAGCAGAAGATCCCAGCTAGATCAAGAACAGAGAGGGAGAACAAGGAATAAGAGACCATGATAAATGAAGACCATATGAGAATAGGAAGAAGCAAAGTGCTAGAGAGGCCCACCGAAATCCACAAAGATACCTCTACAGTAGACTGCTGGCAATGGGCGAGAGAAAGCCCGAACTGACCTACTCTGGTGATAGGATGGCCAAACACCCTATTTGTCATGTTAGGGTCCCATTTAACTGTTGTTTCCTTATTGATTTTCTGTTTGAACAAGCTGTCCATTGCTTAATGTGGGCTATTAAAAAATAAATGAGAAATGAAGTGCCCAATTATTACATTGGAGTTCCTAGGCCCTTTAGATTTATTAATAATTATTCTATATATTGGGTGCTTATATCAGGTGTGTATACACTTAAAATTGTCATTTTATTTTTCTGATTTGACCCTTTCATCATCCTTAACTATAAATTCACTGTCATGCAAAAGGTACACCTCTTAATTTTTTGTATATATTCTTTTGAAGCATTGAGAATATTGTTTATTGTTTATTTTTTTACCTGTCAGAAACTGATTGTAAGCTGTCTTAATGAAGACTCTGTTATTTTTAATTTGACTGATGACCCTTGACCTTCCCATATCTGGATATTCATATCCTTCTCTAGGTTTGGGAAGTTTTGTTATTTCTTTTAATAAGTTTTCTACCTCTCTACTATTCTGAAGTCCTCATAGAATCACAATAACCTAATATTTTCTCTTTAATAGTAGCCCACAATTCTGTAAGTGTTATTCATTCCTCTTTGTTTATTTTCTTTTTATTCTCTTACAACTGTGTATTTTCAAAGAAATGGCCTACCTCTGAGCTCACTGATTTTCCTTTCTATTTGATCTGTTTTGATGTTGACATCTTCCTTCATGTTTTAGTTTAACAGAGTATCTTTAAACTCAACAATTTTCCGCTTGTTTTCTCTTCTTTGTTATGTTTCTCTATTAAATTATTGAAATATTCCTTTGTCTTTGATTCAAAAGCAGATCCTTAAAATTCTCTGAGAGGTTTTGTTTTTTTTGTTTTTTTTTTTTTTTTTTGTAGTGATCATTATCACATCAGTTCCTGTATCCTTATTTTGAGTACTAGGTAAGGTCTTGGTTTCCTGAAAGTTCTTGATGCTTGTTGATATATTACAACACCTGGATATTGAAGAAATTATTATTTATTCTAATCCCTAATCTAAATTTTTAATGCATGTCTTTTTCAGAAATTATAAGCATGTAGGTTTTTTTCTAAGCCTGTGGTCAATTCCATTATTTCAGCACTGGATGGTATTCAGATCCAGATTTCCCAGAAGTCTACTGTTTGTACAGTCACTATTTCAGTACCATAGGGCTGCCATAGCCCATACACCATTGGTATATTGTCCAGAAGGAAACAAGAAAGTAGAGATTGTAGTCTATCCCCACAAGCCTATGGCTGGGGTCCCAATGCCAGAGTAGGCCCAGATGCTTCATTTATGTCATACTTAAGGCCAAGCACTGCAGTACTTTGCCTGAATCCTAGCAAGATCACCGTACACTAATATTTCATACTTGTAGCCAGCAGTATCACCAAATTGTGTCATAACTAGAGCCTATAGCCTGCAAACACAAGCACAACACTGGGGTATTAATGAGGCCCACATATCCATAGGCTACTTATTGCTGAAGTGAACACATGGCCCAAAGCCTCTACAAGCATCAACAGGTAATGCTAGCTACAATAGGTTCAACTTTTACCCTGGCAGTGGAGCTGTTATGAAAACAGGAAGGTTAGGCGTTAGAAACTGATCAGCATTTGGTTATTCCACTGCCTTTTTGGGTATGCCCTTTTATTTTGTTATGCTAAATGCTGATACTTATATTTTCTCACCTAATCCCATTAATTAATCCTGATGTACTATGATATATCAAAGAGGCTTATATTCCTTATACTACACCATATAAGGAGGCTGTTAGCCATTGTGTTGCTCTACCCCCACTGATTAATTAATTAACTAAAAATTGCCTCTCTGTAACCTAAATTCCTTTGTAACCAAATCCTTTGAATTTGTTCTAGTTTTTTTCTTTTAAGCCTTGAAGAATCTGTACTAGATTATTGAGTCCTTCTACAAAAGAAAAATTTTATTTTCTCCATCTTTCTCTTTAAAGAGTTCAGAGAAATCTTAACTATGAGTGGTTCCATAATGACAAACATATCCAGATTTTACACAGCAAGCTTTCAAGGAATAAATCTAGGCAAAATATTAAAAGCTGGAAATGTCATATTAAAAACTATATAAAATGTTCCAACAGAGCTTTGTCATTGTTGAGACCTAGATTTGAAAATAATTAATTACTGTTAATAATTCTCCCTGGTAGGAAGACTCCATTCACCTGCTGCAGGACAAGTTTGTTCTTTAGGCAACCATTGCTTTAAGTGTCCTGTCAAATTGATTCAGATATTCAGGGCAAAAAAGAGATTTAATTTAATCTTTTCAATAGAGTGGCTAAGCACTCATCTGCCACTACTGATTGATAGATACAATTTGGTAGTTTGTAAAATCTCATCATCTTTTTGTTTAAAATAGTTTTAAATGATCTTTCATGCCCCAAATGCTTACCAACTCATAGCAAAAATTCTGGTTTTGGTACTTGGTATTGTTAAAATGTTCCTCCATTAGATGAGTAAGCTATACTCACTTCAAACAAGCAAACTAGATACTTTTTTCTAACACTCAAAGTGTATGACATATATTACTCCTTCATGTTTTAGGTACCAATGACAAAGATCAGATTAGCTATGAAAGTAAGGAATTATAGTTTATCCCAGCTTTCCCCATTAAAATTAATGGAAATGTTAGATTTCTGGGAGGGAGGTGAGAGGTATGAGTAAAAAAAACTATGTCTCAGGAAGGGAACTCACTCAGACAATATTTGATTATTTTGGTGCTCTGTCTTTCTAGCCCTGTTTTTAGATCACCTACCTGCCTGCTGTAGCCTACAGAACTCCTCTAAGCAAATAATGATTCTTCTTACTTTTCTCCCTGTTTATCTTTTGCTTGCCATAGCCTTGGCTTCCTACAGCTCTGCCCTATTTCTTTGACCTTCTTACTCCAGCAAAGGCAAAATTAACTCCAGGACTGTGTGTTTCTATGAAAATATATGCAAAGAATGAACTGATCACAGATTAATGTCATGTGCCTACCTAACCTCTATTGTTTATACCTCTTTTAAAAACATAAAAGTCAATATATCAGCTTTAGACTTGAAACAGCAGTAAATACCAGATTCATAGAGAAACAAAACAAGGGAGAAAAAGCACTGTTTTATGAAAACTTTTTCAGACCTTATGCTCCTGAAATCAGCAATTTTACTATGAGGGGGGAAAATGGTCTGTTCGGTTATGTGCAAAAGCTTTCCAACCATGCATGGAAAAGTGTCATAAAATGCCACCATTGCCCTCAAATGATGAATTCTCCACTTGTTCAATTCCTCTGGTTATTCTGTAGAGTTGCTTAGCCTCTGTGCCTCTAAAACATATTCTGAGATTGCCACTGAAATGTAGCATTTATCACCAAGAGCTAGCAATGGCCCAGTAAATACCTACTCTAACGTGCAGTGGAAGGGAAACATCAGTTTCTGTAAGCAGAATGTACTGAGTATTTCCAGTGGTGTGGACTGGGGTAGTATCAAAGAATATAAAAGGCTAGTGTCTTCTAATCTAGCTAAGAAAACAAAGTATATTATAAACTTCCATTTCTGGCCTTGCTTCTTTCTTTCCTTGCTGATATCACTCCCATAAATATGGTGAACATTCCTAAGACCCGCCGGACATTCTACAAGAAATGTGGCAAGCACCAATTTCACAAAGTGCCACAGTACAAGAAGGGCAAGGATTCTCTGTATGCCCAGGGAAAGTGGCATAATGACAGGAAACACAGTAGCTATGGTTGACAAACTAATCCTATTTCCCCGCAAAAGGGCTAAAACTACAAAGAATGTTGTGCTGAGACTGGAGTGTGTTGAGCCTAACTAACTGCAGATCTAAGAGAATGCTGGCTAGTAAGAGATGCAAACATTTTGAACTGGGAGGTGATAAGAAGAGAAAGAGCCAAGTGATCCAGTTCTAAGCCCATTTCGTTATACAGACAATTAAATCATGGGTTTTTACTCCCTAAAAAAAAGTGAAGTATATACAGTATATAGAAAGCAAGCAAAACTTTACAAAGCAACAAATGAAGTCATGTATGTAATATTTATTGTATTAGACAGCTATTGCTACCAACAATCACAAAAGCTCAATGGCTTACAGTAAGAAGAATTTATTATCTGTGATTTAGCTGGAGTCCAGCTGATATAAACTAATTTTAACTAGGATTATCTAGGCATTAATTTTGAATCATACTCAGTCTACTTGTCTGTTAGAGATGAACAAATAGAACAAAAAGCTACTTGGGCATGTTTTAATCAAATTGGAAGAGGTAAAAATCTCCCATAGCATAGACAATAATATGCAAGTCTAAAGCCTACTCTTGACCTTGAAATGGCAGAGATATGCCCACATATTATTGGCTAGGATCACATGGGTAGGTCCTACATCACTGGGATGGGCAGACATACTCCTTCTATAATGAGAGCAAGTCCATATTTCCTGAAAAATAACCCAATCTGCTACAACAGTATTTTGTTTCAGTGCAGAGATAACATACTACTGGAGTATTCAACAAGATAGCTGGATTAGAACATGATTTCTCAGGCATTTAGAAACTGTAGGTACTTTCTTGATAGTTGCAGTTATAAACCATGGCCCAGAGTCCATTTATCAACTATCTATGAAGTATTTTGTGATTATTTTCTGTTAGCAAAGAGGTAAGTTACTATTTCCTCATCATCAAGAAGTTGGAGATATGTAGTAAGTTTTCTGAACTAGAACTGACTGACAAAGAAAACTTATCCCATAACATCTTACAACCAATACATCGGCATTTTTCAGTGATACTTTTATGCAGAAGGTAGCTGATAATTTAAGGTAGTTGTTCTCAACTTTCCTAATGATGACCTTTTAATACATTTCCTCAAGTTGTGGTGACCCCCTACCATAAAATTATTTTGTTGCTACTTCATAACTGTAATTTTGATAATGTTATGAATCATAATATAAATATCTGATATGCAGGATACTTGATATGCAACAAATGTGAAATGGTCATGACCCACATGTTGAGAACCACTGATTTAAGATATCATGGAGGCCTCTTTACTATGTTGACATTTATGGTACCTCACTTCTATCCCAGACCTCTAAGTCAGCCTTCCCTGAAATCTGTTGTCAACTTGATACAGTTTAAATAACACATCAATGGATGGTTGTAGAAAAGAATATTTCTCTGACAATCTCACATATTTAACTTATCTCATTTTGCTCCATTATTTGAACAGTGCTTTATGTCTAGGATACAGTTTAGAATGTTTATATTCTAAACACTGGCAAGAAGAGTAAAAAAAAAATCTTTTTTTCCCTTTAAATAGCTATAATGGGATTAATTCACTTGGACAACAAATTTCATTAATAGGAGAAGGGCTAAATATAAACCTGAGAAATCATTTTGTGAAATTTCATTCACTTTACCATGTACTTCTATATGGCTTTGAGAAAGACACACTTTCTGGGATCTCTTCTCTTGTTAAAATAAAGGATCAACATGAAACCCTATTTCAAAAAAATTGGCAATATGTTCAACATAAAGAATAAGGAACTTGGGAATATGGCTTGGTTGGTAAAGTATTTGTCTTAGAAGCATGTGACACTGAGTTTTATCCCTAGAACCTCTGTAAAAGAATAAAACAAACAGCTAGGCATGGTGGTGTGTGGTAGTAAATTTGGAATTGGGGAGGCAGGGAAAGAAGAACCCCTGAGTGTCATTGGTCAGCCACGCTAGCGTACTTAGTGAATTCCAGGCCAGTAAGAGACCTGACTCAAATAAAAGAAAAGAAAGAAAAGAGGAAAATGGTTGACATAACCTGAGAAATGACACCCATGACCATCCCCTGCTTTGTATACACACACACACACACACACACACACACACACACACACACACACACACATACACGAACACAAAGCTCAACTTTGTAGACTTTAGAATTTTAGTGCTAACATTCTTAGTCTTCCAAACAGTAATATTTTATATTCTAATGTCAGATTAGCATAGACGCTGGGGAGCAGAGAATACCAGACAAGATAAAGGGAAAAGGAACAAAATTGGGTCTCAAATAATATAAGCAGCTGGCTGTGTGTTTATTTTATAAGTGGGCTGTCGGACTACCGGGGCTTGGTGGGACCCGGAGAGAAAACTCCAGCTACAAATGGTGCCCTGTGTATGGTGATATTTTATTTGTATTAAAATGTTATTTGTATGTTAATAAATAAAGTTGCCTGGGGGTCAGAGCTATTAGCAAGCCATAGGAAAGCAGGGCAGTGGTGGCGTACACTTGTAAACCCCAGCAAGGCAAAATTTTCTTTACTTCTTCAAACATTCTTTCTAAAGTATGTGCATTTGAGTCAGCTAATAAAATATCATCCATATAATGATAAATTATAGATTTAGGAAATTTTTTACGTACCACTTCTAATGGCTGTTTTACAAAATATTGGCACAAAGTTTGAGCTATTATGGCGGGTTCCTGGTGTGTGTGTTTGACCAGCAATATGGCAGGAATGAGGCCTCTGCAAGTGACACATTACACTGCTGCATGGTAGATTTAGCCTTTGCTAGTAAAAAAAAAAAAAAAAAAACAGGTTTCTGGGCTATGCACTGCTTTGATAGAACTGCTTCTGATACTTCATGGTACACATGGCTCCAGACCCAGAACTGGCGGTAAACTGTACCACTGCCATGTTGGAAAGCTGAGGTGGGTGGAGCCAGCAGCCACAGTGGCTGTTTCAGTCTTAGAATGCTGCAGTTTAAAGCAATAGGTTCACAATAAGACAAATTCAAATGGAATAGTTTACAATGTGTGTAAAATATATGTAGGCTTGAAAGAGGAAAAAAAAGTGATATATACAGTTATATAAAGAAATACATAGTTTTAAAAAATGAAGTCTTTAAAGATAGTAAAGGTAGTATACAAAATAAGCCATGTAGAGATGGATATTACACATAGAATCTGGACTGTGTTGTCTTTGGCATTTTTAACTGCAGAAAAAAAATTGATTGTGAAAGCTGTTGAGTTAAGCCAATATGTATATTTTAAAGGTACCATGACTTCAAAATTTGGATGTAAGGATATGTTGCTTTGGAAAGGAGGCTCTGCTTTTGTTCCCACAGAAAGCCAGAGACTATGGATTTGTTCCAGATTAAGATCCATCAGGTTTGACCAGCCAAGACCCCCGGAAAGGTCTCTGATGACACCATGGCCCAGATGATCCAACATCCAGAATGGTTTCAAGGCAACTGGCTTACATGATACACCCTCACGGACTACCCCATAATCCTAAAATTTTCTTTGTGTCCCCATAAGATACAGCGCCCCCCTCCAGCAGGAAGTAGTAAGAGAAGCTACGCCCAAATTCCCAAATATACCAAGCTGGCTTTGGAGATGGAATTGGCTAAACCCAAACATATTGCTAAAAAAAAAGGAAAAAAAAAGGTTGAGAGATTCTTTTGTCCCATATCAGAAGAGCCCTCTGGTGTGGGACAGAGAAAAACCAATATTTTTATTTAAAACAGGTTGATTATAAATGCAATCTCTTTCTAAAGAAGAAAAAAGCGATAGTTTAGATATGATAAGATGAAAGTGTAGATTAATGAACCTACTTTTAAAAAATAACAACTTGTTTAGAAATGTTTTACATTGATATGGATTTTAGTTTATTGATACAAGTTTAAATTTAGTTTTGTTATACTGTATATATATATATAATATATATGATATATATATAATACCTCATTTGAGGTATTATGTTTATGTAATTCATTTAGATTGCAATGGATAATTAAGAAATACAGATTATTAATTAGTCTTCTATGGTAATCAAACTTGTAACATGTTAAGTTTTCTAGGTATACGTAGATATATTTCAGATAGACAGGTAATCTTCAAACACTTCAAAGACCTACAGAATATGGCATTTAAAATATTTTTTAAAAATTTAGACTGTCTGGACAATGAGACATATCTGATCCTGGCAGCACCGATTTACTTGAGAGAGGAGGATGGGCATCAAAGACACTCTATAAGGAGTTTATCTTCTTCTTGGCAAACAAAGCCATTTGGGCAAGAAACTGTTCTTGTCTGGACTGCTTGATCGACTGGACATGCAGGACCCATAGGAAGGTGACCACTGAACTTTGCTTGGCGCAAATGGTCCTTCAGGTTCCTGCTTTGCAGAGGAAACTGCCAGACATTCTACAGGAAACAGAGAAAAGTGACTAAGAGACGTTAAGTCTGTGGGCTGAAGACAGATGCCCCAACTTTACAAAGGCACTTTGGATGACTGTCCAGGCTGCCAGCTGTCTCTGTCTACTCTTGCAAGACTCTCAAAAGTTGCTTGTGTCCTTCTCCCATTTCTCAGGTAATATTATATCCTTCTGAGTTCTTTTATGTAGTTGAAGACTAGAGTTAGAATTTCCTCAGTTATGATAAAAGATAAGTTAGATATAAAACCTTAGACTCACAAATATAAGATAGATAGGATATCTTCTTTAATATTGTAACTGTAATTCTTGCTTGATAATTGTTTTGTTATATGTAATTTTACTATGTGAAAGGTAAAAACTTCCTTTTGGAAAAAAAAAAAGAAAAGGGGAAGTGCTGTGGATATTGCTCTGTATAAATAAAACACTGATTGGCCAGTAGCCAGGCAGGAAGTGTAGGCAGGACAAGCAGAGAAGAGAATGCTGGGAACAGGAAGGATGAGGTCAAAGAGACACTGCCAGCCACCACCATGAGAAGATGTTATGATACTGGTAAGCCAGGAGCCACGTGGCAACTTATAGATTAATAGAAATGGGTTGATTTAAGATATAAGAACAGTTAGCAAGAAGCCTGAGCCATTAGGCTAAACAGTTTAAATAATATAAGAGTCTGTGTGTTTATTTTATAAGTGGGCTGTCGGACTACCAGGGCTTGGCGGGACCCAAAGAGAAAACTCCAGATACAAAAATAAACACAATATACAGAGAAGGAACATTAAACAAAGCAGATTCAAGCACACGAGATCAAATTTCTAGGTGAGCAGCAGGGCCGACTATACAAGATCTATGTAGCAGTAGCCAATGCTAATCTCTAACTTGTTCCTGGAAAATTCACCTTAGTGTCAGACAGAAAAATATTGACTAACAAGCCTTTGTAGATGATAATTCTATTCATCTTCTATTTTGATAGTTCATAGACTTAGGTGATGTTTTAAGCCCCTGTCTGTACACATCATAGACAATATTTCTTTTCATCTATCAGAAAAAGTTTTTTTATTCCTTCACTGTAAGATTTATTATCTTTGACTCTACAGAGTTACAATGTTTTATAAAGAAAGAAGCCATCTCATAGGTTCTACTTAATCTTTGACATGACTTGGGAAATAGTTTTCTTAGGGAACTCCTTACTTTGATTTTTGAATGTAAATGACCTCCATGTAGGGTCCCTTATATTCAAAATAACAGAAAGTTCAGAAATTTATATACCACTATTTCCCTACAGGATAATCCAGGAGATATGTCATATACAGTGGTGTAGATTTCTCAAAATTATGATGAGTCTTTGTTAATTTTGATATTTGTAAAACATTGCTCAAGGGTTGTTATCTAGAGATGTGATGACCAAATATTCAACTTCTTATGGATTCCTTATGCAGTAATAGTAGAAAGGCAATGACCAAAAACTTATGAAACACAGATAGGTAGAATTATCTTTGTTTTCCATTGAAAACATGTCTTTAAGACATGCCAGATGTTAGGGTCCACAACAATTAATTTAGAAACTATGAATGTTAATTGAAGACAGTTTCAGAAAAAAATCCACAAGCGATTTATGCTGGCTAATTAAAAGGGCAAAATTCATTCCACTGTAAAAGTGAAGTGAGAATTCCTTCTTCCCACTTAGATAACTACATATGAGGGATGTGTGAAAAGAGAAGTCAGTGGGCAAGTAAAAATAAAGTAAGATGATACTAACTTTACCACTTTAAATCACTTTCATTATTAGGTTTAATGAATTGTACCAGTGTATCTTTCCTCTCACACAGAATAAAGATCATAAATTATAGAAAGAGATAAAACCACACATTGTGGTTTTGTATTTGAAGTAAATACAATTCTAGTGGCAGCAGTGTTCTAGAATTCCCTCTTGCCATCATTTTTATTTTGACTAATCAATGATGTACTCTGAGGACAAACCACAGTTGGTCAACCCTTAAAATCATTACTGTAATGAAGCCACATTGTTGTACTTTTCGTTGGTTTGACTAGATCTATAATGAAAGAACTCCACTGCTCTTTCAAACAGGATAAAATAGAAAGCATTGATAACAAGCTTATATTTTTTGTTTTGTTTTGTTTTGTTTTGTTTTGTATCTGGACTCACCGTGTATCTTTAACTTGCCTGGAACTCACAGAGATCTGCCTACCTCTACCTCACAACTGCTGGTATTAAAGGCATTTACTACCATGCCCAGTAAACACTTAGATTTTGAACAATAAAGTCTTAAGATTTTCTTCAAATATTTTTCATAAGGTACACACAAGATGAATGACCATAGGGAAATTAAATCAATCATAGGACTTTACAGCACACTGAATTATTTCAGTGTATGTTTACGAAATGAGATATAGTCACATAGGCGTGGTTAGAACTTGGGTAAGAGAACATTGGAAGCTTCTTTGGAAACTTCACAATGCCTCTCAATGATTCAGTGTTCTAGCCCTCCACTGCCATTCCAAAGAATCAAATCCTGTTAAAATTAGCATTAAGAGCAACAGTGGCAGGAAAAAAACTGGGAGAGATCAAATCTGAAATGAAAGGGTAATAGTCCAAAGTGTGGTTGTAAAATGATGAATTGTATGATACCAAGGTTTCCTTCTTTTCTGCATACACCCATCCAGACAAATAAAGACCTTAAATGCCAATTTTCAACAGAAGGACGCTGTCAAAATCTTCTGAGTATCTCTATTTGTCAAACCTATACATGCTGACAAACAAACCTCTTTTAGTTCTATCATTTGTTTTAATTTGCAGTTACATTGTCATAGAAGATAGAAGGCCTAACCGTTTTTGTTTTGGATGTGTTTCCTTCTAAGTTGGACATGCAATCTAAAGTTGGTGAAATGTGAATGATATTCTGAAACATATATACTAACTTGTTATTTTTAAGATTTGATTTATGTGTGTCTGTGTAAGTATATGTGCATGTATGCTAAGAAGCACATGTTTGTGCATATACAGAGGCCAGAAGAAAGTGGTTAATCCTTCAGAATTTGAGTTAAAGGAGGTAGCAGGACTTTTAGCTTGATATATGGGTGCTTGAATCCAAATTCTGGTCTTCATGATTGCTCACTAAGTGCTATTAACCTCCAAACCATATCTCCAGTCCCTAACTTGATTTTTGATACAAAACTTTTAAATTTATGTTTCACTTGTATACAAGAGTAGCTTTCAAAGTCTATAAAACATTAAATGTGGCCATGGAAGAAGGCTTCATCAGTGAAGTACATGCTACACAAGTGTGAGGATCTGAATTCCGTACCCAGCAGCCACATAAAAGTCAGCAGTTATTTATTATATATCTGATATATCTGACATATTGATGTATATCAATTATACAGAAGGATTTCTATATCATTTGATTATACACACACATATATACACCACACTTTGTTCTAATTCACCTTCCATAATGCTCTGTCATTCCTTCTACCCTCCCCCTTGCTAAGAATCAAGTTGTATAATTTGTGGGTTTGTCTCTATATTCCCTATTCATTGTTTTGCATGTCTGATAGTGTTATGGCTTCAGGACTGCTCTGGATATTTGGAGTCTTTTGCGCAATCTATGAATTTTAAACTTGGTTGTTCTATTTCTTTGAAGAATTTCATTTATGTTTTCATGTTTTCACAAGTGGTATGTTGAGTCTGCATATGTTTTTCAGTAAAATGACCATTTTATTATTTATTATTGATTTGCAAATTGCTAGAATGAAACCAACATGATTATATAATATGATTTTTAATGTATCATTTAATTCAACTTGTAAATATTATATTGAAGATATTGAGGTTTTTATCTATGTTCACCATGGATATTGACCTATAATTTTTGTCTTTATCATGTTTGGTATCAGGAAAATGACTTCATAGAATGAACTTGGAAGTGAACTTTGCCTATTTTATGAAATAGATGGAAAAGCAATGCTATTTTACTCTTTAAGTCTGATACATGACTTTCCATTACTGCTTCAGTATCATTGCTGGTATATTTATATCTATTTAGATTTTGTATGTATTATTTTGTTCTCGATAAGAACATATACATTTATCCATTTATCCTAAGTTTTTTAATTAATTAAATACATTCCTTAAAGTTATCTTCTAATAACTCTTCTTTTTCTTTTTGTAATCTTGTTTCTTTAATTTGGGTGGTTTGTTTGTTTTGTTCTGAAACAGGGTCTCAATAGACATCATAAGCAGGCCATGAATTTGCAGTTAATTCTCCTACCTCCATTTCCTGAATGCTGACTGATAAAATTATAGGAGTTACCCCACAACCCACACCTGGGTAATCTAATCTTAATTAAGGGCTCTCACTTTCTCTTGCTTGATCACTAAGAGTTCATCACTCTTGTTTAACTTTTCAAAAAATAAACTCTTTATTTCATTGATCTTTATACCAGTTTTTTGGTCCCTTAATTCATTAGTTTTTGCTCTAATATTTGTTGTGACTTTCCTTTTGCTGTTGATATTGTTCTTTCTTTTAATGTAGACATTTGTACATCTAAAGGTGATTCCATCCCACAGACTCTGTTTCCCTTGTGATTTCTTCAATGCCAAACCCCTTTGCTAAACATATATTATTCAATTCTCATGTATATACATAGTTTAGTAGTTTCTCTTTATGTTAATTCCTAGTTTAATTATATTATGATATGATTGAATTCAAGAAATTGTTTCAACTTTTTATGAATTTTAAATAGTTCTATGAGCTGTTAAAATATGTGTATATCTTCTGGGTAGAGTAGTCTATAGATGTCTGTTAAGTTCATTTCATCTATGGAGCAGATCAACTCTGAAGTTTCTCCATTGATTTTTTTTTCTTTTCTTAGCCTGAATGATCTACTTTTTTATGTGAAAGAGATATGAAAATTTCCCCCGTAACAATATTAATAGTTATTTTTCCTGTTATGTCTAGCACTTTTATAAAGTTAAGTGCTCCATATGTTTATAATCATCATATATTTGTAATGGATTGTTCCAATTACCAAATTTGGTGAACTTTCTGATTTGTACTCACTTTGCAGTCTGTTTTGTCTCATATATATAAAGACTCCTTTTTCTGAAATATCATTTTCTTCCTTTCACTTTCAGTCTGTTTGTGTCTGTCTCCATAATGTTAATTTTTACACATGGAAGATTATTAAATCTTATTTTCAATCTAGTAACCCAGTCTGCATCTTTCAACTACAAAAGACAATTTACATTCAAGGTTATTATTAAGTATAATTACTAATTCCTGTCACTTCATTGTTATTGTTCTGATTGTTTTGAATCTGTATTCCTTTCTTGTTCTTCTATTCATCTTAGAAGATTGATTTCTTACAGAATTAATATTACTGAATTCTATGTTAGTCTTGTTCACTTATTTCTGACTATCTCATACATCTGGTGTGATTTTTCCCATGCTCTTCTTGTTATGTTTATCTTATCCCTTGGATGTAGTAATACTTTATCTTCTTTAATGCTGGTTTGGTGGTAATGAATTCCTATAGACTGTGCTTATTTTGAAAATTCTTTATTTCTCCTTCAATTCTGATGAAGAAATTTATGGGAAATAGCAATATAGGCTGCCAGTTACTTTGTTTCAAAGCTTTCAATATAGCACTCCATGCTTTTCTGGCACTCAGTATATTCTGAAAAACCTGCTGCTATTCTGATGGGTCTGAATTTGTAAGTGATTTGGCCTTTCACTCTTATGACTTTTAATATTATTCCTGTGTTCTTTGAAAAATTAATCACAATAATGATATTACAACAAGAAAATGATTGTTTGGGGGTCATATCTACTTGGATCTCTATAAATAGCTTTTTATCCGTATCTATCCCTGATTTGGGAAAACGTTTTCTGTAAATATTTTGCTTCATTGGTTGCATATTTATGTAACTTGTACCACTACTATTTTATCTATACTGAAATTATATATGTTTGTATTCACCAATGTTTGAGTAGGACTAGGTAATGGCTGATTGAAATGTCAAATGAGCTAGAGGTGTAGCTCACTAGCAAAACCCAAACAATGGACTTGAGAGGCTGGGTTCAATACCAGAACAGTTCAAAAAGAAGAAATCACATGTATATAACAACAGAAACATATAAATTAATCAGATATAGAAATATAATAATACAATGAAAACAAAAGAGAAGAAAGGGACAAAATACTACAAAATGAAGATATTAATTGATAGAAATAAGGAAACTACTAACAAAAGGAATAAAATGAGGAAATGAGAAATGAAAAAGAGGAAAATCAAAAGCTGTCACCATTCCCAATCTCAAGTTGTACTACAGAGCTATAAATAATAAAAACAGAATGGTATTGGCATAAAAACAGACATATTGAACATGTAATTGAATTGAAGCTCAAGACACAAGTTTTTTGGACACATGTTTTTTGATAAAGAAGCCAGAAATACACACTGTAATAAACACAGCATTTTCAACACATAGCTGGTCAAACTTGATGGCTACATTAGAAGAATGCAAATAGATCCATGCCTGTCACCCTGCACAAAACTCAACTCCAAATGGATCAAAGACCTCACAGATACACTGAATCTGATAGAAGAGAAAACAGAGAATAGTCTTGAGTTCATTGCACAGGAGATGACTTTCTGAACACAACACAAATAGCAAAGGGCTAAGACCGAAAATTAATAAATGGGACCTCATGAAACTGAAAAACTTCTGTATGGCAAAGGACACCATCATTCAGACAATGTAGTAGCCTACAAAATGGGAAAAGATTGTTATTAACTACCTCCAATAGAGGGTTAATATCCAAAATATAAAAATAAATAAAAAACTGGACATCAAGGAATCAAATAATACAATTTAAAATGGGGTACAGTTCTAAACAGAGAATTCTCAAAAAAAATGAAACTCAAAATGGCTCAGAAACACTTGAAGAAATGTTCAACATCCTTAGTCATCAGGGAAATAAAAACAGAAACCTCTTTGAGATTTCATCTTACACCAATCAGAATGCTCAAGATCAATAAAACAAATTATAGTTCATGCTGATGAGGATGTGGAATAAGGGGAATACTCATCCATTGCTGGTGGGAATGTAAACTTCTACAACTACTATAGAAATCAGTGTGGTGGTCATTTTTAAACATCTAATGAAGCCTCTGCTTACAGAAATGGGTTATATCTAATGAAGTTGTTGGCTAAAGGGGCTTAATGGGAATCCCCCACACAATCCAGGCTATTGTCAAGGGTATTGGTTGCTCTCCATAAACTGATGGTAAGGCTGTACTGCTGAAGATAACACCTACACAATTCATTGAACATGGAAAATTCAAACTGGTACCTACCTAGAGCTTTAATCCCCTACTGTCTAGTGATCATTGTAGTGGTAGGTACTTTGTGTTACCAAAGAAGAATGGTAAATACCAATCCAGCTTCAAACCCTTCAATCTACAGTGATGATCTGCCTTCCAGATATGATACTGTAATAGTGACACAAAAAGATTGAATTCATCCCTGACACTGTTTGGGTGGCCAAGAACCAGAGACCAGAAAGACCATGGACTTAGAGAAAACCAAATATTACTGTTCTGCTAAAGAAGCATAGCCATTAAATGACTCCTAATGGCATTCTTCTATACTCATAGACTAGTATCTTGCTCAGCCATTATCAGAGAAGTTTCCTCTTGCAGTAGATAAGAACAAATACAGAGAGCCATAGCTGGACATCGTGCATATAATGAGAACCTTTGGAACACTCAGTACTAAATGGGTTGTTTCCATCAAACCCCTCCCCCCGAGGTGCAGCGAACTCTGCAAAAGAGTAGGTGGAAAGATTGTAAGAGCTAGAGAGGATGGATGACACCAAAGAAAAAAGGCCTTCTAAACAGCAGGACCAACACACATATGAACTCATAGAGACTATAGCACCATGTACAGAAACTGCACCAGATAGGATCCCAGTGATGAGAGAAGTAGACACAAGTCTCCATCCCTAACCTAGAAGCTATGTCCGATTGACAACCACTCACGAATGAATAAAAACACAGTCCTCTCCAATAAAGTCTCACTGAGGATATAAACCATTCTTAAGAGCAAGCCCCATGTGTAGTAGTAGATGGCCAACACAAAACGAATCCAATGGCATCTTTGGAGGTTCTTTGTCTCAAAAGGTTTTGACAAGTTTCTTTTTTTAATTAATTTAATTTTTTATCTTATAGGTCCTTTGGAAATATAGTATAGTTATACATACCAACCACAGAACCCTCCTCCTCTCTCTTCCCACTCCCCAGCCTTCCCCCCCAACCCTTCTCCCATTCCCACCTCCTCCAAGTCAAGGTCTTCCGTGGGGAGTCAGCAGAGCCTGGCACATTCAGTTAAGGAAAGTCCAAGCCCCTCCCCCCTGCACCAAGTCTGCCCAAGGTGCCCCACCATAGGCCCTGGGCTCCAAAAAGCCTTCTTTTTCAGAATTCCTCTTTGAGAAATTTCTCATTCATAGCTTTCACCTATGTTACTAAGTTTAATTTTTTGTATGTATTTGGTTTGATGTCATAACTGTTCTTCTGAAATTTTCCTTGATACTTCATCCATTTTCGTTACTTCACATTATGTTGGTAGAGTTGTGTTCCCTTGAGATATTATATTACTTTTTTTTCCTGTGTGCCTACATCATTGAGGTTTGAACATTTTGTGAATCAGCTATTACTATCACTTTTAGGGGATGGTCATTTTTTAGTTTCTTTTTTCTGAGGATTTGTCTTGTGTCACTTTGCTGTATATGAAATATTAGCCTTGATTAGTCTTCCTGTAGTTAGTTACTAACTTTGGGCACAGTGCATACAATGTCAGCATCAGTCAGAGATATTTATAGGCCATCCAAGAGTGGGGACCCTCTATCCCTCCAAGCAAGTATGCTATAGAGAGCAGTAGGAGATAGTTACTATGTGGCTGCCCCTACACTCAAAGTGGTGATGGAGGTTTCCCTATGTATTGAGGATGGGAGCTCTTCTACAAGAATTCACAGCATCAACAGTTTTAAGGCATCAATGATATGAGTTAGATGCTATCTAGGGAGAAGTAGTAGCCAGTGCTGTAGCACCATTCTTACACACAGTCCTGACAGTAGTGCAGAGATAGCCAGTGACAGCAGAAAATGTAGTTTATCTGTACTAGTACTATGGTCATACCATCCCTGGAGTAAGCTCTTATTTCAAGTTGCGCAAAGCTATCTTTGCCACCAGCTATAGATATTTGGGGGTCAAGAGTCAGGCACAGGGATCTACAATATTAGAAACTGCATGTGTATCTGCCTTCAGTCATAGGAGTGGTGTGAGTCTAAAAAACTGACTACATCCTTAGTCACAGAGGGCAAGTTCCCTGATTCCTCGGTTTTCAATGATGGTGCCAGCCATCTCCCTCTGTGTTAGATACCACCCATCCCTTACAGTGTAGGGTCCCACCAAACTTGAGTCAGAATCACTCTCCTATTCACATAGCCAGAGCAGTGCAATGTCTGTGGGATCCCAGAGACGGAAATATATAGCATTTTCTGACCCCAGGGCATACAAAATTTATTCAATAGTTACAATCTTTCTTAAGACAGTTCCTGGCTATAGCCCTGAATGTTTACTGGAACATAATATAAACTCTTTTTTTAAAGACTTCTATAGATTTTAGGTTAATTTACTTAAGTAGACTAAAAGCTGGTGAGGACTGTGAACCTTCCACTTACTAGAATTGCCAGTGCTTGTGCTCATAGAATTTGCTGTGACTCTTTTGTACTTTTAACATGCAAGGAGATGCCCCCAAGTTGGGAGCTGCCATGGTGGACATTACGGTATTCTTTCTCTTACTATGCTCTTGTACCAGGGTTGTAGGTCTTATCCAGATGCTGCTGTTTCTTCTGCTGATTGCCAGTATTCTTGCTTGTTTCTTTGAATCTTCTTTGTGAGTTCTGGGCATTTCTCTTCAGCCATACTGTGCTCTGCCATCAGTTATTTTTCCTGATTCCTGTAGGTAAGAAATGTGAGGGTCTGGAGCAAAGGAGAATTTCAATGTAAATAATTACAGTGAAGACATTTTTTGTAAGGCAATATATCATAAAAAGTTTCTGGGAACATATGTGAATTCACAAAACCTCCTAGGGGAGATGTATCATCATTAAAGAAAGCATATTCAGTTTCGCTGGCTGGTTTTTTTTTGTGATTCATGAGTGATCAAAAATGACTGTAAAAATATTAATGTGACCAAATTAAAGACAATTTAAATAGAGGAAGAAGCCATAGGAACTCATCTTTTTACCTTGAAATAACACAAAATGTAGAACCTGACATTGATCTCAAAATAACATATTCCTGTTCATTGTTGTTTAAAATTACATTGTGTATGCTCAGTAGAATTCTTCCTTTACAGTCTAAACTATCTAATTCTTCTTTTCTTAGAATTATACACAAAAGTTGAAAAAATCTGCAGTATGTTTTATTCTAAGACAAAAGTACATATTCTAGCAGTTACATATTTCCTAAGAGGCTATATTATAGAAAACAGAAAAATGAAAATGATGAGTTTATATAATACATGAAATTAAGGGGCATTGAAAGCTATATAAAGAGGTCAAAGCAGAATTTCATTATGTTGTAACCAAGAGTAGAACCAGGACTATATGGTGGCATGTTCCCAATATGAATGACTTCTTTAAAGACATTTTTAAAGCACAGAATCTTGGCATTTAAAGGGGAACAAGAAACAAGAAAGTTTAAAAAATTAAAACTAGAAATTTCAATTACTGGTAATTAGAAATTGAGTTTATAGTTCTTTTTCCCTTTTCTGTTAGCCAGTAATTAATCTAACTCTTCCGTCTCATAGGTGGCTCACTGTATTTTTTTCCTTGAACTCATACTTTTTTAATTTAATTGATTTATTTTACATCCCAACCACAGTTTCTCCTCCCTCTTCTTCTCCAATTCCCTCCACTGACCTCCTTTATGCCCCCTCAATCCACTCCTCTGTTTCTGTTCAAAAAGGGGCAGGCCTCCCATGAGTACCAACAAAGCATGACATATCAATTTTCAGTAAGACTAAGCACCTTCCTTTGTATTTAGGCTAGGCAAGACAATCCAGTATGAGGACTAGGTTCCCAAGAGCCCACCAAAGCATTAGGGACAGCCCCTGTTCCCATTGTTAGAGTCCCACAAACAAACCAAGCTACACAATTGTCATGTATATGTACAGGGCTTAGATCAGTTCAATGCAGTCTCCTTGGTTGTTGGTTCAGACTCCATGAGTTACTATGAGCCCAGGTTAGTTGTTTCTGTGGGTTTTCTGATAATGTTTTTCACCCCTCTGGCTCCTACAATCCTTCCTCCCTCTCTTCAACAGGATTCTTCAACCTCAGTGTAATATTTGCCTGTGGGTCTTTGTATCTGTTTCCATCAGTTACTGGATGAAGGCTCTTTAATGACAATTGGGGTAGTCACCAATCTGATCACAGGAGTTGGCTAGTTCAGGCTATATATCTACTACTGCTAGGAGTCTTAGCTGGGGTCATCTTTGTAGATTTGTGGGAGTTTCCCTTGTACCAGGTTTCTACCTGACCCCCAAAAGTCTTCCCTTTTCAGTCATCTCTTTCAGTACTCTCCCCCTACAACTACCCCCAAACATGATCCCTCAAGTTCGTATCTCAACCTGCCCCGTCTTGGGCGGACTTTTGATTATTTTTTATCTTCAACTCCAGAATAATACAGTTGGGAAACACACATTATCATATTTGAGTCATGTTATATACTATCCTATTGATATTCACAATCAGTTATTAAGCATCTACCTTATATGGAAAACAGACCTTGGAAGCATCATTTTAAGAAAATGTATCACTTTGGTGCATAAAATAAGTTCTTTCTCCAGATACAGCTCAGTAAATTTTACTAAATGTATTTGTGTTTTCAAACCTATCCTTGCTGTCTCAATATTGGTTTCAAAGGTTGTATCACCAGTTACTAATGCAATCAATAAGCAATGGAGAAAGCACTGAGATCTGAGTCTTGTCAAATCCAACAGAACTATGCAGTGAGATAAAATTCAAAACATAAAAACTCTACTTCCTTGATATAATTTACCTAATTTTAATTATGACACCAGCATTGAAAACTCAAAATACAGGTTCAATGGGGTATAATGCCTGTGTTAGGGTATGTGCATATACAATAGAGGTTCAGTACTCTGTTCAAGGGCTGGAAAAAATGGTTCAGCATGCTCTTGCAGAGGACTAGAGGTTGGTTCCCAGCACTCATGTCAGGTGGCTCACAATTGCCAATAACCCCAGCTCTGGGAGGATCTGACATTCCTAGCCTCCACAGATACCTGCAGTCATATGCACATACCCTACACACTCACATAACTTAAAATATAAATCTTAAAAAAAAACAAGAATTCTGCTCATATCTCTTTGAAATTCACAGTTTCTATGCTGACAATTAGTTGCAAGGATTTTTTTTTTTTTTTCTGCTCTTAGACATTGTTGAGTCCCGCCCGACCTGTCGATAATCTTGAACAGGGGAGTGAGGATTGAGAAAAGACAGCTAGGAAAAACAGACAGAAGACGAGACAGAGACACAGGATAGGTTCTGGAGGGCTCCAAATCAATACTACAGTAGCTCTGAGTTTATTTCTTACAGCCTTTTTATACGCAAAGCAGGGGCCAGGGGAAGATTTCCCCCTCTCAAGGACACCATTGTTCAAGGAACAAACAAGCATAAACACCTTTCTTAATTCTTAAGCTATCTGGAAAGCACACCTTTGGCCAAACATCCTGTTAGCCAGCCTTAAAGGAGCAAAGACAAGCTTGAACTCTCTGACCTTGAGTCAAGATGGAATCAAGCCACAAGCTGGTGTCACTGTGGACTGCCACAGGACATATGCTTGGCTGGATCACAAGATTGGCTAATGTGCTTGCTACCTAGTTTTATGTCAACTTGACACAAGCTAGAGTCATTTGGGAAGAGGGAACTTGAGCTGAAAAAATTTCCCCAACACACATCAGACTTGTGCATTGTATTTTCTTTGACTAATTATTTATGGGGGATGGCCTAAATCACTGTGCGGGGTGCACCCCTGGGCTGATGGTCCTTGCAACTACAAAGAAAGCAGGCTGAGTAAGCCGTAGCAAGCAAGCAAGTAAGCAGTACTCCTCTATGGCCTTTGTATCAATTCGTGCCTCCATGTTCCTGTCTTGAGTTTCTGCTCTGACTTCCATGGATGATGAACTAAAAGTTGTAAGACAAAATGAACCCTTTCCTCCCAAGTTGTTTTTGGTCATGGTATTTTATCAAAGCAATATAAACTCTAACTAAAACAGGAACATTAGGAAGTTAATAGTAGTCATCAGGTTAACTAATGTTGAATCAAAATATGTGCATAAATGTTCAGCTTTCCTTGCTCCTCGAGAAAGCTAATGCTATGACACATACTATGCAGTTTACCATAAGCCTTCAAAAACATTGAACTCCATCTTTCCTCAATGGTAGCCACTTATTAGCACACTTCATATGGGATTATTTTGTTGTTTCTTATTATTCAACGTATCATCACTTTATAAATGTCTGCTAAAAACCTCAACCTGAGAGTTTTAGTCCTAGGAAACTCAGTGGATAGTGTCTTGTATCAGTGGTTGTCAACCTGTGGCAAACTTCTATCTCCAAAAATATTTACATTACAATTTATAACAGTAGCAAAATTACAGTTATGAAGTAGCAATGAAAATAATTGTGTGGTTTTTCGGTCACCACAACAGGAACCGTATTAAAGTGTCACAGCATTAGGAAGGTTGAGAACCACTGTCTATGTAAAGAAGCCCTGTCTAGGCAATTGTGTATAAAGAGATAGATGGTATCTCAGGGTTTTTTTCCTGGCAGTTATCAACTGTGTTTGTAACTATGTGAACTGTCTTTATAGGATATATCCTCTCTCCTTCTGTCATCTGCCTTTATCACCGATATTTTTCTATTTTCTCCTGTTCTTAAGCTCAAATCACAGGGCAACTACATTGGGCAGGGCTAGGCACTAGATATACAACAACAAAATGTTTCTCTTTAATTTCCTATTATAAGTATCTAACTCCTTAAACTGACTTTTCTCTCAGCACCATCAATATAATACTTGCTATATTTTATCAATGAAGCCACAAAAGCATATTTTAAGCAAGTCATTCTTTTACTCTCACAGACACAATTTGCGATCCATATGGCCTCATCTTTCCTAGATCTCATTTTTCTACTCTATTCCTTCTTTCAAATCTCTGCCTTCTTTACATCTTTCCACTTCATTCTATCATTTATCGTACCTCCAGAATATATTTGAAGGTTGTAAATTGGTTCTTTAGCTTCCTGAATCACCTTTCTGCTTTGCAAAGGGTCTTTCTGTGTACTTTGTTCTCCCCCCGCCTCTCTCTCTCTCTCTCTCTCTCTCTCTCTCTCTCTATATATATATATATATATATATATATATATATATATATATATATATATCTGCTGTATGTGTGTGTGTTGTGTATTTCTTCACCTTCAATAAAAGTATTCTTCACCAGTCTAAAAAAAGACATAGAATACAATGCCCTTCATCCTTTGGATCCTTACTATTTGTGCTGTAACCACTTGCTCCTGACCACAGGAAATGCCACTGTCTACACTAATCACACACACTGTCATCCAGCACTATTGAGCCATTTTCAGTTTCATAACACAAGGAAACATTTCAAGGGGTCTTACAAGTACTCTTCAGTCAAAAGCTTGTCCTATTCCACCTATACCATTATTCCTGTGCACTAGTTCATAAATGCAGCTTGAGTAAGAATGGGAAGAGATGGGGTATTATTTCAATCCTCTTACAAAATAATTGTCCCCATTTCACATGGGAATTTCGAAATACAAACAGGAATCTGGGTGAGTATGTAAAATAGCAACATAAATAAAATGCACACCTTTTAGGTCATATCAGGAAATTGCCTTGAGGTTTAAATAGCTGAGATCATTTCTACATTCCTCACAGATAGCCATCTATAATTAAACAGTGGCAGTAGTCGGCACACATTTATCATCTCTGAAAAAACGGAAAGTCACCTCCATAAATCTGAAAATATGGGATATTAAAAGTGTGTTTCTATAATGGTTTCTAGAAAACAATTTGTGCAAAGTAACTTATAGGGTTTTAGTGGGAGGGGGAGATGAGAGAGGGTAATGAGGGGCATAAAGTGACCAAAATTCATCATATACATGGATGAAATTACCTAATAACTATTATAATTATTATTATATCATAACTTCTGCTATAGTTAAATCCATGTCCCAAGACATGGATTATCCAGGTAATATAAACAACCTACTAATTTTCTTCTTATTAAAAGCAAAGGTAATAGGATGTAATAATTAAAATGCCATTAAAACAAACATGTTTATGTTTTAATTAACATTAGTGAATTCATTACATAATATAAGGGGTACTAATCAACTTTTTACAAACACTTTTAGAATATTCTGTCCTAATTCACACATTTACTTCATGCAATTCTCCCTTGAATTACTTTGATTGGCTGTTGAAAAATAACTCTCCTAAATGTAATTCCACTTCTAAGATGCTCTGTGCAATTCTATCAAATTACCTTAGAATTCTCTCTCTTTGCCTTCTAGTCCCTTATCCAAAGTACCAAAAGCTACTATCCAATTCTGTCATTGTTGTGTAGAAGCAGACATTGACAATACAAGCATGGATGTGTGGCAGTAAAATTTTGCAAAAATAGCCAGTAAGTAAATGTGGCCAGTGGGCTACAGTCTGCCAGGATTTTAAAATCCTTTCTGACATCTTAGATCAGTAACAAATGGATCATTCCATTAATTTTAACTATATTTTGTTGAGCATTGCACACAAAAATAGTATTCCTTCCCTGAAGACTCCAAATCCCCAAATCAAATAAGGTAGATATACTATTTTAAATGTGCACAGCATAGGAAGGAGAGTCTGGTATATATTATCAATTGTAGGTCAAATGGAAATGTGATCAGAGACGGGGAAAATTAATTTTTGATACTTGTTATTCCTTACTCCTTGTCAACATTGAAATACAGTATGCTAACTTGATCAACTTGATTCCTTTTTTAGTTCTAGAGAAAGTAAGAGAAAGGGAAGGAGGGAGGCAGAGAGATTTAATTGAATTTTTAAAGACTTGTTTATTCATATTGTATCTGTGTGCATGTTTTATATGCATGTATGTCAGTGCATTATGCATATGTCTCCTGCACACAGAGGCCAGGAAAGGTCATTGGGACTGACTGGATGGTTGTGATGGAAACCACACCCAGGGTCTCTGCAAGAGCAGCAGGTGCTTTTAACCTCTGAGTCATCTCTTAGGCCTTGAGAGATTTACTATTGTCAGCTAAGGAAAACCTTCCCCCAAGAACAATGATGAAAAATAAACCACAGAATTTACATAAATTCTGCAATCCAGAAGAGTTGGAAAGATAGTAGGGATCAAACTTAGGGGCTTGTCTATAATGAGTATGTATGTGCTCTCTTACTGAGCTCCACCCAGCCTAGGGGATATAGATTACTTTCTTTTTCTATAATTGTAGGGTGGTAGGGAGGTAATGTACTTTGTACATGTTGACACATAGAGTCAACTTGTAGCCATTCTTGCTGGATAAGAGGTAGGGTCACCTTAAAGCTACTACTTCAGCCCAGGCTCAGGGAGAAGGCAAGAGATGAACAAGACTGTGAAATGAAACACTCCTCTGTTTCTGTCTCTCATTCTTCTTTAACTATTATTTTGAACTTGAAGTAGTCAAAGCTAACATATTTTTGTATAGACAGGTAAGTTACTTGCATATGATAGCCCTTGGAAATAAAGCTACATAAAGGTCTGATCAAGAGATGATAAAGGAATGATAATACACAAACCATCAGTGGTAAAGTCAGGGCTTCAACCAAGCTAGGTTAACTGAACTCCTCATTAATTCTTTCATTCTCCTGGTTCTCACATCTGTCTTGGTAAGAGCTGAAGTAGATAGCTTGACAGATTTTTCAGCTATTTCTGTTTAAATGCAGAGTGCCCCTTGCTCTTTAACAGATCTTGGTGATTATCTTGGCAGGCCATTAAAGACATGACATGTGACATTACAAGCTTCAAGGGGCTCCTGAGGAATAAAAAAAAAAAAAAAACGTTTGGGGCTGTCTAATTTCTAGTAGTCTCACATCTGCAATAATTTTTAAGTTTCTATATTTGTCATTCAAGAAACATTTTAAACACAAAACCAAAAAGAATGTTTGTTGAGTTTTTCTGTCACCAATAATCTTTTTCAATGGAGAAATTGCATTTAATATTGCCCAGCCTGAAATAAGGCTCTGATGTTTCAACTTTACATCTATAAGCAGACAATCTCTTTGGAAGAAAACACTAAATTAAAATATAAAGTGAAAGGAAAAGTCTCTCCTGTAATTCCCCCTCCAAACAAAACAAATAAACAAGAAACAAACAACAATACAAAACAAAAACACTTCAGTAGGACTTTGCAGCCATATGTGTCTTGATAAGGCAGGAGCAGTGAATAGAAATGGAAGACTATGAACATGCCTTTAGCAAAACAGTTTATTTGGCTCCAGAAATCTTGTCCTTCTTGTTTTAGAATGCAAATGAATAATATATGTGAGAAAATGCTAGGCAATCTCTATTTTAAATATGCTAAAGAGATCTAAAATATCTCTGTAAGGTATGCCAGCCTTCACACCTTGCGTTAAGAGAAAGATCCATCTTAAATCATTTTCAAGGAACTTACTAACTGAAGTATCAAAATGATATGACTACTGCTGTGTATAAAAGCACTGTCATGTATAGAACTGCAGCTCGAAGTCTGCAAAAAGACAACCCAAGTTCCAGTACTGTACAGTAATTAGATATGCACTTTCTCCCTTTGACATTTTACTAAACATCCATCCTTTTGTCAGGCTGAGTTAAATATGCTCCTTAGTGCTCTTACTGAAAATTTTGTCCCCACTTTCTTTCCTTTCTCTTGAGACTGCAAGGACCAGCAATCTATAAAAGCATCTTTAGAGCTGTTCATCACCTTGTGACAGATGCAGCACAAAACCTGAGTGGCATATTCATACACATTGTCTGTGCTAGTTGCAATGTACTTCAACTTAAAAGCACATTATAATTATAATGATTTTTTTATCAAGCCCACAAATGATAATGCTTACCAAAGAATGATGTGGTTTACTAGGGACAAAGGATTCTTATTTTGCCTTTCCCTGTGTGATACACTGGGGAGTTTTTCTTGTAAGCTGAGTGAAAGAGCTGCCAGACATCATCTTCTGGAAATGCCTGGAAGAGACATGAGCTAAGAGGAAAACAGCCGACTTTAAAAGAGAGATCTGCCAGCCTGCATAAAATCAAACACCCCCAACCTGGGCTCCTCACACTGACTTAGTAAGTTCACTCTACTGGCAACTCATCCACCATAATTAACTGTCCTTAATTCAGATGAACATTTTTTGAGCCCACGGGGTCTAGAGAGGAAACCGTTAGCTTCACTGACTAATTTTCAGTTAATCAGCAACAGTTCACTCAACAGAACACTAATAGGGAAGCCTTGATTAGAAGTATATGGATATGATATTAATTGGCTTCTTCTACAGATATGAGGATGCTAAAAAGAAAAGACCATGTGTAACTGTAGCAAAGAAACATTGACAAGCACTTTTTGAAGGTAAAGCATAAGACAAGAATAGGCTTTAATTTTTCTAGTCAATCTACAAAATACTTCTTTACATTTATTTTGTCATTACTAATTTGATTGTTCATTTCAAAGGCAGAAAGTTCTTTCAAAACCTGTGGTTTAAGTGATATGTTGAAGTTGCATGTTACTGGATTTAGAGTTTAGGACACAGTTTAAATATAATTTATAAATCACACATGTGCGTGCGCGCGCGCGCGCGCGCGCGCACACACACACACACACACACACACACACACAAATTTACCCCAGAAGAACACTGAGTACACAGACTTTCTTTGGCAATATCTCTTGTTATTTTCATGGCTACTATTTATTTAGAAGTATCTTTATTAGTTTTTAAAACTAGAATGCAAAACCAGGGGGTTTGTTGTGACATAATACTTTTACCTCATTTCTACTACACCAGTCCATCATCCCCTTGCCCACCTCCTACTAGTTCCCCTTGGTAGTCATATCAAATATCATTATCTTCTTCCCCCATCCTCTACTTTCTGAAGATCTCATTTTTCCCTCTCATAGTTCCTTCTAGGTTTAAAACTCCCCAGTGTATCACACAGGGAAAGGCAAAATAAGAATCCTTTGTCCCTAGTAAACCACATCATTCTTTGGTAAGCATTATCATTTGTGGGCTTGATAAAAAAATCATTATAATTATAATGTGCTTTTAAGTTGAAGTACATTGCAACTAGCACAGACAATGTGTATGAATATGCCACTCAGGTTTTGTGCTGCATCTGTCACAAGGTGATGAACAGCTCTAAAGATGCTTTTATAGATTGCTGGTCCTTGCAGTCTCAAGAGAAAGGAAAGAAAGTGGGGACAAAATTTTCAGTAAGAGCACTAAGGAGTATATTTAACTCTTCCACCACTCTGTGTGTGTGTGTGTGTGTGTGTGTGTGTGTGTGTGTGTGTGTGTGTGTGTGTGTAAAAATCTAGAATCTGCTTATGAGAGAATAGGTAGTATTTGCATTCTGAGTATGGCTTATTTCACATAATGATTTCCATTTCCATCCATTTTCCTGAAAATAGCATAACTTCATTTTTCTTTATGGTTGAATAAAATTCCATTGTGTATATGTACCATATTTTCATTTTGCATTCATCAGTTGATGGACATTTAGACTGAGTTTAGTTCTTACCTATTGTGTATAGGACAAAAATAAACAAAAATGTCTAAGTATCTCTGCAGTAAGACCTAAAGGTTCCTTTGAGTATATAGCCAAGAGGCACTGAGATAATGCATAGGATAGTTCTATTTTTAGTTCTTTTGTGAAACTTCCACACTGATTTCCGTAACAGGTACAGGAGTTCATGCCCTCACTAGCAGTCCATGGGGACTGCTTATTGTAGAGGTCTTTCCTCCTTAGGAGTTTATTACTATGTATTTTAGTTTTCCTGAGGCCATGGTTAATAGGCATTTTTCCTTGTTTCTTTCTCTACAAGCATATTATAGGCATGTAGAAAAGCTACTGATTTGGGGGTGATTAAGCAGCATACAACGATACTGAGAGTAATCATCTGACCTAAGAATTTTTTTTGGCAGAGTCTCTAAAGACTTTTAAGTATAGAATGGTGACATCTATAAACAGAAATAAATTTTACTTCTTTTCCTATTTGTATCCCTTTTATATTTTTCTTTTGTCATAGCTAAGACTTTAAGTACTATATTGAGTAAGATCAGAAAAAGTGGGCAGATACACTTGTTTCATCCCACATCTTAAAGGAAAAGTTGTTTTGTCATCTAGAATAATGTTGAGGACAGGTTTGTTGTATATATAGCCTTTATCATCTTGAGATATATTCCCTCTATTACTTTCATGACTTTTATCATGAAAGCATGTTGATCTTTCTCACATATCTTTCTGAATCTATAAAGATGATCATGTAATTTTTGTTCTTAAGTCTATTTATATGCTATATTGTATTTGCTGACCACTGTAATGTAAGTTGCTTGATATTCTTAATGTGTTCATGAATTCAGTTTGCCAGTATTTTGTTGAGAGAGTTTGTGTCTATGTCCATTGGGAAAATTGCTCTATAATTTTTTGTTATTATTGTAGGTTTGTTTTTTGTTTTGTTTTTTTGAGACAGGGTCGTTTCTCTATGTAGCTTTGCACCTTTCCTGGAACTCACTCTGTAGCCTAGGCTGGCCTCAAACTCACAGAGATCCTCCTGCCTCTGCCTCCTGAGTGCTGGGATTAAAGGCCTGTGCCACCACCGCCCGGCTTATTTTTGTGTTCTTATCTGCTTTTGGTATTATGTAGACAAATTTCTAAAGGTCTTATTAAATAAAAATCACAGAGCCAAATATAGGGGTGAAAGCCTTAGATCACGGAAATAGGGAAAGCCACCAGCCAACTTTACCTTACCAACTCTGCAACTTCCAAATGCTAGTTACTTCCTGTCTACCCGCACCTATATGCCTTGCTGTTCTGCCATCTGATTAGCTCTCTGTTCAGCTACATAACTTCCTCTTTCTATGCAGCTCTGTCACTTTGTGTCTGTCTGTGTACAGACCTCCAGGTCTCTATGGTTGGTACTGGGATTAAAGGCGTTTGTCACCATGCTTGGCTCTGTTCCCTAGCTTGGCCTTGAACACACAGAGACCCTGCTTGCTAAGTGATAGGATTAAAGGTGTGTGCTACCACTGCCTGACTTCTTTGTTTACTTAAAATGGCTGGCCTTTACCCCCGGATCTCCAGGCAAGCTTTATTAAAGTACAAATAAAATATCACCGCATTTCAGCACAAATAAAGTATCATCACAGTATTATAGTAATATTGGCTTTCAGAACATGTACAGTAATGTTTTGTTTCTGTGGAATAGTTTGAAATATATTGTTGTTAGCTCTTATTTAAAGGTTTGGTAGAATTTGAGCAGGGTGTGGTGGCATATGCCTTTAATCTCAGCACTTGGGAGGCAGAGGTAGGTGGATCTCTGCAAGTTTAAGGCAAACCTGGCCTACAAAGAGATTTCCAGGATAGCCAGGGCTGTTACACAGAGAACCCTTGTCTCAAAAACCAAAAATAATAATAATAATAATAATAATAATAATAATAATTAAAATTTTTTTAGAAGTTTGGTAGAATTCAACCAAGAAACTGTCTGATCACAGGCTTTTCCTTTCAGAAGACTCATTTGTTGCTTCAGTCTCATTGATTGTCATAGGTGTATTTAAGTTGTTTAGTCTTGGCTTTGGTAGGTCACATATGCTTATGAACTTAACCATTTCTTCTAGTGTTGCTCCATCCCCACAGCTTGTCTGCTTCAGTCACCTTTTGGTGCAGAATGTATGTAATTCCCAGTTACATTTATGCAGTTTAATCAGTCTTTCTCTAGCTTATTTTTCCAAGGTATCTATGTCCCACATAGAAAGAACACCTGTATGGCAGCTGCTGCTGACCAAGGCCTTGTGTAATCATGGTGGCATGACTGATTTATGGCCAATCTTGGTTGCTTCTTCTCATGTAAGCTTATGTCTCATCTCTTTTCTTTATTTCTCTCTCACATAGAAATAGATTCTACTCTTTTTTTATTCTGACTATCTTTCACCATTTGGCTTAGAGGTGGCTTTCAATATACCATCTTACCCACAAGCCTGAAATTATCTTTAAAATATTTAAAACATCTCAACTTAGTGGTACAGACATGAAAGTTCATCATCTGAGATACTGAGGCAAGAGGATATACATGAGTTACAGGCCAGCCTGAGCAACAGAGTGAGACCTTATCCGCAAAAAAAGAAAGGAAGGAAGAAAGAAAGGGGGAGGTAGGGAGAGAGGGAGAAAGGAAGGAAGGAAGGAAAGAAGGAAGGAAGGAAGGGAGGAAGGAAGGAAGGAAAAAAGCAAACAACAAAAAACTCAGAATCTAAACAGCATATATTCACATGTTTCAATGAATGTAAAAAGAAGAATTTTTACTTAGTGAAAATGCAGTGTGGTATTATTTACTCAAGTTAAATCTCAACTAACCAAGACTAGTATTGTGGAATATAGTTTAAGGTATGTTACAATCGTTTATGCTGTGGAATATTTGTTTAATGGTACAAAGATGTGTTTCATTCCTTTATGTTGCATTTGTTTAACTCTGTGAAGCTGTGTTACTTTGCCTGCCTAAAACACCTGATTGGTCTAATAAAGAGCTGAATGGCTAATAGCTAGGCAGGAGAGAGAAAATAAAAAGAAGTAAATTCTCCATTAGTTTGTAGGGTTTTTTGTTTTTTGTTTTAGTGGCCCACCACCCAATATACAGAGATTTATTCTTACTTATGAATGTCCGGCCTTAGCTTGGCTTGTTTCTAGTCAGATTTTCTAACTTAAATTATCCCATTTCTCTTTACGCTCTGCCTCTGGGACTTTTACCTTTCTTAATTCTATATATCTTTCTTTCCTTCTTACTCTATGACTGGCTATGTGGTTGGGTGGCTGGCCCCTGGCATCCTCTTCTCCTTCTCCTTTTCTTACTCCTCCTTCATCTTAAACCTGGATTTCTCCTGATATTTATTCTTTCTGCCCACCAGCCCCACCTATTTCTCTCTCCTGCCTAGCTAATATATAATACTTGATCTATAATACATGTTAGACAATGCATTAAATAAATAGAGGCTATAAAATCGTTTTAAAAACACACTGGACATTTAAAGACAGAAAGAACCTGAAAAAATCTCTCTAATTCATTTAAATTTAAATTAACAATTAATGGATAATCACAATAGAGACTCACATGTCTGGAAATTACAATATGTACTTCTTAAAATTTCAGACTCAGATAATAACAGGTATGCACCATTTTACCTAACCAATGTTCTCTTCAATGCTAATGAAAGCATCAGTTATAGTTTTAACTTAGAAGGAAAATAATTCATCTTTTGCAAACACATGCAAAATAAAAATATTTTAATTGTTTTTATGAAGTGAATATGAAAGCAAACAAGATAATTTCAGTACAACTGAAGAAAATTATAAGCAAATCTAATTTATTAATATAGAATTGAAAATAATTGCAGGGTTAGCAAGATGGGCCTATGGATAAAAGCACTGGCCACCAAGCTTGTGAATCTGAATTATATCCCTAGGACTCACATGGTTGAAGGAGAAAACCAATTTTTTCAGTTACCCTATGATTGTCACACATATACCATAGCACATACATGACCACAGATAATATGTAAATAATGTATAATTTTTAAAAATTTTAAAATGAGTGTGGTAGTGCATATACTCAAATTTATAATAACATGTATTCTCAAATCTCAAGGATAGGTCAAGATTAACAGTCTGGAATATTCTCAGTGTCCTGTGTTCTTGGCAAGTGGGCACCACTATGATGAACAAGTATGTGGTAAAGAAATGGGAGAGAAGGAGAAATGGAGTGGTTTGTGCACTGTGGAGAGAAGGGGAACTAAAACTGCAAAGTTGAGGAGGAACTGGCTGAAGTGAGTGGCCTGTGCTGCCACCTGGGGCCCTGTGATGTCTGGGACTGTGCTGCTGCCGAGGGCCATGTCTGGGTCCATGGCCCTACTGCAGCTAGGGTCTGTGTTGAACGCCTTGGCCCAAGTTACCACCGGAAGCCAGATGCCTGTGGTCTGTGGCTCCACTTGAGGCCATGTTATTGTCCCAGGGCCATGCTGCCACTGGGCCACACTAATCTGAGTATCCTGTGCTGACACCAAGGCCATGGTGATGTCCTGGCCGGAGCTGTAGCTGACGGCTATGACTGGGTTCATGGCCCTACCACAGCTGGGGTCTGTGATGTCCATGGCCCATGTTCTCACCAAAGGTCATACGAATACCCAACATCTAGGCTACCACCTGAGAACTTGTTGGTGTCTGAGGACCATACCAATCTGAGTGGCCTGCACTGCCATCCAAGGCCATGGTAACATCTGGGTCCAAGCTGCAGCAGAAGGCCAAGTCTGGGTTTGGGATCCTACTGAAGCCGAGGTCTGTGTTGATGTCTATGGCTTGTTTTTATCACTGGGGGCCATGGGAGGGCTGGTCCCACCCCTTACAGGCCATCTCAGTGAGAGAGCTGCCCCCCTTCCTAGGAAAACTGACCCCAGTGGTGTGGACGCAAGAGAGCTGGCCCCCGACTTTCCCCAGCCCTGTGATAGCTGCTCTTGTCCCCCCATCATTGACTGCTGTAACAGGAGAACTGGCATCCAATGGCTTGGGCTCTAGAGAGCTAGCCCTGATCCTCACCTGAGTGGGAGCTGTCCCAGTAGAGGCCCGGAATGAACAATTCAGCTATCACTCAAGCCCACATTCAGGGCTTTGAGTTGGTCCATCCCAATATCTATGACCTGCTGGAGCACGTGAAGGAACTGGTCCTGCAGACCATAGCCTCGGGATTTTCATGACTCAGGGCAACAACAGCAGGATTTCCAAGAGGAGTTTCAGTGAGGATCCACTATTGATGGTGTACCAGAAGCCAAGGCCTTGAACCAGGCCAACAACCCATTGCAATGAACATTTACAAAGAAAGCTGTTTGGGCAAAAGGGTATACTGCATGACACACCGCAGCTCCAAAGGCCACTATGACAAATGAATATGTGATGGAGAAGTGAGAAAGACAGAGGAGCAAAATGTTTTCCTTTTTTCTTAATTTTCTTTTTGGGGGGCAAGTCTACAAGGGTGGAGGGCAGACATGGGAGGACTGGGAAATAAGTGGGATTGAGATCCAGGATGTGAAATTCCCAAGGAATCAATAAAAAGATTACATTAATAAAAAAGTCTGGAATATAATGGAATAGACTAATGAAAGATAAGACTAGGAAAAATGATTATCCTTGTAAATGAAGGGAAAACATTCAATAATACTAAGAGCCATTTGTGGAAAATGCTATGTATAAACTCTTACAGTAAATATATTGAGTATTGAAATTGTAGAAGTGTCAAGTTTGTTTTACTTACTCTTATCTTGAATACTTACCATTGTAATAGAGACCTTAGATAATGCAGGTACTTTAAATGGCAGTCTTATAAATGCTGGTAATAAAGTGGACAGTTTTTGTTTTTCACAAATATCATTTGGTATATTGAAAAATCAAGCCCTTTATAAAAATTCTACAGTATTCCCATTGTTCATCAATAATAAAATAGGGATGAGAATCTTGTCTAGTATTTTTTAACAGATGAAATTGTAAATTAGGAAACAACTTTAGCAAATTTAGTATAATAATCATTTTAGATTCTTTAAAATTTAATTCAAAGATATAAAAGATGATATGACTAGAAACCTATATCATTTTAAGAGAGGATAAAATTCAATAGTGTAAGATATCCATTTATCTCAGATGAGTCTATACATTTAATACAGTGACAGATTCCTGATAATTTGGATAAAAATTGGCAAGTTAGTTCAAGTTTATATAGGAGAGGAAAGAATCCAAAAATCAATTTAGAAAAATAAAAGAACATAATAAGGTCAGATCCTTTCCTCTATTGCCATCTATTAAGGATGATTAAATACACATATATTAATCAAAGCCCTTTGACAGTAGTGAAATGATAAACCAAGGGCTAATGGAATAGAATAAAAAGACTACATCCACATACCAAGAAAACTGATGTTTCACAAAGATAAGTTTTAAAGAATTTCTTGCTCACAGTATGCTCTCATGTCTGCAGGAAGTGTATTCAGGTCACTACAACTGATATTTTATAAAAAAAAAAAAACTCACTGTTTTCCTAAAATCCTTAATCAAGAAAGGCAAAATAACATGGCACAATAATGAATAATAATTTAATAAAAGCATAGAATGCTATGTCCCTAAATGAAAATCTTGTATAAACCAAGATTTAAAACTCAAAAAAATGTTAAATACTAAAGAAGCCACAAATAAAATTAAATAAACAATACATGATATTTGGCACTTGTATAACTAATAAGAAATATTTTCGCTGGGCGGTGGTGGCGCACGCCTTTAATCCCAGCACCTGGGAGGCAGAGCCAGGCGAATCTCTGTGAGTTTGAGGCCAGCCTGGTCTACAGAGTGGATACAGGACAGGCACCAAAACTACACAGAAAAACCCTGTCTCAAAAAACCAAAAAAAAAAAAAAAAAGAAAGAAAGAAATACTTTCAAGATTATGTTATTAAAATACCTAGATAACAACAAGGAAAAGTTTTAAAAACACAATAAAGAATTGAAAACTTCATAAGAGAAAAGTATCTAACTGATCAATTAATATATAAAAAACATGATTGACCTCACCATACGGAAATTTTAAACAAACAAAAAGAAGGTATAACAGCCTTATTATCAGGTATATATGGTTATGGGGAAGAATCACATAATACTAAGCATCTGAGAAGATGTGGAGATTATTAATATCCTGATAGAGAAAGTTTAAATAGTTACATGATTTTGGAAAATACTGGAATATCTACCAAATGAATATTTCAAAATGATTTTAATAAAGGAATTCCAAGTCTCTGACAGCCCATTGAATCTCTGCAGAACATGTAAAGTGAAATATATACCTACTTGTACATTAGTGAAGACAGAGAACAAACAAACAAAAAAGTAGGTCTTAAAAGCAGCCAGATATAATAGATTTCCTTACATGTCCAATATACCACTTCAGTAGCCATGGGATAAACTAAGAGATACTGGAGAAACATTGTCAACATGCTAGGAACCAACAACTCTACCAAAGTAAGTGTCTGTTTCAGAAACAATGTCAAATAAAACCCTTTTGAAACATAACTGAGAAAGCTCTCTTAAGAAATCCCATCAAAACCAAATCCAAACTCTGCACTTCAGACAAATGAAGATCTTCCTAGATTCATGAGAATATCATACTGATTTGTATACATGTGGAGAAATGGGTAAAATTGGAACACTTGACAAAGTTAACACACTTCAGCAAGAATGATAATTATATAATTCTATAAGGTGACTTCTTTGAATTTAGCAATGCTAATTGATAATAAATTAATTAAATATTTTCTCCCGCTATTAGGAAAGAGATGAATAAGTCAGCTACCACCTCTTTAACGTTCTGCTAGAGTAGAGATTCTTAAACTGTGGGCTGCTATCCTAGGTGGGGTTCTAGAACTGATTGCAGGGCTCTTGAATACACTGGCAACAATGGAAAGGTTTCTGAATGCACACAAACCACTAAACACCCAGGCACTCTGACTGAAAGAATTCAACTTAAACTTGATATCTTTTATTTTATGGACTGCAGTGTTTTTACTGTACCTACAGCATTTTCTGCTTCTCTATAAACATAATGATTTAATAGTGTGAAACAGATACCTTTATGACCTTCTTACCACCAGTGCTTACTCTTGCAGTATCAAATTAGTGTATCTTTAAGTTGGCCTATGTTAAAATTATTAGATTATAAAAATTTCTGTTTGTGTTACTGAATTTAATTTTATAAAAAAAAATGATCGATGAATTTTTTGGCTTGGGATCAGGAAGCAATTTTCAACAATATCTGAAGTGTCCCTAAACACAATTCTGCTATTTTCTACTACATATTTATGTGAAACATTGTTCTCAGTGTTGAGAAATATAAAATAAAAAAATTATCAACTTTGACCAAATGTTGAAGATTCTGTTCTGAATTATTAAATGTTACAAATTTAGTCAAGATTGAATACTATTTTTTGAAATAAATATTTTTTAAATTTTGTATGTAAGAGTTTTGCCTACATATATGTCTGTGTACCCCATTAATTCCTGGTACCCCTGCAGGCCACATGGGTGTGCTTCATCCCCTGGAACTGGAGTTACAGACTTGGAAGTTGCATCATGGATACTGAATAGAACTCAAGTCTTCTGTCAGAGCCATTTTTCCAGCCCCAAGATAGAACTCCTTATATAAAAACAAATATGCACATACACCTTCTTAGTTTGCAAATTTGCTTTCATCTTTAACAAATACCAAAATTATATAGAGATACCAAAATCTTTTAAAATAAAATGTTTTATGACTTGTCAAAAAATGGTTGATTTCCATATCCTCTATTTTTTTAAGATTTATTTCTTTATTATGTATACAGCATGTATTACTGCAGGCCAGAAGAGGGAACCAGATCTCATTAGAGATGGTTGTGAGCCACCATGTGGTTGCTAGGAATTGAACTCAGGACCTCTGGAAGAGCAGTAAGTGCTCTTAACCTCTGAGCCATCTCTCCAGCCCCACCATATTGTCTATTTTTATATAGCTTTGTATCCAGGGTAGTGTAAATATTTCTTGGATGAAGATGAGTAACAGGTATAATAAATTCAAGGAGTCCTGTTGTAAGACATAAAGAATAAAAATAAAAAGTAGAAAAATTAAACTGATACTATTTTAGATGATGATTGATTAAATAAATAACATCAAAATACTCATATATGCCATTAGAATTATATGCACATCAAGAAAGTACACAATTATTTAAAAATATTCAGCTTCTTGGAATCAGCAACTACCAAATTCTTTGCCTTTTAAACATGTAAATATCCATTGTTGGGTTACTTATCTCTTACTGTGTGAGCTAATTTAAGGTAATGAATACACCTTCATAATATATATGATAGATGGACTATACACATGTGTGTTATTGGTTACATTCCTCTAGAAAACTATGTCTAATACTACTACATTGTGTACTATTTGAAATGTACACATGAATTTTGTTCAATTAAAGTAACTTCACTTCTAGAGCCCGTATTATTAAAGGCAAATACCCAATATTTAGAGTTATTTGAATAATGGGTACTGAGTGTAAATGGCTGTATGATTTTGAGGCTACCTAATATTTCCTTGATATTTACCTACAGCTTGGAATGGCAAAGCCTTTTACTTAAGAATTGAAAAAGTAGCAATTATTTTAGAAAATCCAGCAAAATCAACATAACTTAGAACTATTAAAGTGGTTTTTTGAAGGTTTAATTGCTGCACTGATTTTTTTCATCCTTCACCTGTGTTCATTCTTATACACAGAAGACATGAATTTATAGTCTATACTTTAGAGTTGTAACCCTTGAGTTTTGCCTCAAAGTGGACCACATAAGAATCTTATTTGTGGAGCTGGAAATATGGCTCAGTAGATAAGAGCATGCTGCTCTTGCAGAGGACGTAAATTGAGTTCCCAGCACCCATATGTGTAGAGAGTCGTGCGCGGCCGCGCCTCAAAGATGGCGCTGGCATCCGGCTTCCGCCTTCCCGATAGCAGGTGTTCTCTGGGATAAACAACTCCTTATTTGGCTTGGGCGTAGAATCTGGCTTGCTTGCATATGTCTGACCCTATCGGCATTGTCCACGTGGCACTACGGGGTTGGTTGCCCAGTGGCTATAAAGGGCGTGGGCTGGCTTTCCCCAGAGTGAGAAGATGGCTTTCCCCAGGAGCATGAGAAAATGACTTTCCCCGGGGTCAGAAGATTGTCTCAAGTTTCCTGAATAAACTGCTTGGAGAAGAGCCTGGTGTTGCATCTTCCTTGCTGGTCGAGGTGGTCCGACACATATGGAGCAGTTTGCAATCACCTTTAACTCCAGCTTCAGGGGATCCAATACCCTCTATTGGGCACATACACTCACATGTACACATACCACCCATCCACCCCCCCACAAACACATACACACATACACACACACACACACACAGACACACACACGTACACACACACACACATGCACACACGCGCGCGCGCACACACACACACTCACACATATAACAAAAAGTAAAATTTTCTAAAAAGGATCTTATTTGTGATGCCAGTACCCTCCATTGAAAAACCATCAGTAATGCACCTGCAGATTTTGCTGGCTTATTGTGACTAGAAAGATATTAAAATTATAGGAATTTAAGAGGTATCTCAGAAGGGCTATCTGAATATATTTGTTACAGAATATGTTGACTCGGGGCATAGGTTCAAAAAAGAATGTTTTTCTATAGATTAGAAGCTTTTTAAAAAAGGATAAATTAGATTACCATAATATTATTTTTCTCTAAAGGATAAATTTGGGTTAATAGAAAATGTCAATTTATTTTTTAACTAGAACTTGATAGCAAAAATAAAGACCTCTTCATATAACAGACATGTCACATAGCTAAATGAAGATTTGGAAGTGGGAAGCATGAAAACTTCTCTATGGCTAAGCAACTGGAAGGACTTAGTATGGTTTTATGTGATGGAATTAAAGTTATTTCTTTCCACTTATCTTGAAATATACATAGTCTCCAGGCCGTCATCCACTGGTATCTATTGTTGCAGCCATGAATTAAATGCCTTAAAATAAACCACTAATATTTGGTACATTGTACAAATATCTCATGTATGAATAGTTTTCAAGTAGATAGTGATGTAGCAAACACTCTTATGATCACACCAATTTATATACATTTTCTGTTGATTACAGATCATGTGCTTGGTAGCACTAAATTTTATTTTCTTCTCTCATACTCTATTACCATATGATCACTAAAGCAACTTCAAGATAAAATGCCTTACCATGACTCCAGAAAAATCAGAAAACATCCTGACTTTATTACAACAGAATTATCAAAACGTAGCTCTGTTTTTTTCTAGAGTCTATTCAAGATTTTTGTTTGTGCTTTAATAATCACTGTGATTACTATACACATGATGATGTATATATATAGATATACTTTGAGTGCCACCAAATTCCTAAAGAGGCAATTTGTAATCACTGACTTCATCATTGGTGGTGTCTTCATTTGATTGTAGTTTTCAATTACTCTGATCTTTGCATTTTAATTATAAATACTGTTAATTTAGCTTCATGATTATTAATTTAACTTGGGAATGCTTGTGTGTTCACCTTACAGTGAGTAGGGATACATATTTTCATCTACAATATTCTTGATGTATAATTTTCAAATAACCAGATGTGTATGACTGACATTCATATATGAATTAGTCTTTCTCTGAGCAGCTAGATTCCTAAACTTCAAAATGCATTCAAAAGCTTATTTTTTTCTGTAAAGTTAGGGACTCATATATGTTCCCAACAATTTTACTGCAGATTGTTTCTTCATCATCCTTGGTTATCATTGAATTCTTTCATTTGGAAAATGGAAACAAGTAGTTTAACCAGGAGAAGTAATTAACAGTATAGGTATTCAACATATCACCTGTAGACTAGCCTCTGTGTGTACTTTATATGTCCACAAATTGAAGAATACAGTGTTTATGGCTCCATCTTATTATGTAACATGACCTGAATGGGCACAGTAAACAATTCTAAAAACTCAGTTGTATGTACACAGTAAGCATTTGATCAACTTCCACAACGGCAGTTGTACTAAATCTAGTTAGTTCACTCAAATATTCCATATCTAAGATTAGGCTGGGAGCCTGTTAAAATTAGCTGAATAAGAGGTCAGAATTAGCAATTGTAGTTGTGATGTCTGTGGCAGCTTTGTTCCACACTACACATCTCTTTGCTGGCACTATATGGTTTTCGTCTTCCTCCTTGGACGCTTGTGGTCATGGCCGATTGTGGTAGTGGTTATAACAAAAAAAAGAGAGGGAGTCATTTTAAAAGATGCAGATTGACAATATCTATCTCAGTCTACTGGCTAAAGCAAGTCAGATGAGCAAAACCAAAGTAAAAGGATAAGAAAATATAAGGAAAGAAGTGGCAAATTCACTTAGCAAGGAACGTGAATAGGAAAAAATAACTTCCTGATTGCCAAGTTCTATCTTCAACCCATTCATTTTACAGAAAACGTACTCACAAGGTCTTATTTTCATTTAAAATAAACTTTTCAGAAGAAGAAAAGAAATAAACAATAATTTCCAGGGTTTGGCCATGAGTCTAAACAATACTTCTAGAACAAAAATAAAAATAGAACAGGTCTCTCAAAGCTACTGAAAAAAATCACTGGATCTACAGGTTCAACATAACTCACACTTTGCTGTGAAGAAAATATTGATTTTCTGTATTTTCAACCATGACCTTGCATGTGTGGTAACCATGGAAACAGCCTAAGCCGTGGTAAAGCCAATATGGTGAATTCATATTAAAGCAGCTAGAGGAAACAGACAAGGAGGTTGTAATAGGAGTAACTGTTTATGCCCCTTAACCATCTAGGGTTTAATAATCTGAAGCCTTCCTTAACATCCTTCTCTGATCCAAAAGTTCTCAAACTTCACTGCACATTAGAATTTATTGGAAAATTTTTTGTCATATTAGTATCAATGGCAATAAATCTACTTATATTAGCATGTAATTATACAACATAAGGGATTTAATTATGATATTTTATACATGTATATAATATACTTGGTAATATTTCTCCCCACCTCTCCTTTTCCTTTTCCTATATAGTTTCCCTTCTATATTTGTGGCTTTTTAAAATCTAAATTCAGAATGTAAGAGAAAATACGTGATAATTTTTAAGTCTGGTTTACTTCACTTAACATGATGATTTACAATTTCATTTAATTGTGAACAATGTGATTTTTTTCCTATATTTTGGATTAAAATTGTAGTATATTTTCATTATCCATTTAACTGTTGATAGATATCTAGGCTAACTCCATAGCTTGGCTACCGTGATTATTGCTATTCGAAAAACAATGTACAGGTGTCTCAACTGTATGCTGATTCATCTTCCTTCTGATAATTACCCAGGACTGGTAAAGCTAGAAGATATGATAGTTCTAGTTTGAATTATTTCAAAGAACCTCCATGCTCATTTCCATATTAGCTGAACCAACTTACAGTTCCTGTGGAACTTTTTTAAACATCAATGCCTAAATACACAAATACAATCTGTGGAACTTTTTTAAACATCAATGCCTAAATACACAAATACAATTTCCTCGTCCATATAGCGTTGCTTGTATGTATATAATTTCAAGACTGACCACTTGGCATTAAATAACCAATTAGAGGATATACATGCAACAATAATTAAAGAAAAAGAGGTCAGGGGTCCTAGAGAGAAAACAAGTGTGGCACAAGGGAAGAGTTGGAGGGAACTATATTTTAATTCAAAATTATTTTTTCATTAATTTTTTTATTTTTTGGTGTTTAGAAAAAAGCAGTTCATTATATCCAGAGAATCTCCTAAACATATTATCCTAAATTTATCACTACTTATTAACTATAATAATTTAACATCACTCATTAATTCTAATAATTTTTCTTGGCTTTCATGGATTGCTGCATACACAATTGAGCCACCTATAAATAACAGCAGTTTCACTTTATCATCTCTAATCCCTTTACATTTTTTCTTTGCCTTGCTAAAGTAGCTGGGACAACTGTGGAGATGATGGACAATACAAGGAGATTGGGCATCTTTGTCTCATTGCTAATCTATAAGAGGAAACATTCAAGAATCCCTGGAACAGAACTGGTACAAAATGTTGTCAAATACTTTTTCTATGTGTAATAAGCTGATTCTGTGTATTAAACCAAGAAAAAAAAATTTCAGTGCCTAGAGCTCATCTAAAGAGATGCTTGATTCAATTAGTTTGAGATAGATCTAGTATGTTATTTAAGATTTGTTTATTTTTATTTTACATGTATGGATGTTTTGCATGCATGAGTTTCTTTGCACCACCTCCATGCCTGATGTCTGTGGATACCACAACAGATCAAGAGCCACCATGTGAATCCTGGGAACAGAACCCAGATCCTCTGCAAAGAGCAAGTTCTCTTTACCACTGAGCTCTCTCCAGCTAGAACTTCAGCATTGTTTAACACATCCCTCCCCACTTAAGGCACAGCCAAAACTGACAACACTGCTCTGACCAAATATATACCTTCTCATTTCTAATATTCTCCATACTATCCAAAGGTAATTTTAAGACTGTCGTAACTAACTGTACAAATGGTACTATAAAAGCTAAGTCATTTTGAAATCAACAAGCCAGTGGAGATAATATTCTTTTCTAAGAGAATTTGACTAGCTATAGGATCTTTGGTTCTAGCTTTAACACAGACACAAATATCACTGTGTGAGCTTAGACTACTCACTGCCCTTCCGGGGATACATTGACCTCATCTACGAAAGATCTACAAAAGAAGAGGATTTGACTCACTGATATACAATGTCTTTCAATGTTATGAAATCCCCCTCCTGTTCTATAATCCTGTGGTTTCTAAACTACAAGAACATTAAACATGCTATGATCTATCTTTCTCTTTCTTCCCTCTACCCTTCACCTTCTCCCCCCCCCCACACACACACAGGTTAAATTAAAAGCTCCAGGAATGGGATGTGAGTTCAAAATGCTCCCAAGCAATTCTACATTCAGCCTTTAATGCTAACGTTTAAAATAAAAATCAGTAACGTTGTATAGGCTAAATAAAATTACCTTTTTTCACCTTTTGGCACTTTCCATTCTGACAATATTCATGTGTCATGGTATAGCATCTGATTTCCCTCATCTCCTTTAAACATACCTTATGTACAATTTCATTTGAAAAACTGATCAAAAGCAATACTAATTGGGAAATGGAACTTATAAAGCCTACTGCTAAGAGAGATGCCAGCAAAACGTCAATGGCACATATTTTATTTTGTAACTGTGAGGATGTGTGCTTGTAGTAAGTAGGTATTAATCATAATTCTTTGTAAATTTTCTAGTAACTGTAATGAGAGAGGGAGAGATGGAGTGACGGAAGCCATAAGTCTAAGTGACCCTTGACACACATGCTGCCATGTTTGGGCTTCTCTCCTTGCTTTCTAGATCTAGGCCTTGCTTAAGTCTCCATGGCACCAGAACCTCTTCTCAGAAATACCAGAACCTCTTCTCAGAAATCAGGTGACCGTGCTGTGGTTAGGCAGTTAAGCAAGAATAGATAATCCCCATAGCAACATACCCTGTTGGCTGAACAACCCATGATTAAGAAAGTCCCCTCCCTGCTTGCACTTCTCCATGCCCTTGCTATAAATGCCTTAAGAGGAAAAAAAATTGGAGCTTGATCAGATATGCTGGCTTGCTCTCATTCTTTGTGTCTCTTGTCCCTCTCATTCACTGGCCATCCCTTCAGGTCCCCGTTGAAGACCCCACTGGTCGGGGCAATGAAGGAGGGAGTGGAAGGGGAGGAACAGTGAATGAAAATATATAGGAAAACAAGCTAAACTTATTTAGATGTAGAAGCATACTTTTCCTATATAAAGCTATTGAAAGCATGGTAGTCATCTAAACAAAGTGGGTGAAGGACCAGTATCTGCAAGCAAAGAAAACAAATTAGAGACACTTTTGAAGATGCATTAATTTAACCCCAATACTTCCTGATATCTTTTTCATTCTTCTACTCATTTCTTTCATTGTTCATCTTGATTGAGGTGACAGTTCTGAGAGTTTGTCCCCCCTAGACTGCACATTTCAGAATTCCTACACACTTCTAATGCCCCAAACAATAGTCACTATCCTCATTTACCCATGTAAGTTTAAACTAAAATTTAGATTTTAGGTCTTCTGTTATATTGTATTTTACATACATAACCACACACACTTATTGACTTCTTTATTAGACATTTACATCATCACAAAAAGTTCTGATAGGTAGGGATCCCCTAGAATTTAGCAGTATAAAAGCCAAATATCTTTGTTATACAGAGGTAATTAAGTCTTCATTTGCAACCTTACGAAACGTTGAGGTTAGTTTTCTGTGATTTCATTTTCTCATCCTAAAAAATGGATACAAAAATAATCACTGGCTCTAAAGCTCATGTGATAGATTTATGTTTGATTCTTAGGAAGCATAATTCTGACTCTGAATCCCTGTACATGGACAGAAACTGTTATAACTCACAACCTGAAGGAATCAGAGCCAAACAAGATAGGACAGCAAGTGATTCTCAAAATATGGCCCCCGTGTCACTTGCTTGAAACTACCCTATATTACTTACTGAAAATGCATATTTATGTGCCCAGTTTTCAGCATTACTGGATCAGAAAATTTGAAGTGGAACTCATAACAGGATGTTTTGATAAGTTCAATGATGATACTTATGCATACTATCTGGAAAAAGTATTTTCTAGCCTTTGCCAGCATTTTGTACTTCTTGGTTACACTTCAATTTGACTAATTGAATTTATCACTTCTTTGAAAATTTGGTGTTTTACAAACCTGTTTTAGAAATAATCAGTTTCTCCAATGGTAGGATTATAGCCATGATCCTGCAGGAACAGTTAAATTGTAATGTATTCACACTCACTTTCCTATGACTGGGCAGCACCATTAAGTTTCACTAATGTTATTTAGTATATCTTGCATAGATTGCTCATTTGAGGCTAGCCAAATGATTACCTAAGAAATATTTTGCACAGTTTCTGAAAGAAGCTGTTGCAATTGGGAACAGCAGGAAAACACAGCCATTAAAAGAAAGAGAATGCCTATGTTTTTACAACAAAATAATTAGAAGCCATTACTGATGCTGTTTAGATTTCAGTGCTCCATCTATCTTACTTTCAATTAGAAACACTGTGCCCAAATAGGAAAAGTCTGCTTAAACACGAGTGTTTTTCTACTGCATGCCTTAATAAAGTGTGGTCCCCATCAGTAATATGTAGTCTGTGAGGTTTGTCCCCAAGTACAGCTTTTGTGAAATGATAATGCATTTTTAGGTAAAGAAATGGGCAACAATTTCACTAATTTATATCATTTATCTGCTGTGATGAAAGATATGAGAGATGGAATTTTCAAAGCTAAATCCAAATTATACCTAATGTCTGAATCCCTTGCACAACTTACAGTTAGTAATTGTCCACCCTCTATTTGAACACTTCTAAAAATGAAGAGATCGTTTCTTCCAAAGAAACTTTCTCACTTTGGAATAGACCTAACTAACTCATTCCAACTCTGTCTGTTAGTATTATTTCTGCCTTCTTGGATGAAAAAGGAGTAAACCTAGTGCCTCTTTACGTGACAACTTTTCCCATCATAGAAAATTACTAGGGTGTTTCTCTTGTCATCTCCATAGTAGGTTCAGAGACATTTTCTTTTAATTAATGTATTCTGGCTTTCATCTAATGGTGACAAAAATAGAACAAATTATTACAAATTTCTTCTACTTCAAAACACTTTCACATATTAAACATGTTTTATTCATTTTGCATGCCAACCACAGATCTCCCTCTCATCCCTCCTCCTACTCACTCCCCTGCCTTCCCCTCCCCTTATCCCATCCTCCAACAGGGTAAGGAAAGTTCTCCCATGGTGGGGGACAGCTAAGCCTGGTACATTCAGTTGAGGCAGGACCAAGCGTCTTCCCACTTTATCAGGGGTGAGCAAGGTGTCTGAACATAGGTAATGTGATCCAGAAAGCCATCTCATGCACCAGGGTTAGATCCTGATCACATTGCCAGGGTCCCCTCAAACAGACCCAGCTACACAACTATCTCCAGATGCAGAAGGTCTAGTCCAGTCCCATGCAGGTTCCACAGCTGTCGGTCTAAAGTTCATGAGTTCCTTTGAGCTTGGTTCAGTTGTCTCTGTAGATTTCCCCATCATGATCTTGACCGCCCCCCACCTTGCTCATATAATCACTCCTCCCTCTCTTTGATTGGACTCCTAGAGCTCAGCCTGGTGCATGGCTGTGGATCTCTGCACCTGCTTCCATCAGCTACTGGATGAAGGCTCTATAATGACAGTTAGGGTATTCACCAATCTGATTACCAGGGTAGGCCAGTTCAGACATCCTCACCACTGTTGCTAGTAGTCTAAGGTGGGATCATCCTTGTGGATTCCTGGGAATTTCCCTAGTACCAAGTTTCTTCCATACCCCATAATATCTCCCTCTATCAAGATATCTCTTTCATTGCTCTCCCACTCTGACCATCCTGTTCCCTCATGTTCTCATCCTCCATCCCCTCCCCTCTACTGCCCCCTCATCCCCAGTTTATTAATCAGGATCTCCTCTGTTTCCCCTTCCCAAAGTGATCTGTACATGCCTCTTAGGGTCTTCCTTGTTTCCTATCTTTGTTGGAACTGTGGATTGTAGCCTGATTATCCTTTGCTTTATATCTAGTATCCACTTATGAGTGAGTACATACCATGTTTGTCTTTCTGAGTATGGCTTACCTCACTCAGGATGATATTTTCTAGTTCCATCCATTTGCCTGCAAATTTCATGATGTCATTGTTTTATACAGATGAGTAACACTCCATTGTATATATGTACCACATTTGTTTTTTATCTGTTCTTTGGTTGAGGGGCATCTAGGTTGCTTCCAGATTCTGGCTATTACAAATAATGCTGCTATGAACATAGATGAGCAAGTGTCCTTGTGATATGCTTGAGCATTCCTTGGGTTATGCCCAAGAGTGGTGTCATTGGGTCTTGATATAGATTGATTCCCAATTTTCTAAGAAACTGCCATACTGATTTCCAAAGTGGCTGTACAATTTTACACTCCCACCAACAGTGGAGGAGTGTTCCCCTTGTTCCACATCCTCCCCAACATAAACTGTCATCAGTATTTTTGATCTTAGCCATTCTGACAGTTGTAAGATGGTATCTCAGAGTCGTTTAGATTTGCATTTCCCTGATGACTAAGGATGTTGAGCATGCAAATCAAAATGACTCTGACATATTAAGCTTCTTAATTTAGACAGTTAAGATTTGACAATTCATAGTTGCTATGAAGAGACTTAATCTAACCAACTACAGATTTTCTTGACTATTGAAGACTCTTAAGGAAATATGCATATCCATTTCACCTAAACTCTATTGGTCTATACTGAACCTTCCTGTTGGAACTTTACATTTTACTCAGTAATTCAGTATAACAGATACTCCTCAGCTTACAATTGGGTCATATTTCCACATACCCATTTTAAGTTGAAAATACTACAAGCTGAAAATGCATATTCATTTTCCCAATGAAGAATCAAAACATCACATAGTACCTCACAAAAAAAGGTGTGGGTGTGACAAGTTTTCTTCAGTATTTTTAATTTTTTATGTGATACAACTAACCTATTATACATTATAGTGTAATTAGTCAAGTGTACCTTAATTTAAAAAATGGGTGAAATTCCTATTAAATTGGTATAGTTTTCACATCATCATAAAGCTGGAAAATACTAAGTTGAACCATTAACAGACAGAGAGTTGGCCATCTATACTTATTGAATAACAATCTACTGCATGTAGGGATTCAACTGTGTGTTTTAAATCAAGAGAATAAAATGCACATATAACTATATAAATCAAGTCTTACTCATTTTCTCTTTAGCATATTAACTCTCCTTAGGGGAATGGGTGATTCAAGTACCAGACAGAGTACTGGACTAGTTGTCAGACAGGCTGCACTTTGGAAATCTATCAGGTGCCTCATTCACCTGAATCAGCTTCATAACCTATTTTGTTCACTGCAATGATTGGTTATATTTTAATATATTGAGATGCTGCTTGTCAAATGTTTTCTTATGAGGAGAGAATGTACAGAATACTAAATACAGATGCCACTCCCCCATCTGTCACATTGCCTTACAATCTATGCAGTGCTCCTGAAACATTATATCCTTAACTATTTCCAAACTGTTTCTAAACTCTTACACTATCTGTGTAGTAAAGAAACTGCAAAAGCAACAGGATAGGCACTCAATTATTTAGAATTTATTACAGTGACTTGTATCACTATATTTCATACAATCATTTCCAAGTGTTTTGCTTGTTAATATTCAAAGAAAAATTTTATGTTCAATGTCAAATCTGCTTTCTACTTTTGTACGAGCTAAAGCTAATGGTTATATTGTCCTTTTTAAAGTCTTACCCTTTCTGTTGCAATAATAAGCTCTTGTGAATTCCCATGGTCTTTGCCAAAATGATCAAGTAACTGAATTTATGGGCTGAGCTCATTGAAACTTGTTTCCTATTTGACATTTTACCTCCTACTATTTTAAAAGTAGCTGATGAAACGAATATCAGAAGAAAAATGAAGACCTTTTAGTTAAGAGTTTAATCCCCTTCTGCATCAGTTCTTTTTGCCCAGAAATATATTTTGTACTGTTGAGTTAATTGAGTTTCACCTGTCTTAAGAGGTGGTAGACCTGGAACTTCCTTGCCATCATATTTCAGATTAATAATCTTAATAGCTTTAATATTCTGGGATGTGTTTAATCTAGTCTTATTTGTTTATACAAGTTAAAATTTTCCAAAGGCCTCTTATTGCTTTAGCAAGAGGAATTTTTTAATGGTCTCATGGCTTTTTAATAGCTCAAATTCAACCCTTTATTATTGGCATTTAAAACAAAAGAAGTTTTGAAATAAGTATTTTAGCTTGCCCTAAAATCCCCTAATAGTTATACTATGTTTAGCTTTTATGTCGTTGTTGTTGTTTTTTAAAAATAAAAATTCTTCTCATTTCTTCCCAGAAAAAAAAAAAAAACAAAGAAAAAAACTAGCTGTTTTTGTATATTCTTATAGAAGTACCATAAAATATACCCTACAGTGAGCTTCATGTTTACCACATTCCAAGCGGTGACTGGATATTTGAACCTGGTCTCACAAGCTTGTTTTAAACCTGATATTGATCAGCATCCCTGGCATCAATTGTTTTCCAGTAGGAATCACAGTTCTCCAAGTTATGACCAAGAAAAATGTCTTCAGACATTGCCAGGTGCTCCCAGGGGGGACAAAATTGCTTATCTAAAACCCACAGGTACATTATCACTTTTAACCCTTGCTATATCCTGGGAAACAAATTGTTCTATCCCTGATTTACAGCTGGAAAACAACAGCTAAAAGAGGATAAGTAATTAGTCACAACTAGCAAAAGAAGAAACCAAAATTTATAACCTGCTTTTGAATTTAAAGCTTTTTTTACTGTTAATGCGGTCTTTTTTCAATAGTAATATACTTACAGCCCTTGTTTCATTTATATATTTTATTGCATCTCACTCTCATTATAATCTAGACAGCACAAATGGCATGAAAAGATCCTGGGTTCTGACATCTCCTAGAGATAAGTATCTTAGGAAAAGCATCAAAATGCCACCAAATCAAATCTGAATCCAACTCTAGTTCATATAAATGAAAAACAGGAAACAAATGACTTATAAATACACATGAAATGCATATGTATATTATTAGCTATAGTGCCAAATGCTTTAAGAATTAAAGGAGGGCAGAATTTATATTTCTTTTCTTCTTTCCCTTTCTTAGTCCATCTTTTAAATCTAACATTCCAAGCCACATTGTAAAAAACAACACTCAAACAACAAAAATTGGAATCAGTCTCAGCTCTCTCTCTGCTTGCCACAGTTAACCTTTCTGAGGTCAACAGACCAATCTCCAACAGAATGAGGGTTAAAGGGTGTTGAAAAATGTCCAAATGTCAAAAGAACAAAACTACATATGGAGTACAAACTACTGAAGGACATCTACTGAGTTGCTTAGGAATTATAAGGGCTTTTTAAAAATCTAGTATTTTCTAATATTTTTATTCTTTAAAAATTTCATACTTAAATATGAAAAGATGCTTATGTAGTAGGATTTGCCTCATTAAGAGTAACATGTGTGCGTGAATATGGAATAAAGTTCATCAAAATATTGGGGGTTGGATGCATTTCACAAGTTTTATTATCACTTAATGGCTAAATCAAACTATTATAAATGGCTTATTAACTGAATTTTGTCTGTTTTTGTTATCTAGTTTGTCTGTGTAGGAACATTCAATTGAGTAATTGAATGCTATGTGTTAAATGGACACATTTCTCTATTGTACCCAGAAATTCAGGACAAATGTATAGGGTAAAATAATAGCTTTATTTCAGCCTTTAAAGGCTTCTGTTGATTACTTTATGTGTACTTAAAAGACTTAGGGATTTTAGAGAAAAGCCCTTGCAAGAATTATTTATTTATTTATTTTTTGTTTTGGTTTTTCGAGATAGATTTTCTCTGTGTAGTTTTGTGCCTTTCCTGGAACTCACTTTGTAGACCAGGCTTGCCTTGAACTCACAGAGATCCACCTGCCTCTGCCTCCTGAGTGCTGGGATTAAAGGCATGTGCCACCACCACCTGGCAAGAATTATTTAATAATACCAAGCTCAATATTGAGCCAATGCCTATTTGAAGTAGAAATATTGTAACTCCCCAATTAGTGGGTTTTCTTTTCTACTTTCAACTGTAAAATATCGTGGAGATATTGGCTTGAGCTATGTTTAGAATCCAGTGAATTAATCATGTTTCTGGTCAATATACATCTCTTATGGTGTGTCAAACATACTTCAGTATCTTCCAAAAAAGGTTTTTGTGTTCAGGGACTGGTCCCCAGCCTGTGTCACTGTTGAATATTGATTGGATCATGATGGCACTAACTTCATCAATGGGTTAATCCATAGATAAATTCATACTAAATGGGTAATTAGGAGGTGGGGCCTGGCTAAAAAGAATATGTGTTGTGGATATTACTTTGTATAAATAAAATGCTGATTGGCCAGTAGCCAGGCAGGAAGTATAGGCGGAACAAACAAAAAAGAAAATCCTGGGAACAGAAAGACAGAGAGTCATGGGACACTGTCAGCCACTACCATGAGTACCAACATGTAAGATACTGGTAAGCCATGAACCATGTGACAAGATATAGATTTATTAAAAGGGGTTAATTGAAGATATAAAAACTAGATAACAAAAAGTTTGCTATGGCCATACAGTTTGTAAACAATATAAGTCTCTATGTGTTTACTTGGTTGGTCTAAGCGGCCACAGGACTGGCGGGTGAGAGAGATTTGTCCTGACGGTGGGCCAGACAGGACTGGAGAAAACTCCAACTACAAATGGCGCCCAACAATAAACCCACTGTTTCTAAGAGTTGATGGTTCCCAGAGCAGGCAATAAACTGTACCACAGCCATGTTAAAAAGTTGATGGGTGTGGAGCCATCAGCCACAGTGCTGTTTCAGTCTTAAAATGCTACAGTTTAAAACAGTAGGTTCACAATAAGACAAATTCATATAAAATAGTTTACAATGTGTGTAAAAATGTACATAGACTTAATATATATAATATTATATATACAGTTATATAAATAAATAAATAGTTTAAAAAAATTAAGTCTTTAAAGAAACCATAAAGGTAATATAAAAAATAAGCCGCATAAAGACAGATATCACACAAAAAAATCTAGATTGTGTTGGCTTTGAGATTCTTAACTACAAAAAAAAAATTGATTGTAAATGCTGTTGAGTTAAGCCAATACGTATATTATAAAGGTAACTTGACTTCAAAATTTAGATGTAAAAATATGTTGCTTTAAAAAGGAGGCTCTGCTTTTGTTTCCACAAAAAGCCAGAGGCTATAGATTTGTTCCAGATTAAGATACATCAGGTTTGACCAGCCAAGACCTCCGGAAAGGTCTCCAATGACACTATGGCCCAGATGATCCAATATCCAAAATGGTTTCAATACAACTGGCTCAGATGATACACCCTCCCAGACTACTCCATAATCCTAAAATTTTCTTTGTGTCCCCATAAGATACAGCATGCCCCTCCAACAAAAAGTAATAAAAAAAAGCTACATCCTAAATTCCCAAATATACCAAGCTGACCTTAGAGATAAAATTGGCTCACTCCTTCTCTAAACCCAAACATATTCCTAAAAACAAAGTTTAAGAGAGTCTTTTGTCCCATATCAGAAGAGCCCTCTGATGTGGGACAAAAAAAAACCAATATTTTTATTTAAAACATATTAATTATAAATATAATATCTTCCTAAAAACAAAAATGGAGATATGATATAAATATATAAAATATAGATATGATAAGATAAAAGGATAGATTTTTAAACCTACTTTTAAAGAACAACTTGTTTAAAATGTTTTACATTACTATAGATTTTAGTTTATTGATACAAGTTTAAACTTAATTTTGTTATACTACATATATATATATTTCTACTCTCGTTAGAGGTATTATGTTTATATAACTCATTTAGATTGTAATAGATAATTAAAAAATACAGATTAATAATTAGTCTTCTATGATAGTCAAACTTGTAAGATGTTAGTTAAGTTTTCTAGATATACATAGATATATTTCAGATAGATAAATAATCTTCAAACACTTCAAAGACCTACAAAATATGACATTTAAAATATTTTAAAAATTTAGACTTTCTAGACAATAAGACATGTCTACTCCTGACAACACCGATTTACTTCACAAAAGAAGATGGGCATCAAAGACACTCTATATAAAGTTTATCTTCTTCTTGACAAAAATAGCCATTTAGACAAAAAACTGTTCTTGCCTAGACTACTTGATTGACTAGACATTCAAAACCCATAAAAAGGTAACCACTAAACTTTGCTTGACAAAATGGTCTTTCAGGTTCCTACTTCACAGAAAAAACTGCCAAACATTCTACAAAACACAAAAAAAAGTAACTGAGAGACTCTAGGCCTATAGACCAAAGACAGTTGCCCCAACTTTACAAAAAAACATTAGGTGACACAGAGAAAAGTGACTGAGAGACAGATGCCCCAACTTTACAGAGAAACTTTGGATGACTGTCCAGGCTGTCAGCTGTCTCTGTCTACTGTCACAAGACTCCCGAAAGTTGCTTGCGTCCTTCTCCTGTTTCTCAAATAATATTATATCCTTCTGAGGTCTTTGATGTAGTTAAAAACTAGATAGTTATAATTTCCTCCATTATGATAAAAAATAAATTAATTATAAAACCTTAAACTCACAAATATAAGATAGATAAGATATCTTCTTTAATATTGTAACTAATTCTTGCTTGATAATTGTTTTGTTATATGTAATTTTACTATGTAAAAGTTAAAACCCTATTTTTTAAAAAAAAAAAAAAAAGGAAAAGTGCTGTAGATATCACTCTGTATAAATAAAATGCTGATTGGCCAGTAGCCAGGCAGGAAGTATAGGCAGGACAAACAAAAAAGAAAATCCTGGGAACAGAAAGACAGGGAGTCAAGGATGCTGCCAGCCACTACCATGAGTACCAACATGTAAGATACTGGTAAGCCATGAGCCATGTGACAAGATATAGATTTATTAAAATGGGTTAATTGAAGATATAAAAACTAGATAACAAAAAGCCTACTGTGGCCATACAGTTTGTAAACAATGTAAGTCTCTGTGTGTTTACTTGGTTGGGTCTAAGCAGCTGCAGGACTGGCAGGTGAGAGAGATTTGTCCTAATGTTGGGCCAGACAGGACTGGCGAAAACTCCAACTTTTTAAGAATTTATCTTAGCTCTAAACCCTTTTTTGACTTTCCTGCTTCCTGGCTGTCACAAAGTGAACAGCTGTGCTCTACTGTGTACTTTCTGCTATGACACTGTGCTTCACCACAGCCTATAACAATAGGGCCAGCTACATATAAACTGAAACCTCTAAAATCAGGAGCTAAAATTAGTCTTGATTCCTTTGAGTGGATTTGTTCAGGTACTTTGTCACAGCAATGCAAATTACACATATTGTTTTGATAAAAGTTCTGCAATGGTTCATGTGTTAAAGGCTTCATCTTCATGTTGCCAATATTGTGGTATACAGACTTTAAGAGGTGAGGCCTTGTAGGAGGTCTTTAAGTCACTACCATAGATCATACTTATTAAAAGGATGTTAGTACTCTAGTAAACCTTGCTTGTTTCTGCTCCCTGACTCACAATGTAAGGTGGTTCATTCTGCCATGTACTCTGGTTGTGATTTGCTGTCTTGCTAGAAGCTCAAGGTTTTGGAGCCACCAGATCCTAGACAAAAACCAGGAACTGAACTATCATTTTTCATTATAACTTAACTGTCTCTAATATTTATTATAGTAAAATAAAACTTATTATCATATTAGCTACTTTGGAAATATTACTGTGACTTTATTATAGTACTACAAAGTGATGCAAGATAGAAAAATGCAAGTTATTTTAAAACTTAATTATTGCACCAACTCTTATGAATACGTATAACTATTTCAATGCCACTGATGTGACAATCCTGTATATTGTTCAGCTATTGCAAATTTTGCATATTATACTGGGGTTCCTTTGTAGACTAAAAGGAAATTAAGCAGATAATTCAATAAAATCATACTTGGGCTGTTAGCGGGTAAACAAACTGTTATGTCTGAGATCATCATGGCCAAATAGCTTTCATAGGAAATGGTTCCAGCAATTACTGAAAGGAAATGATGAAACAAAACAGAAAAGGAAAGGAGACAGTAGAAGCTTCTTAGTAAGCATATGACTACTTAAGCATAATTGAGTCAGAATCCACTGAAAAAAATCTGGGAGGCAATTGTGAGGATACCACAGAGCTGTTCCACCTAAGGGCCTTGGAAGCATTTACTATATAACTCCTGTCATTTGTGGATGGCTTTTCTAGGAGGTGCAACTCCCCAGCATGTGCCTTCCCTATGCATAACTTAAGCAAACTCTTCTGGTTAGAAACTGAGCTCCGGGAATAGAAGTGCTTGCAGGAACATGGCATTGACTCACGAGTGAAACACTGAAAGCATCTGTGATGACACAGTTATTCCCTCAGTGAAAATTTCAGATGGTACGTCACAATTTTAGTCCATCAAACTTCTATTACTTGCCTTTTATTTTTTTTTTAACCTAACCTAAAGAGATGCCTAGCAAAGTACAAGAAGCATACAAGATACCAAATAGGGATGGTGTGACAAGCTACCTCAAGATACTATTGCCCTGATGATAGACTGTCTCTTTAACTGTGGAGCTATAATAAACTCTTCCCTCCTTAAAAAAAAAACCCCACAGGCTGTTGCAAAGACAATAGTTTACTCTCCATAAACTGACAGCAAGGCCCTATTGCTGAAGACAACACCACATACACAACTCATTGAACATGGAGAAGTTCAAATGGTGCCTACCTAGAGCCTTTACCACTATGTACTAGTGCAACAGGATTCCAGAATGTACAAACAAGTGAGTCTCTGATTCATGTGCCTTCTCTTGGGCTCTTTTCCTTCTGCTGGTTTATCTCGTCCAACTTTGATTTGATGGTTTTTGATTTATCTTATTTTTATTTTGCCATGTTTGGTTGTTATCTCTTAGAAGCCTATTCCTTTCTAATGAGAGACAGAAAGGGAGTTGATCTGGATAGGAGGGGGGTGGGGAGGAACTGGGAGGGGTAGAGGGAAGAGAAACCATAACCAGGATATATTATGTGAGAAAATGGTCTATTTTCATGAAAAGAACAAAAAGAAAATGTTTTAATTTTGTCCAGCCATGACCATAAGTAGAACTCTGAGAGTAGATAATACCAAAGAAGCCCTATCTGTGAACAGTAACGAACATTCCCATGGGAAGAGGGAAGCCTAGCCCTCCTTGGCATCTCTCATAACTCTTGTAGAACCAACCTTCAATTTTTTAAAAAAAAGCTTTGACTCAGGGTCTCATGTAAGCCAGACTGGCTTCAGACAATGATGGTTGGTGAAACAACCTAGACTCTCCTAGGAAAGAAAGCCACTTTCCACACTTGTGGTGGATCAATGACATGCCTTTAAAATAAAACAAAATAAAATAAAACTAACATTCTGCCTGTGTTCCTCAAAACAACTGTTCATCTAAGAAAACCTTAAGAACTCCTTGGGCAGAGTCTCCAGCTGTGCCTGTTGTGTGCCAACTCTGTCTAAAGATAAGGCCTCACTGGTTCTGACTTGCTTTCAGAGAATTCCTGATGCCTGGGGTGCTTCATTTGCACATGCACTTTGTAACTGAACGAGTGGTCCTTGGAGAGGAGTCAGAGCAATCTTTTTAATTAGCAGCAACTTGAAGTCTGTTCTTCCCCAATCTCCAGTAACTCACATGAACCAAGTGCGAAGTGTGTAAAATTTTGCCCCAAAGGCTCCTCAACTGGCAGCTGATCAAAAAGTGCATAGGCAATAATATTGGACAACTGTTTCATACTCAAGCAGATTTTTCAGCCGTTAATTACTCCCTACTAAGAGGCGAAGGAGGTCCAATAGCCACCAGAATTATTTCTAAGTTCTTATCAACAGTACTGTGTGGTCTACCCTGAAAACACAGTCTTCAGAAAAAGGAAAAAAATCCATGCAATTTAAGAAGACAAACTTTAAAAAAAAAAGTAATTTAGAGTGAAGAACTTAGCTCTTCAAAACTAGCCGTAATCTTCCTTGCCTCAGAATTGAAGAAATCCTTAAATATGTAGCTTTTTAAAAATTGAACAGAAGCAGCACAAGCATTGAAAACATGAAGCCCAAACAAGATAAAATGGTAAAAACACATTCATTCCCATCTGTATATCTTTGGATCAGAGTTACATTTGAGATGAAGTTATCTCCATTTTGGTCTGATTATTTTGTCCCATCGGGATGGTGGCTTTCTTGTTTGTTTTCCTTTCATTTTCTTTGGGAAAGTCTTAAACCAATCCATTGTAAGAAAATGCCCTGTGGAGGGTAGGTACTTTTTTGTTTTCTTTTTTAAGACTTAAACACCTGTACCCTGGCTGGTGCAGGACCAACAGTAGATGGTAGGGCTTCGAACTGATGGTAAAAGCAAAACAGTAATAATTGAGCTCTTCCCTGCAGAATATGGATTTCAAATGAGCTTGTCATCATCATTCTTTTGTTTCCCAAAAACATGTTGCCTGCTCTATTTTCTCAGTAACTAGTATCATTTTAAAGATATTCTTTATACTTGCAAGTCAGATAGCACATTTTAAATCTTCTCCTCTTGTAAAATGCCACAATCGAGAACATTATATAAATTCGGGGCATGTACAATACTATGCACAATTTGATTGAATAAAAATAGATATGAGAATTATATAGTTAGTGTCTACACAATTCTATAACAACCCATGAAATATGAAACACTCAGGCAGTTAAGCAAGTTGTCCCAGCTCCATTAAATCAAGAATGTAGCATACAGATAAATCATTTAAATGCTTCATTACACTGTTTTTGCATTTGCTCTGGTAACTTTGCTTCTTGGTAGTAATGCCCTGAAACCCATTCTTGCAAAATGTTGCATGTATTTCTGAGTAACCATAGTCTCTTCAAATTGTCTTTCCTACAACTACAGGTTGATTGGCATAGGCCTTGGCTACTTAGCAGCTACAAAGAAATTGGAAACAATGTTTGCAGCAAAACTTGGTAACTATTATAAAATGATATTAAACCATGCAAAACTCTGTTGACCTTGGGTTTTCTGGAAGTACAAAATCTGTCTTGTTTTCAGAAAATAATTTAGAAAACTCTCTTGGACCATTTAATGAGATATAATGCCACAGACACTACATTCTGTACTCTTGAAGAGGTTGGGTGATTTTTCTTTTTCTTGTCCACTCCAGTTCTCTTTAAATGTTTCAAGCCTGCATGGATTTCTTTGGCATCTCAGCATGTAGCTTTTCCAAGACAATGGCCTGATGGCACTGCTGTGAAATGTGATTAGGGAATTTGCGAGGGAAAGTAGTTGGCTGAAGGTCATTACCAATTAGATGAAAATTCAGATGAAAACTAAAGGCTACTGAGCTACTCAAATAATGAATAATTTTCCAAACTTTTAAAAAGACATTTAGAATGTAATTTCATTGTGGATTTTCAGTAAATTTAAAAATGGCAGAAGTAGCAAGTCTACACAGATAGCCTGATAATAAAAGATTAGAGAATAGGCTGTTAAAGTAGGATCATGGGAAATGTATGCCATCTTCAATGTTTAAGAGATGCTCATGCCAAAGGATGTTCTATTACCTACTAGTCCTAGTAGCATTACATGACTAAAAATGATGGAGGGTATTTTTCCATATTTTTACACTTAACTACAGAAAATAATGGAATATCCATCTCCTAAGACCAGCAGGTTCCTCAACCATATGAGAAGAGATTAGAGTCTCTGCTTGTTTTTCTAATGGGCTGTTATAAAACACTAATTTCTCCAGCCTCAAATTATATTACAAATATGCCCTGTGAGTATATAAGTATATAACAACAATTTAATTGTTTTGAAGGGAAAAATGCAGAATAAACAACTATCCACAAAACTGGATCCTTTTCTCATGTGTTACTTTAATTACAGTCATTTTAACAGCATCACCAATTGCATGCCCTATTATTCTTAGAGGCAATATAATTGCATATAACTAATCTAAACAAAGATGTGATGATGCAGGTCTAGAAGTATTCAACTGATTCTATTGAAACCAGAATGAAAAATATTATTATTGTACTCAATAACTAAAGGTTAAAATATAATGATATGTTTCAGCATTCAAAAGGAAATTCCTTCACCTCAAAAAGACCATAAGTAATGGAACAATAGTCAAAATTTTTAATAAAATCACCCATCAGAAATTGGAAATATGACAATATTCAGTGATTAGGCCCAAATAACACACAGGAACTAGTGCATTCATTTTTACATCAGGGTTTTTAGTCCTGTAAATGACTATATCCCTGTATATTTACCAATTGTTTTGTAAAATTAGAATATGTTGTATCTTGGTCAGAAATGCTTGAAGTACACAAACACATGTAGGCTGTAACGCCTAATGAAATTATAGCAGTTAAATATACCTATAGAAAATAGAGAAACTACATCCCACACTCATTCAGTGAAAGAAATACTACAGCAGCTGCAAATCAGTAACTACAAATTAGCTCTATATTTAATTCCATGAAGACTGAAGCCGACATTCTTTAGAGTTTTGATCATGAAAGCATGCTGGATTTTGTCAAAGACTTTTTCTGCATCTATTGAAATGATCTTGAGATTTTTGTCTTTAAGTCTATGGTTTATTACATCTATTGACTTGCATATGTTGAACCATCTCTGTATTTGGGGGATAAAGCCAACTTGGTCATAGTGGATAACCTTTTTGATGTATGTGTATATTCTGTTTGCAATGATTTTATTGAACATTTTGATCTATGTTCATCGGGAATATTGTTCTGCAGTGTTCGATTTTGTTGTTGCATACCTGGTTTGGGTATTACAGTGACATTGGCTTTATAGAAGGGGGGTTGTGAATGCTCCTTCTGTTTCTACTTGTTTTAAAAAACAGTGGAAGGCCGGGCGGTGGTGGCGCACGCCTTTAATCCCAGCACTCGGGAGGCAGAGCCAGGCGGATCTCTGTGAGTTCGAGGCCAGCCTGGGCTACCAAGTGAGTTCCAGGAGAGGCGCAAAGCTACACAGAGAAACCCTGTCTCGAAAAACCAAAAAAAAAAAAAAAAACAGTGGAAGAAGAATTGGCTGTAGATCATCTTTGAAAATCTAGTAGAATTCTCCTGTGAATCCATCTGGCCCTGAAGGCTTTTTATTATCATTTCAATCTTCTCCTTTGTTATGGGTCCATTTCAGTAGTTGATTTCTTCTTGGTTTAATTTTGAAGGTTTGGCTGTATAAGAAAACTCCTACATTTCTTTCAGGTTTTCCAACTTAATAGAGTGCAGGTGTTCAGAAATTCTTTGGTGTCTATTGTAATGTAATATTAATTCCTGATTCTCCTATTTAAGTCCTCTCTTTTTTTCTTTTGCTTAGTTGGGCCAAGGATCTGTCAATCTTGTTTATCTTTTCAAAGAACCAGTGCTTAGGTTCTTTGTATTGTTTTCTTTGTTGCTATTTCTTTTTTTATTCTTCTCTCATCCAATACATCTCAATCAGTTTTCCCTCCCTCCACTCCTCCTAGGCTTGCCCCAACCACTACCTCCCTTCTCCCTGAGATCCATTCTTCCATTTCCTTTCAGAAAAGAGCTGGCCTCCCAAGGATATCAACTGAACATGGCATAACAAGATACAATAAGACTAGGCAATTTCCCTCAGTATTAAGGCTGAACAAGGCAACCCAGTAGGAAGAAAAGGGTCCCAAGAGCAGGCAAAAGAGTCAGACAATCCCCCCACTCCCACAGTCAGGAGTCACACAAGAATACTAAGCTAAGAAGCACAGAATGTATGCAGAAGACCTAGAACAGACCCATGCAGGCTCCGTGATTGCCACTTCAGTCTCTGTGAGCCCCTATGAGCCCTGCTTAGTTGATTCTATGTCCCCTGTTCTGGTGTCTTCGATCCCTCTGACTCCTACAATCCTTTCCCTTCTCTCTTCCATGGGTTTTTCCAAGCTCCAAGGGGAGGGACCCCATGGAGGTCTCCAAGTTGGGCTCTCTCTCTGCCTAATATTTGGCTGTAGAAATACAAAAGCAACTCGGTGTTTTTTGGAGATAGGTTTAAAAGAAGGAAGTTTGTCCCATGATGTAGTCTGTTTTAGAAAGCCTTTCATGTGTTGCTGAGTAGAATATGTATACTTTAATGTTTAGTTGGAATGTTCTGGAGATATATGTTAAGTCCATTTGATTTATAACATCTATTAATTCTGATATTTGTTTGGTTTTTGTCCAGATGACCTGTCTATTGGAGAAATTGGGGAATGGAAATCACTTCCATCTTTTTAAGGAGTCAAAAAGCAAATAAGAGTATCAAACACTAAACAGTAGATATTATTGATAAGCAAAATATTAGTAAAATAGAAAACAAATATGGACTAGAGAAAAGTAATAAAATATATACCTTTCCCTCTAACAATTTATACACTTTTTATTTTAATCCAATCTTATTTAAACAATGAATTGATTTCTTACTTTTATGAGTCCCAGGAAAGGCGCAAAGCTACACAGAGAAACCCTGTCTCGAAAAAGAAAAAAAATCATTTGTTCCTATATATGCAGGTCTCTTTCTAGACTGGATTATTCCATTTCCTTTGTGTCTATATTTGTATTCATTCTAGACCATTGGCCAAGCTGTATTGTTTTAATAAGTCTTGAAATTGAGTTTAAGCTCTTCAACTTTGTTCCTTTCTTAAAATCTTCTTGCCAATTTGGGAACTTTTGGCTTTTTCAAAAGACTTTTAGAATCATCTTGCCAATTTGTTTAAAAGCACATATTGGAGTTTTAGTTGGAATTGTGTTAAATTTGTAAACCAATCAGTGAGAATATCATAATGTTTTATTGCCCCAAAAAGACATAGTATCTTTCAATTTATTTAGAACTCTAATTTCTCTCTAGGATATTTTTTAGTTTTTAGTATACAGCTGTTTCACATATTGAGTCAAATTAATATTAAAGTAGTTATTTTTTGATATTTTATTATCTGGTATCTCTTATAGAGATATACATAATTAATCTTTCATATTATTTTTATACCCTACAAGCTTTGAGTCTCCCATGGGCTTGTAAGTAATTCTAAATACTCAGTGGTTTTGGAAAAAATTGTTTCTTTAGTCTGATGGTGTCCTCTCTATTGGTATAAATAAACTTTTCTTTACATCTCCCCAGGAAAAGTCATGCAGCACCATTCCTGTAAGATTTTTTTATTATGTTCCCCAAATCTAGAATGATGTCTTCTGTATATTTCTATCTTTTGATTGTCTGTGATTCATTTTGAATATTATATTCTGGTCCATACTCCAGTTAAGTAATTATATATTTGCATCCAATTTTGTATTGTAAATGTCCATTGGTTTCTTTTTGTGCCATACCAGAGATTGAACCTAAGGCCTCCCACATGATAGTCAACTGTTCTAACACTGAGCTGCATCCCCAAATTTCCAAATGTGCTAAAGATAAGAAAGTACAATTAAATTAATCTTAAAGAAATCATATACTTTCAGTTATCATACTATATCATTTAAAATAATATATAGAATTTAATTTTCCTTTCTGCTATAACCATTTTCAGTGACACTCTAGAATTCACCATGTTAGTGATTACTTCACTATGCATCTCTGAAAATAGAAGAATTTTTGTTCCATATTTTTAAAATGCCTAATTGAATCTTTCTTACTCATGAAAATATGAGAAAGTTCTATTTCTAAAAAAGAGTAAGTATCCTAGGGGTTCTGTTATAAGAATATGTTAAAGAGAACTATGAAGCATTTATCTAATTATTCTTTATCAATAAAAACTCAAGAGTCAGATATTGGGATGAAAACCTAAATGATCAGAGAAGTGGTGGCAAAGCAACCAGTGAGCCACCCCTCTCTCTCTCTCTCTCTGATGTTCCTAGATACAAAAGGGCTGAGACCCTCTTCAAGCCTTGCCTTACTACTTACAGTATCTCTATCTGTTCTCAGTCCTCCAAAAGCTCTATGGCTAATTTTGGTCATCTAGTAGCTAGCTCCACCTTCTGATTCAAAGCAAACTTTATTGTCAGTCTTAGGAGCATCAGACTGTGATCAAAATATCACCCAACAGAACTTCATGTGTATATATAAACATATATATGTGTGTGTGTGTGTATATACATACATATGTATGTATATATGTGTGTATGACTATATGCATATATGAATATATGTATGTATGTGTGTATGTGTATATGTATATATATTCAGTTATGTATCTTTACCTGTATATGTATATGTATGTTTATAAAATACAATTACAAAACATTCAGAACCATCATATTCATAAAGCTATGAACTGAATAGTGCTCAGTCTCCAATCAGAAGAGAATACATCTATCTACTCATGAATATAACTGCTGTCACAAGCAACAACACAAACTGCATAGACAAAATGTTAAATAAACTGAGATAGACAAAATGTAGACTGTATTATTGTACTGATGCCAATTTTAAAAGCAGAATTAACCCATAGTTGATTGGCCTAAGGAATAAAAGTAGATAATTCGGCCGGGCGGTGGTGGCGCACGCCTTTAATCCCAGCACTGGGGAGGCAGAGGCAGGCGGATCTCTGTGAGTTCAAGGCCAGCCTGGACTACCAAGTGAGTTCCAGGAAAGGCGCAAAGCTACACAGAGAAACCTTGTCTCGAAAAACCAAAAAAAAAAAAAAGTAGATAATTCTGCGAGAGTGTACTGATTAAGAGGGAATCTTCTAGGATGCTGAAAACCTTCCTTATCCTTATGTGAATGTATGTGGGTCACAGATGAATTCAGGGGTAAAAATATCATAGTTTGTACCTTTTGCTTTTGTTTTTGTTTATTTTTTTTTTAATTTCTGGAATTACTTTTACTTTATTCTATTTTGGGGCGCCAGATATTGGTGAACTTATTTAGGCCACTCCACGTAGTTAAAAGGAGATTTATTTAATGGCGTAACTTACAAATTAAGGGATAGGTAGGTTGCGGGGTCTGGGGAAGGTGTATCACAGTCCAGCGGTGTTCTCTGGAGCTCTGCTTGGTCTACCTCAACCATCCAGCGTCCTGGAACCAAGAGAGTGTCCGCCGATCCGGATCTCGGGTCCCCAGGTGCCTCCCTTGGCCCCGCCTTGTAGGCGTGACAGTTGCCGAAGTCTCAATGGGGGTTGGAACTTCCAGAACAAAGCTGGAATGGCTACCCACTACAGAGCTCTGTTGAATCCCTTGAACAACATAGAACACCAGATGTAGGAGACAAACATAATCCCAGCATTCCTTCAGCAGAATAAACAAGAGGGACCCTGCTTCAACAAGATTCAAAGCAAGAACTGACTCCTTGAAAGTTGTCCTCTGAGCTCCATTCATGTGCCATAATATGTGTGTGTATATGCACAGAATAAATAAACACATATATACTTTTATATGTACATATATATAAGTAAATAAACATTTCAAAAATTATTTTTAGACATCAGTATTTAAACTTCCTTAATTTTCCTCTTGTGACATATTCATTTTCTCAGGACTTCAATTTTTTTTAATGCTTTCTTAGCTCACAGACATACAAATGCTAATCCCTGCTTTAGGTGTATAAAAGCTATAAGCAATGTATATATGAATATAAGCACCATAATCTAAGTATTTCTAGACACCTACAAACCAAAAGAAAACTGACATTCACCAGTGAAAGATTAATTCAGGCTATCTATGGTTGTAAGGAAAGAGATACATATGTATGCAGATATATGTAATATATCCAATATTACATGATGATTGTGATGCTGGTCAGTAACAAGAATGTATATTGTTATGTTTATACTATAATTTGCTGTCAAAGGAAGTTAGACAATGGGCTTGTCATTCTTAGACCATCATGAAGGCATTTAACATTTTATTCCTGTTATGTTCTTCCCTTTATCTGAAAGTTTTGCTACAGACCTATGTTTCTCAACCTTCCTAATGCAGTGACCTTTTAACACAGTTCCCCATGCTGTGGTGACCCCCAACCATAAAGTTATTTTTATTGCTACTTTGTAACTGTAATTTTGCTACTGTTATGAATTGTAATATAAATATCTGCATTTTCTGATGGTCTCCGATGACCCCTGTGAAATGGTCATTTGATCCTCAAAGGAGTCATGACCCACAGGTTGAGAACCACTGTCATAAATGGTAATTATTTGGCATTCCAGGTAGCTTACACTGCATTCAGGCAGCCTATATGTGGAATATCTCAAATGCACTACCTCACTAGCCCCATCTGCAAAGTACATTTTTTTATTGAACATGTTTTTCAATGACTTGGAAGGGTTCACAGAAGTGGTGATAAGAAGAGTTGGCACTTGTAAGATAGTGTTTTTCTCCTTTCAAAATGCTTCTCTTCACAAAATACTCCAAAATGGTATATTATAAATCTATTTTCCTTTCATAGTAGTAGAAGCTTCAATTTTTATGTACCATAGAATGGCTGTACTGTTTTCAAAAACATGTACTCAGTTTGCTGCCAGACAACTCTACATATGATGAGTATTTTTCCATAAAAAACAATGCAATTCTCCATTTTTATTCTATTATTTCTGTTCCTCCATTACATAAAATGGAATTAAACATGTCTCTAGCTGTATAAGTCAGCATTCAATCTCCTAACTTAATTTCTTTCTACAACTTGGCTTATCTGAATAATTCTATAAATATAGTGTGGATGTGCTTAATCTGGATAATTTTTCCATGCTGCTAAAATGTGTTTCATTTCTGTGTGAAAAGCATTAGAATAGTGAAAAATTAGAGTTTCTTCTGTCAGCTAACCTGGACTCACAGGAGGTCACAGAGACTGAACCAACAACCAGGGAACCTGCATAGGACTGACCTAGGCCCTCTGCATATATGTTACAGTTGTAGAGCTTGGTCCTCTTGTGGGACTCCTAACAGTGGGAACAGGGGCTGTGTCTGACTCTGTTACCTGCTTTTGGGATCCTTTTCTCCTAATGGGTTGCCTCGTCCAGCCTTAATAGAAGAGGAGGTGCCTAGTCTTACTGTACCTTGATATGCCATGGCTGGCTGACATACATGGGAAGCCTGCACTTTCCTGAAGAGAAAAGAGGAGGAGTGGATGGGAGAAAAGGGGAGGTTGTGGGGATAGGGGGGGAGGAGGAAGGGGAAAATGTGATCAGGCTGTGGAAAAGTAATTAATTAATGAAAAAAATAAAAATAAAGGAGTTTCTTTTGGGAGCTCACAGCCTTGAGGGAGAGGCGGCCTTTGAGGAGAGATCTTTGTGCTTCTCTCTACAATGTACAGTGGTACAGAGATGCCAGCCTCTACAAGCTGTGCCTAATTCAAAAATTGCCTGTAATGACACATTGCTTTCTTGAAGCGGGTTTCTTTTTGGCTGCCAACTAACTCCTACCACTATCTAAGCCGACTTTCGAGTGTTAGCCATCAGCTTTGAGTTGAACTCTTTGGCTTACCAAACTCAACTACCTATGCAACTCAAATATGTGTCTTCCCTTGATGTAAGCACTGCTTATTCTTAGTGGTGGTTTGAATGAGAATGGCCTACAAAGGCTTATAGAGTGGACTACTTGGTCCCCAGTTAGTGGAACTGTTTGGGAAGGATTATGAAGTATGGCTGGCCTTGGAGGAGGTCATCACTAGGGGGTCTAAGGAATTTCAAAATCTTGTGCCATTCCCAGTTAGCTCTCTCTCTCTGCTTCATGTTTGTGGGTAGGTGCAAGCTCTCAGCTTCCAAAGCCATTCTTGCCTGCATTTTATCATGCTCTCACCATTATGGTCATAAGCTCACCCTCCAGAACTGTAAGCCCCAATATACTCTTCTATAAATTGCCTTGGTCATAGTGTTTTTTCACAGCAATAGAAAAGTACCTAAGACAGGCTTCAAGGGAAAAGAAGTGTTTCATCAGTCCTAAGCCCAAAGGATCATAATAACCTGACTTTCCAATTGGCATGGGAGAAAGTATAGTCTTCAGATATAGATCATTTAATAGAGTTGAATAACTGCAACAGGGGTACAGAAGAAGGACCAAATTTCCATGTATGGATATAAGTAATTGACTGAATTTAATGCTATCTTCATATAATAAATACTCTCTATTTAGATAGAGAAAATAAGTCTAATGTTGATGTTTTGTAGCCTGTGTTACCAAATTCAAACATAGAGGAAGTTTTCTTTTTAAACTATACAAGAAGAGTTTGAAATCTCTTAGTATAGTTTTTTTATTTGATACTGCACTGATAACTTCATAAATTCATATTTTAAGTATTTGAAAGTATACTACCATAATCTTTCAGTATATGACCATTCTCATGCTTCAACCTGAGGAAATTTTCACACCTAAAAAGTTCTTTTCTTTTTATCTCATAAAGACAAGCTATTTTTCATTAGGCTGAACAGAGCAGTGGAGTCAGCAAACAGAGCAACCAAAAGGTTAAGAAAAGTGAGGTATTCTCTTTGTGAGACTACATCTATTCAAGCTGGAAAAATCAATGAATCTGGAGGAATGTACAATATTATTCCAGCATCACTCATGCTCAGAAGCCAACAAAAATCACAAGATAAAAACTACATCAACTTTGTCCATGCAGAGAAACCACAGGTGAGGATGTTACACTCCCCCTTAGCTGCCTGGAAGGGAGTACCCATCTGATAGGCATCCCTACATTTACCTTTAATAACTACAGCCATTAAAGTTAAAGGCATATAATTCATATACTTATGGCTTAGGACAGTGGTTCTCAATCTTCCCAATACTGCTGCCCTTTAATACAGTTCCTCATGTTGTGGTAACCCCCAACCATTATTTGCATTGCTACTTTGTAACTGTAATTTTGCTATTATGAATAATAATGTTAATATCTGTGTTTTCAGATGGTCTTAGGCCACTTCTGTGAAAGGGTAGTTCAGTCTCCAAAGGGGTCATGAACCACAGGTTGAGAACCACTGGCCTAGGAAAAGTTTGTCTACATTTGCTTTTTTTATCATACTTTACTTTGAGAGGAAGGTTAGACAGGGATGTTTTCCTTGTTTCTTGATAGAAAACCTTGAGTGATATGGAGTTCAGGAAAGAGAATTGCATCATTGAAGCTAAAAATAGACTTTGCTAAAATAAAGGGATCTATTCCAGTGCCTTGTTCATTGAGCTGTGAGATTTCTGTCACACAAATCCTAAAACTCTGAAAGTCTCCTTACTATGACTATTACTGAAAAAAACATGCCTTGGAGGTAAATAATCTCTTATCTCCTTGATATTAAATGTAAAAAGAAGGGCCAGCAAATTATAGAGCTTCTCTCAAAAACATGAAAAGTCCTCGAAGAAGGCATACTACTTCTGATGGTGCCCCTTACTCTAGTTAGCTATGCTACGGTAATGCTGAGTAACAAACTGGGCTATAAAACAAACAAAAAGATGTGGCATAAAACAGGACTATACTTAAGTTTGGATAGGATGGACTCCAGACACTATGTTTTGGTTTCCAGATTGTTTTTAAGTGTGTTGAAATATATTTGCATTTTTTTCTTGGGCCAGAAAGACCTGCACTAGATGCCAATCACAAGGTCATGACTGGCAAACTCAGGCATGAAAGCGAGTTTAAAACCTGTACACTTAATTGGCTAAAACAAGTCACATATTTAAATCCAAGGCCAATAGCTGAGGAAATATGAAACCAGGCAACTAAGTGAATATATAATTAAGTAAATTAAGTGCCAAAAGTAGTATCTCATTCTACTTTATCCTCCCAATGAGAGGAACATTCTCTTGCTATAACTATGAAATTAATATATTAATAGGAAGTATTTCTCCTTGGTCCCTTCAGAAAAATATATCCAGTTGCCCACCTGATTAGTCTCATTATATTTATTAAGCTGATAAATATTGATTGTTTCCACACAAGCAATCTCACAATTACAGTAAGGTAAAGAGTGAAGTATTTTCTTTTGTGGCTTCTATGAAGCCTAGAGTTATGTAGTTCAATATGGTAGATATTTGTGCCAGATTAACTGAATTTAAATTTAAATTATTAAGACATAAAATTTTGTTCTTCCATTACACTAGGTCCATTTAAAATACTCAATAGGCTATCTTTCCAGATCAATTAAAGGCATTATAATTGCAAAAGAAGGTAACGTCCCTGTTTGTGGATAGCATAATCATGAAATACATAAATATAATTACTGACTCTACCAAACAACCATTAAAACTAGAGTGAATTTTGTACTGTTACAACATACAAAAATCAATAGCATTCTCATATACTAATAGCAAACAAAGGAAATAATCCCATATCCAATAGATACAACAAATAAAATACTTAGGAATAAATTTAAGGAGGCAAAACTTCTCTCTTCTGAAAACTATTGGTCACTGGTAAATGAAATTAAAGATACAAAAAAGCAGGAAGATGTCCATGTTCATGGACTGGAAGATTAATATTATTAAAATGTCCATACAATTCAAAGTGATTTGCAGATTCTATACAATCTTTATCAAAATACCAATAGCCCACTTTATAGAAATAGAATAAATAATCTCCAAATTTGTGTGAAATCAGAAAAGACCCTGAATAGATTAAATAATCTTAAGCAAAAGAAGTGGAGTCATCACACCACCTGACTTCAAAAATGTTCTGCAGAGCAGCAGTAACCAGAAGAGCCTGGTACTGATATAAATACATTACAAATCAATAGAATGGGAAGGCACCCAAGGAATAAACCCACCCATTTAAAGCTGTATTAATTCATTGTCTACTATCATAATGCTGGAACAAAATATCTAATGCCCCATATTTTTAAAGAAACTTTTACTTGGCTTAGTTTTTCAGATTCAACAGCTTGACTGACAAAGTCATCAGCTTCATATTCAGTGGTATCACAGTAATAGGAGTATTAATGTATATATGGCAAGATGAAAAATCCAAAGCTACTTTAATTCCTGAGGGAAACCCTTTAGATGACTTCATAATTTCCCACTAGGCCCATCTCTTAAAGTTCCTACCACTTTTCCGCACTATTACACTGAAATATAAGCTTCCAACTCAAGGACCCTTGGGAGACAAACAACAATCAAAAAGGAAACAGCCAACTGAGTTTCCACATAAGTACTCAAACCACATAATGACAGAAGAAGTCCAATCTGTTTAACAATGGGAATTTGGAAAAGTGGAGAACCACATACAAAGACTGAACACTGTTTCTATGGATAGAGCCAGACATGGAACTATTTAAAGATGAAGACAAATTCAAAGTTGAAAATTGTTAGACTATAAAAATATCTAGGAAAGTAAAAATTCCATGAAAGTGGTCTGTCTAGTGACTACTTTTAATAGGATCCCAGAAGCATAGACAATAAAAGCAAGAAGAAATGAATGAAATTACACAAACTAGAAAGTTTCTGTATAGCAAACAATCAATGGAGGAAGGAGATGATATGTAACTGAAAGAAAATATCTATAACCTCTACATCTATTAAAGGACTAACATTCAAAATGTACAGGGAAGGAACACATACAAGTCAACAGCAAGACAACACTAGCCTAAGTTGTAAAATTGGGCAAAAGACCTGAATAGCCAGAAAACACTCCATCACTAATCATCAAAGTAAAGCAAATGAAAGACACAGTGAGATATTACGTGACACCTGCTCAATTGGCAATTATCCAAATGGCACAAAAATAATTAACTGTTGCTAAGTATGTGGAGAAAAATGAGCTCTTGCACACTGTTGTGGGAATATGAATTAAAACAGCCATTATGGAAAATAGTACACAGGTTCCTCAAAAAAATTTAAAATCACTACTGGCACACAATCTAGCCGTCTGATTCCTTGGTTACATAGCCAAAGGAAATGAAATCAGTATGTAGAAGAGACATCTGAACCCTTGGATTCATTGTAGCAGCATAACCAAGGTATGGAAACAACATAAGCACTCATCAAGCCAGGAAGGAAAAGCAAATGTTTTACATATACACAATAGAGGCTGGAAGGAGTTGTGTGAAAGAGGGATTAGGACAGGTTGATCATTGAGTAGCAAGTTACAAGTGGACTGGAGCATGACGTTCTCATGTAGAACTGAACAATAAGGTGCCTACAGATGGTAGCATATTGACATTTTTAAAAGCTATTTATTTAATAAAATCATGTTGAGTTCAACCTCATTAAAAATGTACCTGAGATCAATGTTGTAAAGACACACAAAAAAAAAGCCTTTGCCACATTTACTAAGTCTGCTTAGTGTCATTCAAACTCAGCTTTGTGTAAAAAAAAAAAAATTGTAACAGGGATATTGGTATTGCAAATGTGAAAATGTCTAGAAATCCAGAATAAACAAACAGTCACACAAAAGACACTCATCATTTCAGAAAGGATTCATACACCATAAATTTCAGTATTGAAAGTACACAATCCATTGATTTTTAGTATATTCACTAGGTTATTCAACTACCACTTTTATCTTATTCCAATTCATTTTTATCACCTCAATAAAGAACTCCTATGCTTGTTAATGGTCTCTTTCCTGTTCTTTCCAAGAACACAGCACATGTATCTGCCCCATTTCTGGAGAAGCATTTGTACTGTTTCAACTAGTGGTTGAAAGTTCAAGGGCAAGAAGGTATATACTAAAGAGAGAAGAACTGTTATGGTTAAAACTCATGTTGAGGTTCACTTCCTCTGTGTGGAGTATTGGAGGGTGGAGCCTAGTGGGAGGTTTTTGGGTCATGGGGAAAGAACACTTGTTAATGGACTAATGTTTTGCTTTGGAAATAGGTTAGCTACTGTGGAAGTTCTATATAGCTGAACCAGAATAAAATTTCTGGTTATTATATCAATTAGTGAGAGAAGTATTGAAGTCTCCAACTGTAACTCTTGTTTTTTTTTTCTGTTTCTCTTTTCTGTTCTATCAATTCCTGCCTCATTAATTTTGCAGTTCTTTTATTCAATGCAACGTTTAGAATTGCTCTATCTTCTTGATCCAGTAACATTTTTATCATGTAATGTTCCTGCTATTGTTTATTCGTTTAGTTTGAATACATATACCTAAAGAGTCATGTATTGGAGTCTTAGCACTCAGGGTGGTAGTTTTGAGCAGTGGGGTGGACCTTGGGGAGATAAGATATAGTGAGACGTTCTTGGAAAATGAGGTCTCTGCCTTCAAGGGGGGATTACGGTAATTTTTTTAAAGTTAAGTTTGCTCTATGACAACTCCATATATGTATAGAGTACATTCATTCTAACTACTCTCAGTCAACATCGTAAACCCTTTTGCACATTCATGTCTTGTTTTGTTTTGTAGCCCACTGAGTTTCACCAGGGCCATCTGTGTTTCCACGAGTTTGAAACTATCCGATAGAGCCTAGAGTGCCCCTGCCCCCAGTGTGTATTCAGCAGATTGTTATGACTCCCTCTCCCTTCCTCAGAACCCATCAATAGCCTATAGTTCAGCAGTGAGAGATAAGGACCCAAGAATCACTCCCCTGTCCATGCATGGCTATGTGCAGACCCAGAGGTGGCTACCATGACAGCAGAGAGGTCCTGATTACAATGACTATGTTATGCCCAGAAGATAGCATTTTGAAGCTTTACTCCTTATCTTATGGATCATACATTCTTTTTGTTCCCTCTTCCATAATGTTTCCTAAGACTCAGAGGAGATGATATAAATGTCCTATTTAAGGCTGAGCACTCAACCATGACTAATTCTCAGTACCTACAACTCCCACAAGTCTCAGTCTTTGTCTCATTGGATGGTCATTTTCCCAAGATGGTTGCTATAAAAGCTGGATCCTGGCCTCAGCTCACTAGCCCACTGACATTCTTGGAAGTGCCTTCCCTCTTTTTCTCTGTCTGTTTCTATTCCACACCTAACTTGAAAAGCATAGGACTTTTTTTTCCCTCTTCATCTCTTCTCCTGATGGCTGCTGGGATTTTCGCTTAATTTGTACTATGCTGTATTATGTTTTTCTCTTAATAAAATTGACCTGGACTAAAAACTAAATGGAGTGAGGGGGAGCAAGGGAGGTAGAAAAGAAAGGAAGGGAAGGAAGAAGGGAAGAAGGAAGGAAGGAAAAGAAAACAGAAAGGAACACAGAAATTGTGCTTCTTGAAGTTCCTGTCTCAGTTCTTTCTTTTTGTTCGTTTCTTTGTTTGTTTTTTTGTTTGGTTTTTCAAGGCAGGGTTTCTCTGTGTAGCCCTGGCTGTCGTCTGGCTTCTGAGTGCTGGGATTAAGGGCATGTACCACCATGCCCAGCTGGCCCCAGTTAGCTTTCAGATAAAGATATATGACCTCCGAGAAGCTAAGAACACTCTCTGCTTAAAAAACAAAGTCTCCAAAACAAGTTCCATTCATCTTATATAAAATTGGCCAGTCCAAAAAAGAGCTAAAGCTTTACAGAGACTCATTGCATAGATACTTAGGAACTTGGCATTGGCTCTGTCCTAAGCATCTCAGCTTCTGATTGTACTCACAAAAGTCTCATAACAAGGCTCAGAAGTGGTAAAAGCAAAATAATTCAAGATTAAATATAAATTTCTGAGCCCTGCAGAAGTTTCTAGTCTATCAAAACGGACAGGAAATTATTAGAATTATTTTAATGCCACTTTATAAGAGGAATAACCTTAACTAAGAAAATAAGAGAGCAGAGAACATTAGTCAAGAAGAGCCATGATAAAGACATTACTACTCATTTATCACTGTTGGCATTTCTCGGCATTTGAGCCAAAGTTAAACAAATAAGATAATCCATTTAAGAATTTGATTTAATATTTCAGTTTTATTTTAAGTAATAAATTACAGCTTAAATAGGGGAGTTTAACAAGGCAATCCAGTATGCTAGCATATCAGTTGAATGAAGAAGGTGCTGGGACTGGTAGCAGGATAATCAACCCTAGACATTTATTTTTTATATGGATGATACAGGTTAGATAATATATCCATATGCTACAACCCCTCCATAATTTGTTTAAAGAGTCAATAATGCAGGGGCAGATTAAGAAGAAATGCTGCATAATTCTATGGTGTACAAGACTGGGAAAAGCCCTTGTTTTCAAAAGTAGTCTTCTAGATATTTTCTGGTTGTAAAATAAATTTTTATACAATATAGCAACTGAAACCTTTAAGTTTATCATTCAAAGACAAATATGAATATTTTATTAAATTTTCTATTACTTTTTTAAAGACTAGTTTACCCAATCGATAATAATATATCATGAATCTAATTTTGTTTATACCATTGTAAACTTATAAATTTCCTCATTATTTGTTTATATAATATTATAATAAGAATTCTTTTGATAAGTATACTAATTTACAGAAATTTATTTTATAATTGGAAAAAAGTTGTATAGGAATTTTTTGTTGTTGCTTTACTTTTTCTTAAAAGTAAAGCTGTATAAATATCTTTGTAAGTGACCTTTGGACTGCAGCTCTTGGCAGCATTAGACAGTAAGTTCCAAAATGATAATAATTAACTCCCAAACTCTTGGAAGAAACATCTTTAAAATACTGCAACTTGAACACCAGTGAAAGTTTAATAAACTTGAGACTTAATACAGCTATTTTTTTCTTTTCTTTCAATATAACAGAATTTTCTAACTTAAGTTAGAAAAATTAAGTTTTCCAAATCTCAAGCCTATTTACATTTATAATAATCTTACAAAAGCATACCAGGATACTTCTTGGGTGAATGTGCAAATTATTGTTTTCCTTTAGATGCTCAGACTTAACAGTGGGCATCTACCTACATGCTACTTGGGTGGAAATGGATTTGTATTGCCTTGCATTGTTTTGAGCAGAGGCAGGCAATAATGCAGGAGTTAGGTGGATGACCATGAATAGGAAAGTTTCATTATGATTTCAGATTCTTAAACAAATCTATTTGGGACACATCTCCAGGGAAGTCCTACAGAAAATGAATTCATTTCTCCTTTAAGCCTCAAGGACATAAATTTATAAAATCGCAAGCTGACTTTTGCCTTTAGTTCTTTAGGCGACCCCAGTAAGAAAAGTGAAAGGGAAACAACATGCCTTCACCACCACACACAATGGAATATGCTTTTTCTCTCTGGTCAATTTGAATTGGAGAAAGTATACATTACAGAAGATTGAATCTCTATGCATTATGATTCCAAAATATGGTTTCTATTGAATTTGCATGAATGCAAATAACTTTTAGGGAAAGATTGCTCCTCTGCAATATGTTTGCTTGCTTAACGTTGTATCACCTATGGCTAGTACAAGTCCTGGCATGAGGAAGACCCCAAATAAATACTTGTGAAATAAATTTCTAGTTGCCTTGGATTAAAAATTAAAAGAGGAAAGACATGAAGATGGAGACAATCAGGATATCACTGACACAAAGCTTGAATAAAAATTATGAAAGAATGCCCTGAAGTTGGAGAAGGACCTCCCAGTATCTCCAGGTGCTTAACACACACACACACACACACACACACACACACACACACACACACACACACACATACATACACACACAAAAAAAAAATAAATAAATAAACATCATTAAAATAATATTTTCTTTTACCTAGTAAGCAACTTAACCCTTCTTATCTCCCTCACTTGAAAAGTAAGAGTATTTGAGGCCAGAAACTCTGTGGTTCTTTTTTATTTTCCTTCTGTAATCCCTGCAGCCATGTCTGTAGACCAGAGCTTATTTAAGTCAACTGTATGGTTTGTGTCAGTCTACTCTCCCAGGTTCAAGCTTCTACAATGGATTTTTGAAGACCACCTGCCTGGTCTATTTTTTACTATTCCTTCACATATAGAAAATAAAAGGCTCCTCTGAGTTATCCTAACCAGGTTACAATATAATGTTTAATTTGACATCACACTTTTTTTTTCTTTTCTGCCCTATCTTAGCCTGTCTCGCATATGAATGAAGCATCCTTTCAAGAGACTTTCCAGGACTGAGTCTGTGGTAATGTTAGAATAAAATCTCAGAGGATTTGAATTCATATCACTGATCATACTAACATGGTTAAAAAATAAATAAGTAAAACTTCAATCTAATCAGTAGCTTAAACAAATAAATTCTAAAGTGGTCTTTAAAGTGATTGCATCATCTCAATCCCCAAGATTCAAATAGAATAAATTTTCTAAATCTCATAGGACAGACTGTTGGCTTCTCAAGCTAAGCCTAGAGTGTGTGTTGTCTTACTTGTGAATATCATTGTTCCTACAATATATCAGTGTTAAATGCATTCAATAACTTTCAGGGAGGAATAATAATACCCACCTGCTATTTCTGCTTCCTTATTTATAAGTTTTCCCCTCTTTCATTTGCTTTTATAACTCTTTTCTTCTCACACATACAAATTTGGATATTGTATAAAAGAACTAACTCTGACAGCAACTATAAGAAAAATAGAAGCAGAAAATGCATCATATAGAAATGAAAATTTTATATGGATAAAATACTATGCATGATTCCAAGGCTAGTGGCAAAAATATAATCATTAAAGATCTTGACAAAGAGACAATAAGATGAGTGGAATAAATTACTAATCACCATAATTCTTCTGGAATTGAATCTATCAAATAATTTATGTTTCTGATTATCAATTAGAATTATGGCATTTCTTTAAGGTTAAATGGTAACCATCCAGGAAGGTAAGCCAGAGGTTAGGATTATACCAATTTCAAAAATCACAAAATGAAAGCCTACAGGATCCTTGTGTGATTGTACACTAAAAAACTGGTTTAACATTTAGATCTTTTAACTGAAATTTCTCTATTTCCTGTACCATATATAGTGTCTGATGGGCCAAGAACCTTGTTAAAGAACTGGAGATGTAGCTCAATTGATAGTGTTTGGCTAGCAAATCTATAATCTCAGCAATCTTGAGATAGTGGCAGGAGAGTCACAAGTTCAATATTATTTTTGGCAACATATTGAATCTGAGGTCATCTTGAGCTACAAATATTTGTAATTTTCATTCCTTCAAGGCCCAGGGAACTTCACAGAAGATGAGATAAAAAGAATATAAGACCTAGAGAATGGGAAGGAGCATTGTAAAATGCTGTCTTCTGGACAGGAACACACAGCAGCAGTGGCTACCTGCACAAGCCTAAGTGCATTAACAATCCATCAAGGATGGAGGAGGGGATTCATAAGACTCCACTTCCCCAAAAGTGCTGTAGACAGCTGAAGGTTTCAGACAAGTGGGAGCTATAATCTTCAGCAGTATGGCCACTGGTACATTGTCTCTACTCAAGGGAATAACTCTCCCAACTCATGTTCATGCAGGAATCACTAATTAAATGCACTGGGTTACAAAAAGAAACACACATACACACATATAAAAGTAAGAGTCAGATTTAGGAAGAAAAAGGAATTTGTTGAGAAAGGAAAGTGGAGAAGACAACATAATGGAGGAAGATTAATAAAAGAATATTGTGTGTAATTGTAAAAATAAATAAATAAAATTAAAAATCTACTAAAATCATTCTAAAGCATATTTACAAAACTGTTTTCTGGATGATTGCTATTCTTAAGAACTCTCAGTATCTGTAGTTGCCTACACAATAGCAATCCAGGCAACAGTCCCCTATGCTGTGGAATAATGCTTTTGTACACTGGTTTAATAAAATGCTGATTGGCCAGTAGCCAGGCAGGAAGTATAGGTGGGATAAGCAGACAAGGAGAATTCTAGGAAGAGGAAGGCTGAGTCAGGAGACGCCAGCCTGCTGTCCAGGGAGCAGCAATGTAATGATGGCACACAAGTAAAGCCACAGAATACGTGGCGACATATAGATTAACAGAAATGGGCTGAGGTTAAGTGTAATAGTTAGTCAGTGGTAGGCCTGACCTAATGGCCGAGGAGTTTCAATTAATATAGGCTACTGTATGTTTGCCTGGAGATGAGAGTGGGAGAGATTTGTCCAGACCACCAACAGACCAGGACACGGGAAAACTTCAGCTACACCCCTAATATCACCAAGCCTCACTTTCTTTAGCTGTAAATTAGACATAATATTATGGATCTCATCAGAATACTCAGATGATATATATATAAAATACAATCAATACAAACTGGTCCATATAAAGGTAGTAAATAGTGCCTATAACCTTTTTTATCATTTGAAAACTCAAACAAGAGATGAATGATAAAGTAATAGGAAGAAAGTATAAAGGGTTATAGGTGACTATTTCTTTTTTTTTTTTTTTTTTTTTTTTTTTTTTTTTTTTTTTGGTTTTTCGAGACAGGGTTTCTCTGTGTAGCTTTGCGCCTTTCCTGGAACTCGCTTTGGAGACCAGGCTGGCCTCGAACTCACAGAGATCCGCCTGGCTCTGCCTCCCGAGTGCTGGGATTAAAGGCGTGCGCCACCACCGCCCGGCTTATAGGTGACTATTTCTTAAGAATCACAAACAGAATTTACAAATATGGTTATAGGTGACTATTTATTAAGAATCACAGACATGCCAGGCAGTGGTGGCGCATGCCTTTATTCCCAGCACTTGGGAGGCAGAGGCAGGTGGATCTCTGTGAGTTCGAGGCCAGCCTGGTCTAAAAAGTGAGTTCCAGGAAAAGCGCAAAGCTACACAGAGAAACCTTGTCTAAAAAAAAAAAAAAAAGAATCACAAACACAAAATTTTCACATATGGTAGGTCCTAAACCCAAGTTTCAAAATCTTAGTTTCCATGCCTATGCCCCATTTTCTTTTTTCTAAATAATTCATTTACCAGTATCCTATTTCACAGATCCCAAGAAGTGTTCATCTGCAGAATATCCAATGTTGGAGCTATATTTCAACATGCATTTGTTTAAAAATTAATATCAGTTTGTTAAAAAATATCTGCTATAGTTGTAGTATTAATATGTCCATGTTTCATATGGCCTTACATAACTCTAAATAAATTCATTTAGTGTAGCCCTCAAGTGAAAAACAGATAAAGCATGAAGGACATGAGACTATTGACATTTCTTTTAAGTAGGTAACAATAAAAACAACTCTGAGTTATCCACTTTTTCCACATCTAAAAACATTCTGCTCCTACCTGCAGCCTAATGTTTAGAAAAAAAATGGACAAAAGAAAAAAAACTTTTTCTCTATTAAGAAAGAACTATCTAACCTCTTTTTTCTGGCAGATATGCCCAACCTACAGCCCAGGATAGCTATAAATGAGGCCAAACACAAAATTTTAAACTTACCCAAAATTTAAGAGATAGTTTTATGATTTTTACATGCAATTGTGAAGTTCTCAGACACGAACTTTGTAGACAACAGCATCATGCTAGCATATCAAGAGGTTAGACACATGTAGAATAAAGAATAAATCTGCCTCTTGGTTCACTTTGAGATGTGTGGAAGTACTAAATAAAGAAAATAATTGCCCCTCAGCATACAGGTACAAGATAAATTTGATATGTAGGAAAATATAGTTGGAAATGATATTTGTACTTAGTCCTTCAATATTTATTACATGAATAGTTCTCTAAATGAGTAAATCTGAATGCTCACCTCAGAAAGAAATCTTCTCTCTCATGAGAATACATAATCTTGGCAAATACAAATGTTTAAGTCTATTTTGAAAATATCTCTAGAAGTATCAACCAATTGGCTTTTGTTTCAAAAAACAAACCAGTTCAAAATTGAACTCACAATGCCTTCAACACATGCACTAAATCTGAACTTGGTATGTTTTCTAACAGAGCCAACTACCATGTTGTTGTGTCTTCCTTGTTGTTTTGTCTCTGTTCTTGCATCCTGTGGTCTCTTTGATGCATTGGCCATAGTCTATTGTTTATGTGTTTCCACAATATGGTATACTATTGAGCATTTATGTCACATTAAGATCTGTTAAAGTCTACTTTTCCTTCATTTATGAGGAAAACCTGCCATTCTCTGAAACGTTTCAAAGATGCCTGCCAATCCCTTTTGTGCTGCAAACTATCCAGCATTTTCACTGCTATCAGAGCTATAGGTTGGGAAAGTTAGAAAACCTTATCCCATCCTAATATTCTAATTTGTAGAAAGTAAACTCATTCCCCCAGGAGATACACTATTTACTTGAGCTAAGGACTCAGATTCTTAGAGTTTCTGTTCTTGTGAACTAGATTCAGTGTCATCCATTGAAGTGACCTGCTGAGTGTACTAAAGGAACTGCCTAACTCTTTTCTGACATTCTTCTGCTAGTTTAAGGAAATCATTTGCAGATTAACTACTATAAAGCAATAAGAACAAATTATATTTCTTCACAATAACCTATACAAATCTCAAATCTCAATAACTAATCTGAGTGTGGGGTCTCACACCCAGCGCTTTGGAGGTTGAAGCAGAACTGCCTCAAATTCAAGGTCAACTGTTATGCAAAGTGAACTAGGGCCCAGAAGAGGCTATGTAGCAAGACCTTGTGTCAAGAAAACCACCAAAAATCAATAAAGGAAACTGATATCAAACAGTAAATATGATATGATTGTACTCAATTCAATTTTAGATACAGGGGGAACAAATTCAGCATGAAGTGTTGCAAATGTGCATACTAGTCTTGCTTATAGAAGAGGTGGTGAATAAATAGAATAGAATAGAGAGGGACCTTCTGGGAACCTTATTGTTTCTTGACATGGATGCTGGGTACAAATCATGGATATCTTTGCTTATTTATGTACTTTCCTGCTTGTATACTTGTTATATGGCAGTCTCAGAAGGAAACTTCCTAAGGCACAGGATATAAAAAGAGAGGTGAATCTAGAGGAAACTATAAGATAGGATATTTGTAGGGAGGTGAACACTCTATCCTGCATGAAAGCTCAACACAGGAAGTCAACAACTCAAAATACCTTCAGGAAGTCTCTGAAACCGATCAGAGTCACTGGGGCCCCTCCCCAAACATATGTTAACAGTATGAACTTACCAGAATCCATCTTAGATAAGTCTAGCTACCTAAAAGAAACAGACGCAACTTGAGCTGCCTGGGAGAGGCTCAGACCAACTAAGACACCTATAAAGGATATTCTCCAGCCTGCTGAACTGTCTTCTGGTTGTGCAGTGTGCTTCAGATTTCCAGGTTAGTGAGCTGTCACCTATGCTGGGTGGGATCGGCCTTTGTGGTACAGCCATCTTTGAGTCATTTCTATTGTTGTAATTAACCCCAAACCTACATTCCTATTAGTATCCTCAACAGAACTCATTGTTTCACAAAATTGGACTTAAGTAATGTCCATACTTTGGTCTGTTGTTGGTCACTATCTGTAGTGAGTAGGTGTTCCTTCACATATCCCCAGGAAGAGTACCATACCATAGTACTACATTGCAGTAAAAATGCACTGACACAAAAAAACTAAAGAAGTGAAAATTGAAATTTTTCCACCCAAAGTAAAAGTATATTGGATAACATAATATTAAATATTAATATATTAACAAACACTAGATAACAAATTTGTTTTCCAAAATTAAAATAGAAGACATTGTAGCCAAAAGGAAAACAATCAGACAAAAAGAGTGGTGAATTATAAAGGGAAGAACAAGTTTTAAAATGATGAAATTTAGTAAAGAGAATAATTACAAAATAGAATTGTCTCACCTTTAACTGTGAATATTGTATTTGTTATTCAGAATTCTCTGAAACATTCCATATATGTTCACTACACACATTGTTATCAGGCAGTTATAGGCTGCTGTGGGATGTTGTTCTGTATGCTGTGAATATTTGTTGCTCTGATTGGTTGATAAATAAAACGCTGATTGGCTGGTACCCAGGCAAGAAGTATAGGTGGGGCAAGCAGATGAGGAGAATTCTCGGAAGAGGAAGGCTGAGTCAGGAGCTGTCAGTCAGATACAGAGGAAGCAAGATGACAAAGCAGAACTGAGAAAAGGTACCAAGCCACGTGGCTAAACATAGATAAGAATTATGGGTTAATTTAAGTGTAAGAGCTAGTCAGTAATAAGCCTGAGCTAATGGCTGAGCAGTTATAATTAATATAAGCCTCTGTGTGTTTACTCAGAGGACTCAAGTGGGAGAGATTTGTCCCAACCACCGGCTGGCCGGGACATAGGAAAACTTCTAGCTACATGAGTCCTTCATTTATACTTGCAGCCCATGTTTCTTTGTTTCTGTATTAAAATGTGAATCTTTATATCATATGGCAGATATTTTTGAATTCCCACTTCCTAGTGCAGTTGCTGACATCTTCTGCATAATTAATACATATTTACCAAAGGATGAATGCAGAATGTTGTCTCTGTTTTCTTCTTCCTTTTAAACCTTGTTTAGAAGACATTTGTTATGATTGATTTACACCTAGTACCAGATGCTCTCCCACCAGGGTCCAGTGGATATTGCCAATCCAGTGGTCACACAGATGGCCCTGGTTAAACCAAATGAGTCACACAACCAAACCAAAAGTCATGAGTCTGAGAAAAGGACAGGTAGGGAGGAGGGAGGTTGGCAAGGAGGATAGGGCGATAAGAACAGGTTGAGAGAGAAAAACCAGAATGGATCATATACATATATGAAATTGTCATAATAACTGAATAAAAACAGAATTTTATCTCCCATCCAACCATTTGACTGATAAAGAGACTTAAAACAAGAAAATTTGCTTGTTCAAGATGACATAAATGCTCTGAAACACTAAGAAAAATATAACCCAAAGCCTCCTTTATAGAGGATGAAGAGTTTTCAACGTAATAAGGCTGGCTGATATACAAGGGATGCCTGCCCTTTACTGAAGAGAAAGGAGGAGTAGTGGATGGGGGTGAAGATAATGGGGGTTGAGGGGGGATGGACTTGGAGGAGAGGAGGGAGGGAGGGAGGGGAACTGTGATCAGGCTGGAAAATAATTAATTTAATATTTTTTTAAAAAGAGATCCAAACATAGAAGGTTAAGGTAAAAATAGATAGTTCTTCTGTAATTTGCAGATTCTAGAGCTCCAGCTTTTGAGGATGTTACAGTACTGACTTCCCAAAGGCTTCAAGGACTCATAAAAAGGCATGGGAAACAACATTGGCTTCTATGTTTATCTTGGTATAAAAGACTCCATCAACTGAATGAGAATAACACCTTGGCATCTAGAAATAGCTGATTCCAATGACAAGCTGGCTTCATTTTAAATGGCCTGAGACCTCTCTAGATCACTAGCTAGCATTGAATGCAAAGAATAATTTCATATTTTAGTTTTAGATGACATACCTTTTTGTCTATAAACAAAATGTGCTTTTTCTGTGGGCCAAATGTCTATCTCCAAAGGAGAATAATCCTGCAAGAACAGGAAATGTAGTAGATATAAGAAGTCATTTTCATTCCCTCTGTTTCCTAAGCAATGACAGGCACTAGGGAATTGAAACATATGAGATTGTGTAGTGAAGAGAGTTCTTAAGGAAAGCAAGCCACACAGGTAGACAGACTAATTTAGAATGAAGAGTCAATAGAGGTGAGGTGACAAATGGTAGCAAAGAAAGCTTTGAAAAAAGCAATGGGAAAGATCTCTCCAGTCACTGAGAGGGAAAGGCACTGATTTTAGTATTCTGCAACTATCATGAAATGTTAGGTCACGTCACTAAATGTTTTGAACAACTGTAAAATAATGAAAAGAATAAATATTGGCAGTAACTGGTAGGAAAAATATAAATAAATAAAACCCCCATGAACATCTGTGTTTTGAAACTCAGTCTCACTAACTCATCACCTACTTCCTAGGTTTACTGAGTACTGCCACAGGATAAACCTAGATCCTACAATGAACATTGTCTGTCAAGCACCCCACCTTGAAAAAGTATACTTGCTATGAGTATGGAGCTGTATGTGATGGCTATCTGCCATTTCCCTACTTGGGGACTAATGACTATAGCTAAGTACTGTTGTAAAACGTCAGTGTGCTCAAGCCATTACTTTGGGGAGCTCTTCCTTCAGAGGCTTGTCACAGTTAAAGTACTGCACAGAATAAGAGCTCACTAAAGGTAACAGGCATCACAGTTGGGAAACATACATTTTTGGGGGTGTCATGTCTCCACCAAGGAATGTACAAAATGGTCAGATGCTGGTTTGAGGAATAGAATCTTTCCAGGTTGGAAGGCCAATATCTACGGATTTATGAATCTCTTAAAACCTGCCATCCTTAAAGAAGCAGGTCAAGTGCCTGAGTATGCATAGCTTGGAAGTACCAGTAATTAGTCTTCTATATACTGTGGACAATCCCAGAAGTCCTACCTGCAAATAGGTATAAGATCTTTTCACAAACTCAAACTCTTGATAAACTGCAGGGTTGTGACCCCTCTAAAAATGTCCTTGTCAGATGAATGTCTACATGTCTGATCCTTCTCCATGGACATCCTATCCCAGTCCAGCCTAGCACGTTGGCATATGAAGAGTGAGCTGTTGTTTTGTCATGAACAATGTCTCAGAGAATGGGAGAAAGCCAAAACAGCAATTATCATGACTCCATAAGTACACTAACATTAATAATTCTATGCAAACTGCATCTTGTAATGATCTGGTAAAACACTATAGTAGTGATATATACATGTGTGTATCTGTGCATACTCATGACTGATGGTAATTCATTGATTGGATTATTATGATGTCAACACTACAATGTGCTAGCTATAATACATAATATAGTTTTTTTCTTTTCCCCAAACTCACCATTTTTGGACAGCCTTCCTCTCTAAACAAAATCAAAAGCAATAAACACACCACCTAGAAACCCTGCTTCCTTCTTCCCCTATCAGCATGGCCTTCATCCAAGACATTATATCATATGGCCTCCTTCCAAAACTTCTGTCCACCCATTGTGTGGTTTCATCACTCTAGGAATGCCATTTGCTTTCACTGGGAATCTTGCCTATAGGCTGCCAGCTTGTCCTCTCTCCAAAGCTTTCTCAAATAATATGAATATTGAGATTCATATTTCCCTCCAGACAACTGGAGGGAAAATAAAAGATGAGAGTCTGCTATAAAGAGACTTAATTGATGAAACCCATGTCCATGGAGCCAAATGGAACTAGATCTCAGAATTCAATTTGTATATATTGACACAACTGGGAAAACAGGAAAAATCCAAAATGTCAATTCTGTCACTTACTCATCAATAACTTTACCCTAGGAACATTTTATCAACTAAATTCTTACAGTTCTGTCTTAATTTTTCCAATTCCAAAACAGAAGGGATGTATACCGACCAAGAACCTAAAAGTGAGTGATTTGCCTTTCTTCCTCCTTAGTAGACCCACAGAAAATGCTTTGCTTCATGTAGACTCACCCCCAGAAGTGTCTGTGTATGCTTTTCTTTATAATCTAGTTCTTTCTTTGTCACTAGTCTTGATCTTTCTTGCATAAGCATCTCAAACTCTAGGCATAGTTCAAGTCCTCAGTTTATGCTCTGAGTTTTTAATCAAAGCCTTTAGAAAAAGCTTGGGATCAAGAAGCTAGTTTTATAATTGCATGAGACACTTAAACTCTGAAACCCCCAGTTTTCTAATCTGCTCTGGAAAGACATTTGATAAACTATCAGTAGGATTCCCTCAAATTCTAAAAATAATCCAAAGTTGCTGGTGAGAAAGAAAGGAAAATACATAGTAAGCTCATTTTCCATTGGAACTGAAAACTATACTCCCCTTTCTTTCTCCACCTCTATAAGGATTTCTCTGTAATCAAAATCTCAGATCCTAACAATTAAAAAAAAACTATAAGGAAAGCATTTTTCATTATTATCCTGCACAGTAAACTCTTTTAAATCATGGATACTCTTCGTATTTTCATTGTCTGGAACCTGTCACAAATCCTCTCACTGATTCTTAAAGCATAGAGCACAATACCTCTCTCAGGTGTCTTTGCTGTTATAATTACATCTCTAGATACATTGAAAGGTTTTATCTCCTCTTCCAGAAACTGTGAGGGAAGTGGAACATAAGACTTTTCTTTGGCAGCACATTCTTCCAGTATCCCTGATGAATGTCATTTTGGTTGAGTTCTGTCTAATATGAAGCTGTGTTGGTGGCTTGCTGTGTATCTGGGATGAGAAAACCTTGAGGGAATGTTAGGATACAGACAGGAAAGTCAAACAGAACAGGTTTTACAAATGACTATTAAAGGATTTTTATTACAAAGAATAATCCATTGCTCAAGGAATAGCACATAATATAGTCATTATTGCTCTTAAAGTTGAAAAGACAAGAACATAGACCACCTGATAGGAACTTTGGTCTTCAGTAGACATAACCAGCTCACAATGGAATGAGAGAGAAGGAGCTAGAGGAATACAAATCCTGAATCATTTTCTTCCTTCTTATCTAAGCTTTTCCTGGGCTCCTACTGGCCAAAATCAACTAGACATTAACTGGCAAGAGAAGCTATAGAGGCAGTTTATAAAACTCAGCGTACTAGGACAGAGAAGGAAAAGAATAGAATATAGACCAGGAGTGGCAAATAGAAAAGATCCGGTCCACTACTCAAACTGCTAACTGACAAGTGGAATAACTTTTATGCAAGAAATAATAGGAAAAGCCCATTTCTGACCTAGAGTTCACAAAACCCTGTATACATTCCTAGTTTTAATAGGTCCGCACTCATAATAATGGGAATAAGAGCCTCTATGCTTCTAGAACAAAATAACAATTTGGTGATCCTTTTGAAACTATAACGAGTAACTTTCTCATGTTCACCTTTGTCTAAGGCAGTGATTTTTAACCTGTGAGTTGTGACCCCTTTGGTAAGCCTGTATCTCCAAAAATATTTACATTATATTTCATAACAGTAGCAAATTACAGTTATGAATTAACAATGAAAATAATTTCATGGTTGAGGTTCACCACAATATAAGGAACTGTATTAAAGGGTCACAGCATTAGGAAAGTTGAGAACCACTGGTCTAAGGTGACAGACACCATTTAAATTCTTGATTTATGCTGAGAGCAAGAAAAGTCTCTCACTCCAAAAGTGAATGGTATGGGTAAAAGATTTGGTGTTCTTGCTTTCAGTGGTCATGCCTATAGGTCAGTCTCATCTCAGAGCATCTGCTAGTTGCCATGTTCTGAATAGTGATCAAATATGCTGCTTCACAGACCTGTATTTCCCATATAGGCTCCTTCCCATTTAAAAAAAAAAAAAAGAAAGGCATCATCTAAGATTGAATGTATTTTTTTTAAAACAAAAAGCCATTCAATGGAAAACGGCTTCCTTTGGCATTGTACAAGTGCTACCTACAAGAAATGCCTCCACTGCCACCCTCCTACCCGTGAATCCCCAAGGAGGGACTTTCCAAAAACACAAACTCAAAACATCTGTTGGAATCCCAAATGCAGATTCTTTCTCTTTTTAATCTTATTTTACTGTGGCCTTGACATATGAATCAGATTGTAGATATTAAACTCACATATCAGCTTTTTTTCACTTTTCTTTATTAAGAAATTTTCTACTCACTCCACATACTATCCACAGATTCCCCCCTCCTCCCTCCTCCCACCTCCCAGTTCTCTTTAACAAGCCACCCCACATCCCCACATCCCCCAAATTGAGGTCTCCCATGGGGAGTCAGCAGAGCCCAGCACACTGAGCCTAGGCAGGTCCAAGCACCTTCCCACTGCACCAAGGTTGTACAAGGTGTCACACCTCAGGCACCAGAAACATATCAGCTTTAATGATGTCCAGTTTCACTGCTTATGAAATAGTTGACAGCAATGTGGTCTTGTTTGCTCATCACTGATATTGATGCTCTACCAGATTTTACAGGAAAATAACCCTTTCAAAGAAGTTAATATAATTTTTAAAAGTCCTCTTAAAAATATACCAAAATAATCACATATCCATATTAGTTTAAGGCCTCAAAGGTACTCTTTTCTATATGACTATGGTCCCCCTTGCCTGGAAACAAACTGTCAAAAGACCACATTTTCAAAAGAAAGATAAGCTTAAGACAAACCAGAATGATAACGGATTTCATGGAGTCCAGATGGTTCTTTCAGACTTTTCTTTAGCTGCTTGGATTGTGATTATATATTTTTCTGAATACTAAAAAGATGTTGTTGATAGAAACATAGCTCCCAATCCCAACTGAATCACTAAAGTAAACACATTTTAAAAGCACAGCCACCCTGTATTTCACTCCAACAATCTCCTTGCCTCTGAGAGGTTAGACCCTGAAGCTCTACAAATGGTGTGTTCTCACAACTCATTGACTCCAGCTGAATGGACCAAAAATGAACACTTGATTTGAGGAAATCAATTCTGAATCTAAATTGGCAACAAAACTGTGTTTTATAATAGAATCAGTACAGAAATTGCCAGAAGAAATCCAGAGCTTAACAGAAAGCCACCATTTAGAGACAAATATGATGTGTCATACATAAACTTACCAAGACAATCAACACTGAAGAGAAAGAGAAGCATGAAGCTAATTAATGAGAGACTAAAAGTTACAAAAGCATGTAATCCCAAAGGGATATTTGGGTACAGACATCAAATGTCTGCCTTTATGCTTATATTGATATTGACTTCCTAGGTCCTTGTTCCCACCACTAGTAAGGTCTTAATGAATATTTTACCCCTAAAACCATGCAAATAACCTTATATTCAGCAAAGAAATACTCACCTTTTGCTTAATACACTTTAGATTTTACCTAGATCTGTAATGAGAGCCTCAATGGACTCTCTCTCTCTCTCTCTCTCTCTCTCTCTCTCTCTCTCTCTCTCTCTCTCTCTCTTTCTCTCTCTCTCTTTATATATTCATCCTACAATTGGCACTCCAACGTGGTGAGAACTCACTAAAAAGCCTCCTGTGGCCTTACAGACTGCCTGGCTCAGGTTGGAGCTGCATGCAGCTGGATCTCCGCCCCACATGGCCGGAGTCTCTTTGGCTTTTTTACTCCTTGTGGATGGTGGGCTCTCTCTGGATTCCCATCTTGGACTGCCACCACACTAGGTAACTGCTTTGAAATTCCCTTGGACTTCTACTATTCTTCACAGTCAATAGACTTGGTAAGTCAATTAAGATAACTTAAAGGGAAAATTATTTAAAAGAGAATTTTTTTCCCACATTAAAAAATGGGAAATAATTTTACAATGGAAGGAATTTGGTCTCTGTTTGATAACACATTAGACAGTCTGAAAGTGGAACAACTAAATGAGAAGATAATGTTGATGGAATGTATGTAACATCAATTATGACTGTTATTTGTTTGACCATTTTTATTTTAGTGTTAAAAAGGTTGGTTAATTTGAGTGCCTAGATAAAAGCTTTAGAAAAACATGTTTAAATGAATTATAGAGAAATTCAGACCCAGACAGAAGAATTTAAAGGTGAACCTATCTCAGGATTGACTTTAGAAAAACCTGTTAAAATAAACTATAGAGAAATCCAAGACCCCCTAAGAGGTTTCTAGATGATCCAACATTCAGAACAGCTTCAAGGCAATTGGCTCAGAGAATACAGCATCACAGAATACTGCAGTCAGGACTTGACCATAATTCTTAATTTTCCCAGAATCCCCATAACATTGTCAGTGCCCTCAACCAGCAGGAAGTGGTATGAGAAGCTATGCCCAAATTCCCAAAATATTATTTATAAATGTTTATTTTAATTTAAAGCAGGTTGATTATAAATGCAATCTCTTTCTAAAGAAGAAAATGGATATAGATATGATATGATAAAAGGATAGATTATTGAACCTACTTTTAAAAAGCAACAACTTGTTTAAAATGTTTTACATTGCTATGGATTTTAGTTTATTCATATAAATTTAAAGTTAATTTTGTTATACTGTATGCATGTTTCTACTCTTGTTTAAATTATTTGGTTTGTGCAACTCATTTGAAATTATAGTGTATATTTGAGAAATACAGATTAATAATTAGTCATTTATGATACTCAAACTTATATTCATGTTAGTTAAGTTTTCTAAATATACATAGATATATTTCAATTAGGTAGGTGATCTTCAAACACTTCAAAGACCTACAGAATATGGCATTTAAAATGTTTTAAAAACAGACTTTTCTGGACAGTGAGACACATCTGCTCTTGGCAGCACCCATTTACTTCAAAGAGAAAGATGGGCATCGAAGACACTCTATATGGAGTTTATCTTCTTCTTGGCACAAAATGGTCATTTGGGCAAGAAACTGCTCTTGCCTGGATTGCTTGACAGGATGTTATATAAACTAGACATGCAGGACCATAGGAAGGTGACCACTGAACTTTGCAAGGCAAGGTGGTCCTTCAAGTTCCTGCTTCACAGAAGAAACTGTCAGACATTCTACAGGGCACAGAGAGAAGCAACTGAGAGACTCCAGGCCTATAGGTGGAAGAAGGATGCCCCAGTGTTACAGAGGAACTTTGAATGACTGCCCAGGCAGGCTGCTGTCTCTGTCATTTCCAAAATTTTGGGACTTGCTTACAATGTACTTCCTGTTTCCTTAGGTATATTATATCCTTCTGCAGTATTTGATGTAGTTGAAGACTAGATAGTTAAAATTATAATTTTCCTTGGTTATGATAAAAGATAAATTAGATATTAAACCTTAGACTCACAAATATAGGATAAATAGAATATTTTCTTTGAATTTGCCAAATATAAATAGACTAGATATTATAACTGTAATTCTTGCTTGATAACTGTTCTATTATATGTAATTTTACTATGTTAAGGTTAAAACCTTCCTTTTTGTTTAGACAGAAAAGGGGAAATGCTGTGGGATAATGTTTTTGTACACTGGTTTAATAAAACACTGATTGGCCAGTAGCCAGGCAGGAAGTATAGGCAGAGCAAGCAGACGAGCACAATTCTGGGGAAGAGTAAGAGCAGAGTCAGGAGTCGCCAGCCAGATACAGAGGAAGCAAGATGACAAGGCAGAACTGAGAAAAGGTACCAAGCCATGTGGCTAAACATTGATAAGAATTATGGGTTAATTTAAGTGTAAGAGCTAGTCAGCAATAAGTCTGAGCTAATGGCCAGTTATAAATAATATTAAGGCTCTGAGTGATTATTTTATAAGTGGTTGCATGTCCATGGGGGCCAGGTGGGACCCGAGAAACATTTGTCCTACAATCCAGCATATATTTCTGTATATCTAGAAAAAAAAAAAGGATGAAAAAAAAGAATGGGGAAAAATAGAACTTTGACAATAGTCTCTAGATTTTTGGTTTTCTTCTGTCTCACACCAAGTGACTCTTCTGATATGAGGCAGAATCATAATTTTTTTACTTTTTTTAATTTTTACTATTTTTTTGTTTGTTTTATTTCAAGACAGGATTTCTCTGTGTAGCTTTGGAGCCTGTCCTAGAAATCACTCTGTAGACAAGGCTGGCCTCAAACTCACAGAGATCCACCTGGCTCTGCCTTCCAAGTGCTGGGATTAAAGGCATGTGCCAACACCACCTGGTGAAACTTAATTTTTTAATAACATGTTTGGATTTAGAGAAGGAGAGAGCCACACTCCAACTTCAAAGCCAGCTTTGATTATAATTTAGTTGGGACTACAACTTTTCTTGAAGTAAAGAGATATAGACATTTAGGTAGTGAGAATTTACCCTGTAGATAATATAGGTACCACTAGATCAGATTTTTTTTGGGGGGCTTGGTAATTTTTTCTGGAAGTTTCCCTTCTTCTTTAGATGTCTAGATGTCCAAGGTCTTTTGATTTCTTGAAGATTGGTATTACTATTTTCCTGTAAAGACAAAACTAAAACCCTGCCCTGACCCTTGTTTGGTGAATTTTCCTTACAATTTGTAGAATTGTCACATTGGTGTATGAACTATCACTTCTCCTTATGAAGAGATTTCTCCTGTTCAAATCGAATTTTTACTAATTTTGATGGTATCCATAGCTTTTGTTCTCCTGTGTAAACAAAAGTTAAATCCCTTCCCCAATGTAGCACATATCCTGGTTTCCATTCTGAGATCAACACATCTTTAAAGTACACGGGCTGATTTAACTCAGTAGTTTTGTCTATTATCCAATGTCACTCTGCAGCTGTTGTTCCTTTCTCTCAGCATTAAAAACATTCAAGGTTAATAAGGCATTATGCAATCTGTCTTTGGAGGTTTTGGTTCCCCCTTTCTGTTTATTAAACATTACTTTTAAAGTTCGATTGGATCTTTCTACAACCGCTTGGCCTGTAGGATTGTGTAGTATACCTGTAATGTGCTTTATATTAAAATATGCAAAAAAAACTGTTTCATTTTACTGGAGACATATGCTGTAGGGGATGGCCTAGAAAATAATCTAACAAGAATGCAGTTAGGCTCTGGATTCACAGAATCCACATGTGCCTCTCCCATTTTCTTTTCCACTAGAGCTAATTCTCTCTCAGCTCCAGCTGACAATTCTCTTGGACTATTTAAGTCTTTGTCACCATCTATGGTTTTGAACAAATTGCTCAGTTCATGATTTTCAATCCCAATAGTGGGCCATAAATTAGAAATGTCATCTAGCAAATTTTGAAGGTCATTAAGAGTCCACCCGCAATTGATCTCTCCTGATTTGTACCTTTTGGGGTCAAATTTTTGTAGACCTATTTTATACACCAAGTAATTAATAGAATCTCTGCTTTGTATTTTTTTCAGGAGCAATTTGTAATCCCCAGCAAGGCAAAACTTACTTTACTTCCTCAAACATTTTTTCTAAACTATCTACATTTGAATCAACTCATAAGATATCATCCATATAATGGTAAATTATATATTGTGGAAACTGTACATAAATTATTTCCAATGGTTTTTGCACAAAACATTGGCACAGAGTGGGGCAATTTAGCATTCCCTGTGGGAGAACCTTCCATTAATATCTCTTAATTGGCAGAGAATTATTATAAGTAGGTACCATGAAGGCAAATTTTTCCCTATCCTTTTCTTGTAGAGGTATAGTGAAGAAACAGTCTTTTAAGTCTATAATTATAATAGGTCATTCTTTAGGTAACAGAGAAGGCAAAAAACATTCTAGATAGAGAGCCCATTGGCTGAATTATTTTATTTACAGCTCTCAGATCTGTCAGAATTCCCCATTTTCCAAATTTCTTTTAATAACAAATACAAGAGAATTGCAAGGGCTCATAGATTCTTCAATATATCAAGCATTTAGCTGCTCCTGAACAAGCTATTCTAAGGCCTGTAGTTTCTCTGATGTCATAGGCCATTGCCCAACCCAGGCAGGTTTTTCAGTTAGCCATTTTAAGGGTAGGGCCATTGGTACTTCTGAAAGTTCAAGAGCTGTTGTGTCCTGGTTTCGTACAGCCTGAATGGTTGGTGATTGTTTTTTATAGTGTTTATGATATTATTCCCAGAAACATGAATTGGTTTATGGTCAGCTTCTGAGATTGGAGGAGTATTAATCTGGATATTCCATTGCTGTAACAGATCACAACCCTATAGATTCACTGCTACATTAGCCACATATGGGCCTCAACCTTCCTCTCTGTCCTTCTGGCCCTATGCATTCAACCCATCTCTGGCTTTGTTTCACCTGAGATAGGGTTCCAATCCCTAGGAACTGAACATCTATCTTCTGAAGAGGCCATTTCAGATGCCATGATTCTGGTGTAATTACTATGACATCTACTCCTGTGTCCAGCAAGCCTTCTATTATAATAATATTTATTTGCACCCTTAGCTTTGGTCTTTGTTTATTTATGGAAGTTTGCCAAAATATTCATTTTATGGTTTTTCTTAGATTTTTGATTCATCTTTCAAAGCTCTTCTATCATTCAGAGCAGTATTTTTTTTTTTTTTTTACGTAGGGCACTGGATCATCTAATTGATCTGGGGAGGAGTTTCCTCCACAGTGACAGGGAATGACTGGACCATATTTGACCTGGGGGCCTGCAAGAGGCCTCCCAAGGTGTTTCCCAGTGGTAAATGGTTGCCTTGTTTGTCTCTTGTTGATCTACATTCATTGCTCCAATGTCAGCCTTTGCTGTATCTTCTGCATAATACAGAAGGCTGGGGCCTTCTGTTTGGGTCATTCCTAGAAGAAACATTGTATCTAGGAGTGTCCTGTGTATAACTATAGACCTTCTTATATGGTCTGGTTTACCACAGTTAAAACATTTGACATTTTGATGTCTCTTTATGCCTTTGGAAATCAACTCTTCTATCCAAGCTTCATCACTATAAGAGACTCAATACTGATTGTGTGTTGAATCCATTTTTCTATGGGTGCTTATCTGACCTTTAAAGGTCCAATTATCTTTTTGCATTCTAAATTAGCATTTTCAAAAGCCAAAGATTAGATTAGTACTCATCTAAATTCTTGATCTGATATCACACTGTTCACAGTTCTAGTCAATCTTTGCAAAAAGTCAGTAAAGGGTTCTTTTGAGCCGTAATAAATGGCTCAGTTTTTTTCCTGGTTCTAGGATCTTATCCCAAGTATTTATAGCTACTGTATGGCATATGTACAAGGTATCTTCATCAAAGGTAGCTCGTTTATTTACATCAGCAAAACAGCCCTCATCAAGAATCTGATCTTGAGAAATCTCAGAACCTCTAATCTTACCTTGCTTTTCAAGGGCCTTAGCTTCTTCTCTCAACCAGCTTTTCCATTGTAACTGATGACTATATTCTCATACTGCTGAGATTAATTAATTCCAGTCATTTGGAATTATTCTATTCCTTGAGGACCATGTATTTAACATCTGTCTCACATATGGTGAATGCATACCATAGGTAGCTATTGCTTCCTTAAAGTCTTTTAAATCTCTCATATGTATAGGCTCACATTTACAATGTGTGTATCCTTCAGAATAATTGACATTTGCTGGCTTTTCACAAACAGTAACAAGATAAATCACAGCAGGTGAAGTCACAACCTTAGGCAAGTCATCTCTAATTCTGTAAGGTACTGGAGAGCTTGATTCCCCTCTAACCTTTTTCATCTGTGCCTTAATGCTCTTTTTATCAGTTTTAACAACTTCTTCTAAGGCTTGAAATCAATTTGACACTACTTTTTGTATGGTCTGAACCTCCTGGACAGTAAATGATTCCAATGACTTTATTAGATCAATCAGTTTCTTGTTTTCATCATTCACATATGATTCTAAGGATTTCACTTTATTTATTAATGATATCTTTTGATCCTTAGAGATTATCTGTATGGCATGCAGATTGCTTTCCAAAAATAATGTTCTATCCAATTTTTCATAACTATTTGACATGAAATTAATTTTGGCTGCTAATTTTTGGCTAATTTCTCATTACAACTTTGCAAAGTCTGTATCATTTCAATAGGATTCTCATTCTTGGCACTATTATCAAACCATTTCTTATGAATATGATATGAATTGCCAAGCTAATATCAACTATAGCTAAGAATGTATATGTCCCAAGTAGGTTGTATATCTCTTCTAAGAGTCCATCCTTAGCAGAAACAAAAAGGATTTTAAATTCCTGAATGGTGATATTATCTGCCATTGGTGTGGAAGAAGTTTACAAATTATAAAAAATAAATAAATAAATTTACTTATCAGTCTAAAGTATAAATTTATCAAGTAATTTACTTCAGATAAAATCCTCGGGTGATCGTTCTTGGTGTCCAAGGCTCTTAATTAACCAGACAGATATGGATGGCTGGTTTGTGAGGTGATTTTAGGATGTACTGACAATGTTTGGCCAACAGGTGTAGCACCAAAGCAGGTTCTGGAACGCTGCTCTGTCTTGGCACTCTGACTTGGTAAGGATGGTTGACCTATGAGTTCTGAGCAAAACTTAAAGGATATACCGAACAGATTTGGTTAGAGAGAGAGAGGCTGAGAGGGAAGAGAAAGCTAAGAGCTGGATGGGTGGGTCATTCAGGGAGCAGTGTCACATGCAGGAGCTGGGAGCTCCAGCCAGGCAGATCCGTAGCTGGAGGCACAGGACTGAATTTCTCAGAACCCAGTGTTCAACCCACCAACTGCACTCGTTTCTGGCAGCAGCTGCAGGCAAGCCAAGTGAAACCAGTTGGCAGGGAGTGAACCGCCAGATGTGGCTTTTAAAACCCTGGATGTGGGGCACATTGATAGAAAACTCCCACTAGGAGCAGGCAAGTTGGTACATGTGGGCTGGCTGCGGAGCACAAGCACACAAGGGGCTGAAAGCTTGGGAGCTCGAAAGCCACCTGGGCCAGGATACTACAGGCAGCTCAGAGCAAAGTGGAATTGTCCTTCACCACTGGCACAAGCAGGGCCGAGTAGATCAGAGCCACCTGGACTGATGCAAGATCTGCTGGGAACTCAGCTGGACCTCAAGCTCAAGCACTGAGGGCTTGAGCCTCTGGGGCAAGTCTGAGCAAGCCTGCCAAGGTTGACAGCTGCCTGCTGATTGGGGTGGGAAGCAACTCGGAGGCTGTGGAACTTAGGCACCACAAGCCACTATGAGTAGGGTGGAGTGGAGCCAAGCTGGGTTCCATTCGGGTAGACTGGCTACAAGTGGGCTGGGGTAGGAGGTGCATAGCAACACACAGCACAATTGTGTGCATGCTCGAAGAGTGCAGTGGCGGGGGATGGGGGATGGCGTAGGCAGCCTAGAAAACTAGGGGAAGTGGTGGGAGACTCAGGCAGGCCATGTGGACTATCCGCAGGCTATCAGGTTCAGGTCACTTTGGGTGCCACATGTAACAAGGGCCTCAATTTATTAAGCAGTTCTATGGGGGAAACAAACTCAGTGATACAGGATAAGGTAAATCCAATTGCAGAGTCCTTGGAAAGCTGGGGACCGGTCACAGCCTGCTTCACTTCATGCCACCTGATTCAGTCTTCACCACCCAAGTGACCATGACCCCCTTTCTTCTCCCTTTTAAGCAGTTACTTAGGCAGATAAGAAGCACTGCCTCTATCAAGCCAGACAGCCCAAGATCATGGGCAGAGCAAATTCTCACTACATAGATCAGTGGTTCTCAACCTTCCTAATGTTGTGACCCTTTAGTACAATTCCTCACGTTGTGATGACACTCAAACATAAAATTATTTTCATTGCTAATTCATAATTGTAATTTTGCTACTGTTATGAACCATAATGTAAATATCTGATATGCAGGATACCACATATATGATGCCCGTGAAAGGATCCGTCCTTCCTAAAAGGGTTGTGCACCACAGGTTTAGAATCACTGACCTAGATGATCTGTAAAAACCTTAACTGCAGAAGGCACAAATGAAGAATTTCAGTGCTCTAGTTTCTAAACGTAGTGTCATACAGGAGAAAGAGTTCCTACCAAAATGATTCATTTGGGTAACTACTATCAAGACAGAGTGCATCAAAGGAATCTTCCTGTCAGATGATTAGCAAACATTTAGCAGAAGGTGAGTTACATGAAGCAGCTGTTAATTCCTTGGCCCTGGGCAGGAGATACATCAGGAGAAGGGTTCCTCCACAGGATGTGCTTCCTCTCTGTTCTTTGCCAACTCTTTTTATACTTCATAGAACACCAAGAGTTACGTTCACATCTTGTTTCCAATGGTAGCATTCCCTGCTTTATGCATCTGCTTCAAATTTATTTTAACCGTACCAAGCTTATGACGTTATACTGACCCTATCAAATTGTACTTGTTAAGTCTCCCAGGGATAAAAACATTAAAGTTCAATTGTGAAACAATGCCTTATAAAATATGCAACATGTACTACAAAATAACACTGTGTACTTTCATTCTCCGAAGTCCTTGCTTTGTTGTTGATGCAGTATCTCTAGGTAATAACTAAATTTGAAATTACATGCCATAAATTTCAGAAGCTTTTACATATTCTTCTTTAGTTATCCCTGCTGCAATCCTATGAGAGTTTGGAAGGGCAGGTTCTCATCCTCATTGGAAATGGGGAAGCTCAAATAGACCAGTACAGCTATCCAAAATGTTTCATCTAATATGAAAACGCATCTGGATTGGGGATGTGTGGAGGAACTTGGAGGAATAGTGTGGGAGAAACTTTAACCAGAATATATTGTATGAAAAAAAGCCTATTTTCAATAAAAGAAAAAGTGGTCAGTTTTCCAGACCAGCCTACCTAATCCTATAAAGGTTAAAAGAAATGAGCAGGGACACAAATTTAGAGGCATTACTCTGAAGCCTGTATCCATTCCATTGCAAAGGAAATGAAGAATACTATCAAATTTCTAAAATATAATCTTTATTTTGGGAACCTATTTAACACAGGTTCTAACTGTGGTATTTCTAGTTGATGAAACATGAGAAGAACAAGACTTGGCCATGCATTACCAGCACCCAGAACAATATGGAATATGGGAGAGATCCATGACCTGAAATGGGTTCTCAGAAGCAAACTTTTAGGTGATATTCACATGAAAATGGGCTATTAAGCATGTTCCCAGGAAGTCAGTAGGGGACTAGAAAATTGGGATTAGATAGAAAGAGAAAAGGTAAAGATAGAATATTAATTTCCTAGCATGGGAACTGTAGCTCAATCCTACAGATGAGTTCTACACAAAGTCTATGTCATAGCCCAGATTTGACTCTAAGTACACATGGTAGCTAGATGTATTTCTTCCCACCTGTGAATACTTTTTAAAGATGCCCACAAGTATGAAGGGAAAGGTTAGTAAATTCCAGGAACTTTTGGTTCTTTAAGCAAAGTGGATTTGGGCAACCCAGGGACAAACCTTTAACAACACAAAAGGGATGCTGGCTTCTGCAAGTAACAGTGTACCAAAAGTGATACCCACAAAAATGGTAAGGGCATCCAAAAAATATGGACTGATCACAAATGGCATCTGGTACAGTGTTAAAGAAATAGATGTTAGAACTGAGGAAATGGCTCAATTATTAAAGTACTTTTGTTGCAAACATGCTGGGTATGGTGAGCACTTGTAATTCCAATATTGAGGAGAGTCGGATAGTCAGATTCTTGGGGCTCATTGGCCTAGCCCATTTTATAAGCTCTGGGTTAAATGAGAGACCCTGTCCAAAAATCAAGGTGGAATAGAAAGAATATAAGAACTAGAAGATGGGGAGGAGTTCTGTGAAATTATTTCACCTGGACATTGCACTCATGAACTCACAGTGGCTGTGCTTAATGGCACACGATCAAGCCAATCAAAATTCCAGCATAGATGGGGAGGGGCTCATGAAGTCCCATTCATACCTGAAGATCTATTGACAGTCCTCCTGGGGCTGTGGCCACTGTTAGTTTGCCCATGTTCCAGTGAGTAAAATTCTAAAAGAGGATATCAGTTTGGGCAGGAGATAGATTAAAGGGAATCTGGGGGAAGTTAGGGAAAGTTGGGGGTAGATGGACTCTAAGTACATAGTATAGATGTATGATTTTTTTCAAAGCATAAACTATACACAAAAACTCAGTCAAACAAGATTAGATTCTCTCCAGAGGCACAATATACAAGGTTGACCTCTGGCTTCCCTATGTGCGCGCATGCGCACACACACACACACATGCATATGTACTCATACACATAAGTGTATCCACCCCTGCATATATATGAGCATGTACATACACTCAAAAAAGAAAGAAATGAGTGAAAGAAATGGGGAGATTAAATGCAGAACAGAGGGAAGAAGGAAAGGGAGAGAAAGAAATACAATGTCCTGCTAAGAATATAAATATCACAGAAATAATGGTGGCTAAATGCCTTCCTCTATACTACTAATGAGGGAACTGAAATTTGGGATGTTTAAATCATTTATGTAAAGTCACACAGATGATCATAGTATGCCCCGAATTTAAACAGGTCTATCTGATTCCAAAGCCTTATGCTTTGTACTATTGTTCCCTAACACACATCAATTTACCTGCTGCCCAATTTCCATGCAAAGTGCTTGGCCATTTCAACCCACCAGTGAGCTTTTCAGTAGCCATGTTTTGGATCACTTTGCACCAGTCTTCCACCTTGGTCCTATTCATGCAATTTTTCTTCTGCCTTCAGATCTCATCAGTTTACAACAGAATCAGAAGAGCAGAGCTGGACATAGAGTTCATTGGATAAAACCTGTTGACACTGCTGTGTAGGCAAAAACAAAAAAAGATGCTATGATGTCTTTCAGCAGTCCAGTCCCCTGAAATCTTGTATTTTCAGCTGACTGCAGTTTTCTGAGAATTGCCTGTGTTTTCCAGAGCATATCAGCTAAGATGTATGAGCCAAAACCTCCTAGGGATTTTTCATCACTTGTTTATTGTGCCTGGATCTACTCGAGTGAGTTTATTATAAATAGGATGGAGTGATGGGTTTTTCTCCTGAATTGAGACTTAAATTTGTTTTAAATATTGTTTTTAGCTTCAAAATAACTACAAATGGCATTTAGGCTGATTGCACTATTAGCAGGTAAAAGGTGCAGAATTTTTAAGGGAGTCTATCTAACCTGATTTAATATAATTATGGAACTAAATTACAATCAGACAAGTTTGGTAGAAGGGTATAAGAGACAGCTGTTTCTTTTCTCCTGTATAATAATCTTCAAGCCCATCCCATCACACACACAATTCCCCTTCAAAAATTGAAAAAATAAAATAGAATTGTAAATGTTCCTAGAGTGTAGTGTTTATGGCATTAGCTAGCCTCCACTTTCCTCCAGGACCATTCACTTTTGCTTTACAAGTTTCAATATCATCAATACAATTTGTCTCATTAAACATTCTAGCCATTCTTATAACTTGAATTCCAAAACCAGAACTAATCAAAGGCCGACACCAGTGGACTGGGCCTATTTAACATAAAATATATGGAATCATATCAATTTTTATCTTTGCCATTCTTTCTTCTGTATCCTTAACCTTTCAGTGACCAATTCTCATATTGCCATTGTTCACACCTAAAAGACTGATGATTGATAATTACTTAAACTCTCTGAACAATACTATCTTTGGCAATGGACCCACAAAAATTGATTGCTTAACCCAAAGGGGCTTCCTGAAGTTTCTCAAGGCAAATCACAAAGAAACTGATTTAGTCTACTGATAGGCTACATAAACAAGGACATTATTGCTTTGTTCCTATCCTCAAATGTGACAGTTTCTTAGTCTGCAGCCAAGGCTAGCCTCAATCTCAGGATCTTCCTGCCTCTTCCTCCTAAATTCTGGGTTACAAGCATGAGAAAAACATACCCAACTACATCTACTTTTAATGAGAAATTTAATCACATCTATTACATTATCTGACTTATATAATGTAATTTATTTTTTAAAAATATTTTTATTTTATAATTAATCTAATTTTACATATCAGCCACAGATTTCCCCTGTCCTCCCTCCTCCCACCCACCCACCCCGTCTTCCCCCCACCCACCCCCCATTCCCACCTCCTCCAAGTCAAGATCTCCCCTGGGGAGTCAGCCCAGCCTGGTAGACTCTTTCCCATTAGAAAAAGATAGCCCTAATATTGATAATTGTGCTGCAAAATTACAACTCTAATCTCCCTACCTACTGGGTATAATGATAATCTCAATTTTGTCCTAGCAAGTACATATCTGATAATGGAAATATACATGCTGCAGAGCCCAGATTAGTTCAGTAAAACACGTGAGTCCTGCACATTCATGAGTAGAAAAATGGCTGATGGTTTAAGCCACTGAATTTTATAGTGGATTATTAAAATATAAAAAGAAAAAAGTAAAGGACATGAACTTGAGAGAAGGATATAGGGATTCCTTCTCTCAAAAGAAGAGGGAAGAGTGCGGAATGGATATGATCCAAATGCATTGGATTTAGCTAATTGATACAGCAATGTTCTTCATTTCCACTAATGTCATTATAAAGAACTTAAACACAAAAAGAATGTTTTTATACAAATAACTATGAACTAAATACACATTTGCATACGCACGCGCACACACACACACAAACACACACACACACACACACACACACACACACACCACATAACTCAGTATATGCTCCTCTAGTGCTTGATTTGTCAAGCATGAAAAGGTTCTATTTGGATACTACCCATGATGTGCTGGTTAGTTGGGGGGTGGGTTTTTTGGTGTTTTTTGTTTGTTTGTGGTTTTGTTTTGTTTTGTTTTGTTTTTGGTTAGTTTGGCACAGCCTACAGTCATCAGAAAAAGGAGAACTTCAATTGAGAAAATGTCTCCATCGGATTGGCCTGTAGGCAAGTCTTTGTGCATTTTCTTGATTAATGATTGATATGGGTGAGTGCAATCTATAGAGGGCAGTACCACCACCCAGAATGTGGTCCTGAGGTATATAAGAAAGGTAGAAGAATATAAACCCAGAGAGCACGCTAGTAAGCAGCATTTCTCCATGGCTCCTGCTTCAGTCCCTGCTCCTAGATTCCTGTTTTAGCTCCTGCCCTGACTAACTTCAATAATGGATTGTGACATGGAAATATAAAATGATATAATCGTTTTCCTCCCTAAGTTGTATGTGATCATTGTGTTTAACACAGCAACTGAAAAACTAGTACACCACTATCTAGGTGATTCCAGATCCTGTCAAACTGACAATGGTAACCCTCACAGTATCTTATTTTTCCAATCTGCTATCTATCCTTAGGAGTGTTATTTATATACCTCTTGGAAATAATCCTAGCCTACCATCTGAAAGTGCTCAAGTGATTTCAAATCTCATTTCACCTTCAGAACATTTGAGAATCAGAAAAATCCAATTAGCTTACCCAGGGTCATATTTTATAATTATATTGCAAAGACTTATTTCACCACAAATTCCTACTTACTTTTCAGGCCAGCTTTAAATGTTACCCATTCTGTGAAACCTCCAAGACCCTGCAGACAGAGTTAAAGGCTCTACTGTCAATGCTCCTAGGGTTCTTTATGATATTATAGTGTGTTTTAGTCATCGAACAAGATGCCCCAGCAAGGAAGTAGCTTTTCGAATATCAGAACTACATCTTCTTTATCTGATCATCAGCATTCAGTGTACTACAGTGAACTTTTCAATATATATAGGCATATTAGGATTTTTTCCTAGATGGTGACTTTTTCCAGTAAAAATAGCATAAATATCCTCTGGTAATAGTTTAGGAAAGAATAAACATCACAGTGCTGACAAAATTGATAGAAATTAGTTTCAATGCTGGCTCTAATCCTTCACAAATGAATTACATGGGATCCATCTTACACAGTATCCACTTCCTTACTTGCTTAGGATTTCTTCTAAAAACCACATGGTTAAGTATAGTTTCTAGAATATGATGGCACTATAGTCAGAAAACTAAGAAAAATGTATAAGAAAGATTTTTAAAGAAGCAAATAAAAATAAATGGTAAAATAAAAAAGATCAAATGCAATGAAAGCTTTCATTTAGTTCTTCTATTACATTTCTGGCCTTAATGACCCATAGTACAACTTCCATACTCTTATGATATATTAAGCATTAGGCCCTGATAATGTGGTCGAATGAAAACACACTCTCTCCAGTCTGCAATGAATATCTCATGTTTTGCTACTGATAGGACTTCAGTAATAAGGACCATTTTTCCAGGAACAATACAAGCTCAAACTTGACTAGGATTTCCCAGCTTTGATGGTGGTAGTAATTTCAATAGATATATACTCGTATATAAAATCAAGCTGCTATTTGCCCAACCTTCCATTTCACATACATATCATACTTATAATTTCATTTTGGTTCCAAACAAGACAGATAGAAGGACCTTCCCAATTTTGTGGTCTATACTCTGGAGAGGAAAGATGCTGACCACACCCTAGGAATTTGGACAAATAATCAGCCCACTTCTACATTTCAAGTGAGATATTAGAGAGTTTCAATATGACTGTCATTTCCTCTACTGGCAGAGAACGATAAATGAAACATACGTTCCTATTATCTGCTCACCTTTCAAAGTGATGGATCGCCTGAATGGGAAGGGATATTGCTCCTGGGCTTCAGAGAATTATAGAGATCTCTTCATGAATGTTAATACCAAATGGTAGGGTAAAAATGCCATAGAAGAGGCAAGAACTATTTGTAATTCTTTCTCCCTTTATTTTGTGTTCCACAAATAAGCAATGTCTTTTGCTTTCTGTCATTTTTCATATTTTTTTAGAAAGTAATAGCATCATCATTCCCTCACTAATGGCAGCATTGCCCATAATTTCAGGCTGAAAAGTAGGATCTTGTGCTTCAAATAGTGCTTCTAGGTATCTTAACATTAGCACTCTACTAAGACTTAATGTTGATAACAATTTGCCAGTAAAAGATTACTTCATCTGTAAGCTTTTGCAGAGAGAGCCTATGATCATTAATACTAATAACAGGACTCTAATTGCCTAAAATGCTCTGGCAACTGGGTACTTCCAGAAAGCAATTAAAGACTTACCTGAAACTTCACTTTACCACTTGCAGTTCAAAATCTGAAAAGTTTTTGATCTTAATGAATATGTTACTCTTTATCAACAGAAGGTTAGAAAAAATGCCCTGAAATTCTCATAGCAAAGGGGACTGTTCTTCGGATGAAGATGGGGAGGTGTAATGTGAATAATTAGCTTTAATGGATCTGACCCAGGCCTAGTGCCTGGATGTTGTTTCATTAGCTATATCCCTTACTGCCAATTTGTTTCCTGGCCACTGGCCTCTGTATCTTCTAAGTGATGGCCAAAGCAATTCCCAGAATTTTGGTTCACTAAGCCAGGGTTTATAGTAGGAGGGAAACACAATGCTGCTTTGTGAACAAGACTTAGAATCCAACCTTTTAGAGAAAAATAAAGTTTGGCATTTGGGAACAGTATTTTATCTTTTTGTAGTGCTAGAGAAGTGGCTATACAAATGCTCTGAGCCACTAAGTCATGTTCCCCGCTAAAAGAGACTTTTGAAGGAAGACATGGGGTGATTTTATAACAGATATTTGTACCACATATTGTTGATTTCTGCTCAGCCACACTTCACCTCAACTGACATGAGTGACTATGAGTTTTCAGTCATCAAGGCACATTTTGCTATACACCTGAAACTCGGCTGAGACCATTAAGACTACAGACCAAATCAGGCCCCTCCCCCACCATGCTTCTAGGACTGCTTAGAATCTGAACCCAGAGTTCCAAACAATTGGACAACAAGCAAAGAATAAGAGTCTTTGGAATGCTCAGCCCTAAAAAGGATGCTGATATCATACCCTTCCCCTCAAGGCTCAGGAATCTAATGGAAGAGCAGGGAGGAAAATTTGTAAGAGCTATATGTGATGGATGATTCAAAGGAAACAGTTTTCAGGACACATTAGGGCAGATACACATGTGAATTCACAGAAACTATGACAGCATGCATAAGACCTGAACAAACTCAAGCCAGGTAAAATCCCAGCATGCAGACTTGCAAAAGGATATTATGTTGCACTCCTAGTCAAGAAGCTATTCATAATTGATAGCTGCTGTGAGAGGAAAAATCATTTTTCTCCAATGGCGTGACACTGGATTTTTCAAACACACTCCAGGTCAGGCCCCATGGCTCAAGCTGGCCAACACAAATTGGACTCCACATGTTTGCTTATTTGTTTTGAGAAAGAAAAAGAACATGAAAGTGGATGAATAAGGATATAGGAGAAGATCTAGGAGGAGTTGGGGGAGGGAAAGGAACATGACAAAAATATACTATGTGAAATTCTTGAAGAACAAAGCATTGTTTTTTTAAAAGGACTATAGATCAAAATTTCCCAAAAACATGTTTTCCAGAAAATAATACTGAGTAATTTCAATCTAACTTGATTTATAAAACAAATACAAATATTCAAAGTAAATATGGAAAAAAATTCTTGGTCCTAAAAGAGAACCATTTATTTGCTATGAGCTAAAATTCCCAAGATTTTTTACACACATTTCAGTCTAAGAACAATCTGTTATACAGTCATTTGAAATCCCTGCTCAGGGAGCATCAGGGGTGCCCACAACCACTGATCTGGAAGAATGCTCAAGAAGAGGAAAATAAAAACAATAGGAGAACATTCCCAGCTGGATTATCAACTTCAGACTCCTTCATGTGTAAGATCAAATTGTGCCTTTGTAAATGTTTCACGTTTCAGATTTCACCTCTGAGACTGTGCAGGAGATGCTACTTTCATTATTTTAAACAGTCAATCATTTTTTTTGACTTTCCAAACAGAAAAAGTCAAGCTAATGTGACACTATCAATTCCTTATGGATTTTTTTATGAGAATCCAGAGGTACAGAACTCCAAGTTCCATAATTTTCAACCAATGTTAACAGCATATATATATGCCCTGTATCTAGTTCACACTAACAGATGAGCCACTACTTTAATGAGCATCCACACTGGTTATCTATAAGAATTGGAAGCTGATGCATCCATGATGGAAGATGTAATTCACAAGAACAGCTCACTACATTAAAAATGAAAAATACTAGTCTATTGCATCAACCTAAATTAAGCTTTAGTAAACGTTCAGACTTAGATGAGTCATCTGTTGGAGATGAAGAAAGATTCTTTAATATATGATCAGGACTGAATTTGAGTTGTGGAATGTCTTTCTGTCTGTATGCTGTGAATATATATGTTGCTCTCTCTGATTGGTTGATAAATAAAGCTGCATTGGCCTATGGCAAGGCAGCTTAGAGGCAGGTGGGAAATCCAGGCAGATATACAGGAAGAAGAAAGGCAGAGTGGGGAGATGCCAGCCACCACCAGGAAAAGCAAGATGTGAAAGTACCAGTAAGCCACGGCTATGTGGCAATTTATAGATTAATAGAAATGGGCTAAGTTATAAGAGCTAGCTAGCAAGAAGCCTGCCATAGGCCATGCAAATGGTAATTAATATTAAACTTATGAATGATTATTTTATAAGCGGCCACAGGGCCACAGGGCTGGGTGGGACTGGAAGAACGGGACTAAGGTCCCAGGCTAGACATAGGACAACTTCCAACTACAGAGGATCTAATTCACAAGAACAGCTCACCATATTAAAAATGAAAAATACCAGTCTATTGCATCAACCTAAATTAAGCTTTAGTAAATGTTCACACTTAGATGAATCATCTGTTGGAGCTGAAGAAAGATTCTTTAATATATTATCAGGACTGAATTTGAGTTGCTTATCTTATTACATGTGCCAAGTGAACTCACTATCACTTTAAGGACTTTGTAGTCTTTGGCATGCTATATTGTTACTTGAATATTTATGTCTTACAGTGATTATTCAGTGGCTATTCAATATGATATCACATTTCTGTGAATATTCAGAATATTTTGTTCTTTTTTTTTTTTTTTTTTTTTGGTTTTTCGAGACAGGGTTTCTTTGTGTAGCTTTGCGCCTTTCCTGGAACTCACTTGGTAGCCCAGGCCAGCCTCGAACTCACAGAGATTCGCCTGCCTCTGCCTCCCGAGTGCTGGGATTAAAGGCGTGCGCCACCAACGCCCGGCATATTTTGTTCTTTTTGATAAGGTCTCATTGTGGTGGTTTGAAAGAAACTGGCCCCCAAAGGGAGTGGCACTATGAGGAGATGTGTTCTTATTGGAGTTGGTGTGGCCTTGTTGGAAAAAGTGTGACACTGTCAAAGTGGACTTTGAAGTCTCATATATGCTCAAGCCATGACCAGTTAGACAGACTGCTTCCTGTTTCCTGTGAGTCAAGATGCAGGACTCTCAGCTCCTTCTAGCACCATGTCTGCCTGCATGCTGCCTTACTTCTCTCCATGATGATAATGGACTAAGCCTCTGAACTGAAAGCAAGCTACCACAATTAAATGATTTTCTTATAAAAGTTGCCATACTCATGATGTCTCTTCACAGCAATGGGAACCCTAATTAAGACACTCATATATTCCAGATTGGCCTTTAATTGGATATGTAACTAAAGATATCCTAAAACTTCTGATCCTCTGCCTCCACCTCCTGATTATAGGAATTAGACTGGATGTGTTTGCCACCACACCTGTTTTATACAGTGCTGGGTATTGAACCCAGGGCTTTGTACATGTTAAACAAGCACTCTACTGACCAAACTACATCACCAGCCTGTACACACTCAGAATATGTCTTACCATTGTCACCTGGGTTCACAGACGCTTGCTTTGTTCCTATCATTTTCATGACCTACTAGCTTTCATCAAGCCAGTGTTCCCATAACTTACGTTTAGGAATTCTGAATGCTTTGTCGTGTCTTCTACTGAGCAGGTTGGTGATCACCCATTAGCCTGGTGTTTCTGACTCTTCCCACACTCAGTTAAAATGTAGTCCACCTCCACAGAGCATGGTATAGAACTCCCTCTTGAATGTCAGAGTATTATACCTAGATAGTATATGACAGTTTAATCACTTTGAGGCAAAACTGTAACCAAGGGGACATAATGGGATGGGAAGAATCCCAGAATGTAACTTTTCCACACTTTCCACCATGTGCTGTTCGTAGGTCTCTACACAACTTGTGTATAGACAAAGACATTCTAACTTAATGGATATATGCTTTCCAAGTAAGAAAGATAAATGCCAAGAAATTTACTCTCTCTTTTTTGTTCATTATGAAGCATCATTACACTTGCACATGTCTATGCAACCTCCCTTCTTTCCTCCTTTATCCTTACTTTTTCTGTACTGAGTTCCCACCTATCCAAGAAAGTACAGTCTATCCTTGTTCCAGGCTGTATAGAATCAGATCTGAGATATGAAGTTATAAGCCATCTCAATATTCTCAACTATTTTTTCTGAGCTAAATAATGGGACACAGTACTTTGTACATGTATTTATGATGCTTTGAGTCCCCGAAATGGTAACAGTAAAACTAATATGTAGTTTTTAATATTTGAATACAAAGAGAAAACAATTTCATTCCACTTAAACCATAAAAGATCAATGAGAAAATAAGAAGTGACTGTTATCCTGAGGGAAGAGAATATTTTGTTATATAGTTTCAATATCATAATCACAATAAAAATTACATGAACTCTAAAATCAAAATGGATGTGACTCATGTCTGATCTCTGCTAACTACTTAATTGTGAGAATTTAGGCTCCCAAAATTCATCACAATAATATATACTTCATGATATTGTAAAATAACATTCTGTGCTATAACATTGAAAGTATTCGATATTTACTAGCAATACTTATTTTCATTATTATCATTGAAGCTTTCCTATTAAGCAAGTAAGACAAAGTTGAGTTTCCTATTGAACTTTTAGAAGAGTTGCAATGCATTTGAGTCATGAAGATGCATTTTGCTTACAAACAATACAGTCACTACTCAGATTTAAATAAGAAAAGAAAATTGTTGACTTCAAGAGAGTATTAGTTCTAATTAATTTAGTCAGCTGTCTCTTACTCCACCTACTAGGCTACTTTTCTTCTTTGTTTTGGCCCATTTTCTCGAACCACAAATGCTCTTCCATTATGTACCCCATTGGGTCTAGATTTACCTCATGCCAGCCTAGCAACCTCAGTAAAAAGAAAAGAAATTTTTTGCTAACATCAGTGAATCAATTCTGTTGGAAAGACACTAATGTTCCCTGCTAGTTTCACATGCTTACCTTAAATCAAACACAATTGTGAGGAGACAAGCATATGATTACTGGGAAGGGCAAGGTCTGATCACCTGTCTCTCAGGGTGATCAAAAAGACACAATCTATTATGCAAAAAAGGGGACTAAGAATGCTTTCTTCTCATATACATGTCTATACATGCATGTCCACATGCACCCCCAAAAGTCACTGTGTATGGAGTCACAAACTTTCCATAAGAATAGGTTGAACAGGGTTGGGGATTTAGCTCAGTGGTAGAGCGCTTGCCTAGCAAGTGCAAGGACCCGGGTTTGGTCCTCAGCTCCAGAAAAAAAAAAAGAATAGATTGAACATAGATCAACCACTTTTTCCATAAATCTAGATAGAACACAGGTGGGTTTTAATTGTCACATAAGCTCTCAGCTGTACATGTCCTTCGTTTTTATTGTTGTGGTGGTAGGAATGGTTTTTATGATGCTATGCAAATGGGAAAAATCTTTGCTCATTTTCTGTATAAAATCAGTCTACATGCTATATTTTCCCTTGCTTGTGTACCTTTATATTTTAATATAAAGCAAGAAAAATGAATTTGAGTATTTATCCCTGGATTAATGGTATGTAGAACACAGGGGGAAATGCTTAGTTTTAAACACTTCTTTAATTAGGCAGTTTGTTAGCAAGTGGAAATTGAATACCTGCTTTTGAAATTCTAAAACTAACAATATATCCATATATTGGGCATTGTGTTGTAGAAGCACCAAGTTGCTTATATTTTATATATTGCTGTGTAATTGCAGGTAGACAGGAATATAATAGTTGTTCTAGGATTTGCAAAGAGGCAGCAGAACAAAAGAACAAATGGAGAAGCTTTATTGGAATGTCTATCCCTCTCTCCAGGAAAATATTCTTAATATCAAATCATGAGAATACAGGCAGAGTCAAACATTTAAGCCCTAATGAATTCACTTCCAAATCTGTTTTAATGTTAGACATCTTTATGAATATTTATGTTCCTCAACATAAGTACCTAGAGAAAAGAATATTCAGCATTCCCCTCCCCACTCCACCCACTCCTTCTGTCACCACTCCTATGCCCTTTTAATGTCATTTTCTATCAGTGAAAAAGAACATTGACAAGCTTAAGGTTATTGTTCAACATTAAGCAAATATAACAAAGTAGTCATCATTTAGGAGACTCCACATGACTAAGACTTCCGAAGCTTTACTTCTTAACATTAGACTGGGAATTGTAAAATGAGATTCCAAACTTTTATGTAGACCAAGTCTGTAGTTTCACTAAGTAACAGAAATTTACTTCTTCCCTGAATACAAACATAATAGCTACAGTACACTCCACTAGATCCTGGTCACTGTATAAAAACTTTTATACAGTCATACACTGTATAAAAACTTGTCTTCTGAGTAGCTAGCTGTGTTACTCATTACAATATGTTCTATATATAGTCCAGAGATGCTGGTTATGCTAATTATTGAAAGTTGGAATTGGCCTAGAGGCCCCTGAGCTGGAACTGAAGAGGACTAGCTTTAATACTACCAGAAAGTGCTAATACTAGCTTCCAAAGGAAGAAAGCAATGAAGAATCCTACACAGTTATGATGCCTATGACCACAACATCAACCAGCATGACACATAAACCTAAGAGTGCAGTGGTAGCACACAAACCTTGTTGGAGGTAACCAAAGCATTGTCATTGGACTTAAGGTCCACTTAACAAGAGATAAGCCATGCCAAGTATTAGAAGCCTAGCCAAATTCCCAGGGTTAGTAAAATCATGGATCTTGGAGGAAAAGCTATAACCACCACTTTACTGAAATCCCTAACAAGAGTCTAAACATTTGTCCTTATATCCACAGATAAGTTGGTCCTTATTCCTCATCAAGGAAATTCCTTTTTGCAATAGATGGAGACCATGACAGAAGGCCACAACTAAACAAAATGCAGAATTGTGGACTATAGTCCCAATAAATACATCCACAAAACACTCTCACACCTAAGAATCAGGGGAAATTGCAGAAGAGAGAGAGGAAGGATTGTAAGAGCCAGATGAAGGAGTTGGCCGTGAGACTCATCTCCTACTGACGTCAGAGGTGACAACCACGGAGTCACAAAAAAATAACTACCTAAACATCAGCTGAACAAGGACAACAACAAAAGACCTGCCAAAGTGGATAAGGGAAAGACCATGGGGCCTTAACACTACACAAAGAAGTACAGGCAACTAAGGAAAGCTGGGAGCAGGGGAGTGGCTTTCCCTAGGGAAGAGCACACCAACTGGTTGTCTAATGACAAATAAATATATGAGTAAAATTATACAGGCTGAGCAGGTGATATTTAGAAATATATATGTATGTACATATACATACAAGCATGTAACAATTAATGATGGAAAGGTCATAAACTTGAAAGAGAGCAAGCAGGGGAGGATATATGCAAGAGTTTGGACAGAAGGAGGGTAAGGAAGAAATGATGTAATTATAATGTCAAAAGTAAAAGAAAGAAAAATAAGCTTTCCTAAACATGAGATTTTTCCTATAAAATGTAAACAATAATTGGACCCACTTCATGTGATTGTTGTAAAGATAAAATGAAATGACACAAAGAATGAAGCTCTAATACAGTACGAATGAAGAAGACAATGCTCAAAGAATAGTTACGTCATTGGAGAAAGACAAAAGCAAAGACCCAGCTCCTTGAGTTGACCATTTCAATGGAAGAAAGTGGTATATAAATAATATATATAATGTTAAGAAAATTTAGTGATAGACCTATAGGAGGAAACCTGAACAAAGAAAACAGCCATGAAGAAGTTGCACTGATCATCACCTGCTTTATTTTATTTTTTATCTTTTGTCCCAAATGTTTCTATCCCCATCAGAAAAACATCTAATATATTCATGATATCAATTACAGGCTTTCCCTCAATACACAACTTAGTCCATGAGCAGCCTTTGTTTGCTTCAGTTGTTTCTCCATTGCAGAGTGCCTCATAAACAGCTATTTCTATGTCATATTCAGAGATACCTTTCATTTTGGAAGTACTGGATGGGAAAAGAGAAATGGGAGAACTGAAAAATACAATAAAATTATTCAAAATAAAATTATTCAATTATGTCCAAATGTCTCAGATGCTGTGTTTGCCATCAAAAACAAAAAGTGATATTTAAAAACACCCAAAGTAATAATAGAACATGTGTGTGATACAAATGTGCACAGATAAAGCCACACCAAATATGGTCCTACATTCTGTTTTAATTATTTCAATTTTAAGAATGAAATATAATATAATTATAATTACATCATTCCTCCCTCATTTTCCTCCCTCCAAGCCCTACCATATACCTCTCCTTCCTCTCTTTCAAATTCATGGCCTCTAATTTTCATTAATTGTTGTTGCATGCATATACATACACACATACATACACACACACACACATATATATATATATTCCTAAATAAAACCTGTTCAGTCAGGAACCATTTTGGAGTAGGGAGCAGAAAGGTTGTAGGAGTCAGAGGACCAGGAGTATACTATGAGATTGTGACTTTCAGTAATGTCATTAGCTACACCCATAAAGTCTCACTGAACCAAAAAACAAAAACAAAAACAAAAAAACAAACAAAAAAAAACACAGTATACCTGCCAAAGTGGACAGGAGAAAGACCTTGAGGTTTCAACCCTACACAAAGAACTATAGGCAACTAAGGAATGCAGAGAGCAGCAGACGCAGTCTTCTCCAGCAAGAGCACAGCAATTGTTTATCCATGACTAATTTATGACATAGCATGTATACTTTATGTTGGCATCTACAATTTAATTTGCTTTTAATAATACTCAAATATTCAATAGAATTTTGCCTAAAATGTACTAATTGCTGTATTAGGTCTTGGAAGATAAGACCTCAAAACAACTGAGATATTTTCTCCCTTCTGTATAACTTTGTTCACTCCTTGGTACATTACTCTTCTATGCTATATCACAAGTTACCACAACTTGCTGGGTTAAACATCATTCATGTACTATGTTATGGATTCTGGGAGTCAGGAGTCCAGGCCTAAGTTAGTGGGATTGTTACTTTTTTTTTTATCATATCAAAACCCTGTAATCAAAGTGTTAGCTGGATTCTCATCCAGTGGCCCAACTGATAAAGGATGAAAATGATGAAGTTCCAAGCTCATGAAGTAAGTCATGGGCAGAATTGCTTTCCTTGCAGCCACTGTCTACCTCAAAGCTATTAAAAGTCCCCAGAGGGAGTTTGGTAGCAAGATAGTTTTACATACTGTAACCTAACATAGGAGTGGCATTCCATGTTTTTCACATTCCATAAGCTAGAGGAAGTCAGAGATATAATGATAGAGGACATGAAATTTTTAAGTGTGTAAGCATCTCACAGTGGCCATCATGAGGGCCATATTAAAGCCTTTCTGCCACAATTTTGGATAAATACAAAAGGTATTTACAAAATAGTATGGAAAATATTGAAAGGGTCACATAATAGGGCCATATGTACATTATGGGTGGTTCAAGACTTTCAGGAGTAAGAACTGTTAACTCAGATAAAGAAGATGTAAATGTTAGGTCTGTGCTCCATACAGGGAGTTTGATAGAATGAAAAACATCCCATAGGTAAAATAAAAATGCAAATGTTCAGACTATGTTGCATTTTGTATTCTGTGAATTGTTGGAACCTGAGTAAGAGAAAAAATTCTATGATAAGCCCAGCACAATACTCAGTAAGTATACACATTTTATTAAGAGTTTAAAGGGAAAGGTGTTTTAAAATCGTGCTCTTCACTCTTAGAGGGAATTGTTTCCAATGCATATTAAAGAAAAAAAAATCATTTAGTGTGTACCCATCGTTATTTCAAATAGTGATCTCCCAAGATCTTGGTATATCCTTGGTCCTGAATGATTCCCAGCTCAGCTCTGAATACTTTGTCAGTCTCTGAAGTAATTATCTTCTGAGAAGAAAAGCCTCATGGGTGGGAGAGCACCAGCTGTTGCAAGATTACTACTACATGCCAAGAGAACAGCCAATTGCCCAAATAAAAGCGGTATTGAGGCCAGGTGGAACTGTTTATTCTCATTTGCTCTCTAAAGCTGGAATACAGCCAGTCAGCCTTTAAAAACGTGCTTGCAAAACAATAAACTATTATTGACTGTAGGAAAACATTCTTATGACACACACTGAAACTTCACTTCAAGAAGACCCCTGCAACATATAGATTGTAGTTCAGAGCTGTGCATTTTATTTGGGATTTCTAGTGAAAGAGTATATTATCACTGTTCTTGCATAAAAAAAGGAAGAAGGGTAATTAAGTGAGATGATGAATATGTTCCTCTTATTCCCTCTAGCAACCATCTTTCCATCTATTTTGCCTCATAATATATGGATAGCTCTCACACATACAAACATTTTTAAAGGTCATGCCTGTACTTTGTCCCTTGCTAAATAACTGAAGGTTTCAGATTTCTCAGCTGTGAATGACAGCAATTCCAGAAAATGAGGCTTGAGAATGTGTTAATACAACAGATCCATTAAATAATTTTTAAACAATATGTATGAGTTGACCCATAAGTATACCTTGTGATGAGAGAAACACATGTTTTCATGAAAGAAAAAAAAGTCTGAAAATAGTTTGATAAACTGAGTCGTCCAGAGACAGTATTGGTATTTGTTAAAGATTGATCAAGTCTCCTATCTAGTGTTCTTCTCAATTCTAGGCAATTTTCTTAACAATGCCCACCCCCTTTTTTAGGCTGATTCCAAACTATGATTTCAAAACATTATTTCAGTCAGAGTTCTACACTTCTCGGTTTACATCTGAGAAGCTGCTTCCTTCAATTGTTCAACAAAACCCTGAATACTAAGATAAAAATACCATATTTGACTAATTTCTTTAGCCATTTGTTAATGGACTCCATCCTATGATTTTGCAAATATGTATGGTTCTATTTCTCCACCAGTGTGTTAATTAGTATGAGGAAATGGTTGCTTTAAGCAATGAGTAAGTTCTACAGACTATCCAGCATCTACATTTCAATATATTTGTCTTAACTTTACTCATCATTGTGCTCATAGTCCAAGTGGATTTATCAACCTAGGGAGTATGTGAAAGTCTACTGAGATGCACGGAAAGGCCAAGGTCCATCCTTCAGGGTTTGATAATGTACCACAATGGGACAACTGGAAATATCACTCCCAAGCGTCTCAAATCAAAAATTTAGTTCAGCATAACCCAGAACCCCAGTATCTTAGTCACACAGATCTAACCTCCATATTTCCTTAAAACTTGAACACCTATTTATAGCAGTTACATGGTAGGGGGAAGGGAATGACTCTATCCAACCAGAAGCCAGCTTACAGAATAATCTTGGAATGCTACTTAATCCTGCCAATCAAGAGTCTCTTTCACAATATTCTTTTGCCCCTAAAATTTTCCAGGCCTTTGCATATCTCTCAAGATATTATGATACTTTTAGGAGCCAACCAAGTTATACATAATGCATTTTATGTTCCTAAATTAACAGAGTGACTTTAGATCTGTGAAGGGTGTTAAAAATTATATAAGTTATGCAAGTATTTTTATTTGTTCAAACATTCCTAGATTTCTTAGGGGCTTAAAAGTTTCAGAGAACTTTATATTCCTAAACAGACCCAGCTTGTAGTATATGGGAAAGGGCTGTTTTTAAAACCTGCCCATTTTTTTCTGAGGAGCCTCACAACCAGCTTTTATTTAATGTTTTTATTTTTCAAAATACCAAACCAGAAACTGTGTAGATCTCTTTTTGCTTAGTTCTAATTATCATTCATTGAGTTCAGGTCATGATGACACAGAAATTTGAGTGCAAGCAGTTGATTTGAGAGAGAATCTCAAAAACACCAGTAGAGAAGGGAGATGGAGGATAATAGCATCCAATTTAGACGTGCTGTCAGTGAAAAGGTGTCCACCGTGGGCTTTTACTTAATTTGCTGCACTTTCTGGGCATGTGTAGAGAATAATTATCCATGTTTATTCCATCTGGGGGTCAAAAAAACCTGGATTTTACTCTTCAAATCCCTTCCATCAGTGTTCAGGGGACTGTCCACAAGGGGGCATTAACTCCTGAATATTCCTCTCCTGTCAATGCAAAGGCCGAGGAAAAATCCACAAGCAGATTTACAAAGTGCCTACAGAATGAAGCAGATGGCATGCAGTGCTCCAGTAAGCAAAGGGAATCCACACAGGGCTCCCAACATATTTTCAAGAATGACTAAGGGGAGAAAATGTATGCTGTCTGATAGTTACCATAATTATCACTGGTTGGTTTTGGTTGTTACCTTAAAAGAGTACCGCAGTCAACAGAATTCCAGTTCTTAAGGGGGGGTTTACAGAAGCCATTTCTTTTGCACAGCCTAACATCACAGCAGAGTAAAATAGCCCTATATTGGAATGAACAGAGTTGAATTATAGCCCAAACTCTGTGGCCTTACCTACAATAATTTATAACTTTGAACCTCAGTTTCTTCAATATAACTATGGCTTTTATGCTTAACACACACACACACACACACACACACACACACACACACACACACATATGTATATATGACAGGCACCATTTGAGTTCCTTCACAGATATTAGTTCACATATCTCTCATGATATTTGATAACATGAGAACTACTATTATTATTATGAGATGATTGAGCGAGCAACTAGAAAGAGGTCCCACAGGTAATAGGAAAGGAACCCTAGTAGTCTGGTTCTAAAATGTGGAACTTTCACCACCACCATGCTTCTGAATACAGTTGTGGCTTGAATATAGATAGTATCGATGTGTTAAAAACTTTTTCCTAGAATGACACTCTTGGGAGGTGGTAGAACCTTTAAGAGCTACAGCATGGTAGAGTTCTTTGGGCATTGGACATGTATCTTCCAAGGAGATTAGTTGTAGGTCTCCAGCCTCTCTCTATCTCTCCTGTCTTTTACTTGTAATATAAGCAATATGGTATACCAGATACTTATGCCATTATGTGCTACTCTTGCCTGAGGCTCAACAGATCTTGGGCTGGAAGATCTAGAAACATGAACCTTATCTCTTTATTTTTGACCTAGTTATCATATTATAGTAACACAAAGCTGATTTATATACATAGTAATCTCAGGATCCCTTTCATTACTAATGATTAGCAATAATGGGCTCCTGATGAAATCAAGTAGGAGAATGCCAAATTGTTCTGTCATTTGTTTCAACTTCTGTTGTTTGACACAGCCCAACTTATGTCATTCCTCTTTTGGAGTAATTTCAAAGATGTGTTTATACAAATTATGGATATGCTACAGAATCATGTACCTAACAGGTCTTAATCTACCCCTCTAGAAAGATCAATTCATGTCTACATCAGAAAAGAAAGATGTGACTTAAACCCTTTTCTTAAGAAAATGAGTGCAACGTCTTTTCAGTATTCTTTCAAATATTTCCTCAACCATGGAAGCATTAGACCATCAAAAGCCAATCTTCTGCTAGGTATATTACTAGGGTATATACCTTCCCAATTTAAACTATATTTGCTCAAGTAAGATGTCACGAACTAGTCATCATGAGTATCAGGGGAGAATTTTCTACTGAAGGGTGGAATATATCAGCTTCAGGTAATCATTAGAGGCCAATTTTATCTTCTGAACTATGATCTAAAAATAACTTAAACTATCACTTTCAAGTACCTTAAAGTTTCTTTTAAGATCATATCATTATGATGAAATTTATTTAATTCATCTAGCAAATGTGCTAATTTCCTATTATATGAATTTGTTTGTGCTAGGGTTTGCCCTTTAAGATGTTGCTGTGGGATGGTCTGTATGTCAAATGTGTTGCTGATTGGTCAATAAATAAATCACTGATTGGCCAGTGGCCAGGCAGGAAGTATAGGCGGGACTAACAGAGAGGAGAATTGAGAGAACAGGAAGCTGGTTGAGGGACACACTGCCAGCCGCCATCAGGACAAGGAAGATGTAAAGTACCGGTAAGCCACAAGCCACGTGGCAAGGTATAGATTTATAGAAATGGATTAATTTAAGCTGTAAGAACAGTTAGCAAGAAGCCTGCCACAGCCATACAGTTTGTAACCAATATAAGTCTCTGTGTTTATTTGGTTGGGTCTGAGTGGCTGTTGGACTGGTGGTTGAGAGAGATTTGTCCTGAGGTGGGCCAGGCAGGAAAACTCTAGCTACAAGATGTTTAAAATATAACAAGTGATGGGTACAATACTATGAGAAAATGAATGTATATAAATGTGTATATGAAGCTAGTCTCTAAATGGAAAGTAAATATGAAATGGGCCATCTTCAGGGATGGCAATGCTACTTAGTAGTTTTGACGGCAGCTCATAATGCTTTTGAGTGTTTATTCACTTATAAAGTACTTACTGTTCATGTATTACTTGCCAAGATTTTCCTGTGAAGAAGTAAACACCTTTCAACAAGTAAAATAAAATCAAGATTGTGAGTTTGTGCCTTCATGGAGATTGCAGTTCATTCTTGTGGTTTACAGCTGCATTAACATCTATTCTTTCCTTGACATGTCCCTGTAATCCACTTCTAGGAGCCAATTCTTATCCCTTATACATATATCCTGATTATCTCTACCTCACACCCTCACTAAGTGATTGAACAAAGTCAATGAGGATTTTATTCGTGTGCTTTAAATAATAATAATAATAAAGTTATCCTATTGTGGAATAGAATATTTGTTTACATATGTAAAGATGTGTTGCTGTTTCACCTTTCCTGCCTAAGGCATCTGATTGGCCTAATAAAAAGCTGAATGGCCAGTAGATGGGCAGAGGATAGATAGACAGGGATGGTTAGCAAAGAGAAAAGGAGAGCCAGCCAGCCATGGGCCATCCAGATAGACATGGAGGAAGCAGGAAAGCAGGATAGACAGTATGTAGATGAGGTAAACAATCCTTGGGGCAGCACAAAGATTAGTAGAAATGGGTTAATTTAAGTTAAAATAAAGTTACCTAGAAATAAGCCTAAGCTAAGGCTAAGCATTCCTAATTAATAATAATTCTCCATGTCATGATTTAGGGGCTGGCACTCCAAGAAAGCCTGCGACATTTAGTGCCCAATGTGGAGCACATATTTCTACATATGGCCCAAGAAAGCTGGGGAAAAAAAGAAAAAAAAATATTGACATGGCTTCCTAATAGCCCAGTGCTCATAGCATACAGAGGTGCAGCTCTGCTGTTCAGTGAGCACTTGAGCAACCAGCACATTAAGTAGAAATAGCAAGCTAAGTAAAAATGCCTACTACAGTGCAGGCACCAACTTCCTAGAGCTGGGACTGTTGAATACAGCTGGTTAGATGTAGCTCCTAGTTGATGGCAGCTCTCTGCCAGGCCCACAGGCATAAGGCTGGCTCTCATGGACCTGAGGCAGAGGGAGTCAGCCATCAAAACCCTGGCAGAGGGTCCAGCTGCTGCTTAGCAATTTAAGGTTTGACTCACATGGTCAGAAAAGGCTAGAGACACACACAGTAAAGCAGATCCAAACCAAAAAAAAACTTCTAACTTTAAACAGGTTACAGTGTGTTTAAAAATGTGTGTAGATACTTAAGAAAGATAAGAAAATGGGTCATAGGAAAGAATAAATAGTTTAAAAGTAATAGTCTCTAAGGAGAGGGTAAAATAATATAAAGGAAAAAGTCACATAAGGATGGGACTAGACAGGGAGTCTGGATCCTGTATGGTGTTGTGTTGACTGAATTTTTTGAATGCTGATAAGTGAACAACAGCTGCTGAGAGAGACTGGATTGTAAAAGGGAGTGATGAATTAAGCCAGCCTAGATACTTTAGGGATGTCTTAACTTTAAAATGGAATTCAGAAAATGTATTAAATTGGGGGAGAGGTTATGCTTTTGTTCCACAGAAGCAGAAAGGCTGTGGATTCCTTCAAGGTTAATAGAGATTAGGTTTGACTGGGGGAGACCACCTGAAAATCTTGGCAGATATAAAGATATAAAGAAATAAACCAAGAAAAACTACAGGACTGGTGATGCATATGCTGATCCCGCTACATGGGAACAGTTCTGAGACTGAACAACAAATGTTACAACTATTTTTCCCAAGAGTTGACCATTGTCTCAATTTTCTCAAGGTATCCTGGAAATGCTGGCATGCCCAGACAATATGAAACAGTCTAGAGAACATAACGCCCACATTCCCAAGAGGTAGGGTGGGTGGTTTGGGGTCATTTCATGGGTTATGGATGTTTGTCATCATTTAGGGGGGATATAGGAATAGGATAAAAAGATGATTATTAACCTCAAATATTTTACATTGGTATGGATTTTGGTATATTGATACAAATTTAAAGTTATTTTTGTTATACTGTATGTATGTTTCTACTCTTGTTTGGGGCATTGTGCTTATGCAGCTCATTTAAAAATGTAATCTATAATTAAGAAATGCAGGTTAGTAGTCATCTATGACAGTCAAACTCATAGTCATATTAGTATGTTTTCAAGGTTAAACAGATACATTTTAGATAGATAGATGCTCTTCAAACACTTCAGATACCTACAGAATATAGCATTTAAGATGTTTTAAAAACATAAGTTTTTTCATGACTGCAAGACGTGTCTACTCCTGGCAGCACCAATCTACTTCAAAAAAGGATGATGAGCATTGAAGAACTTCCATATGAAGTTTGTTTTCATTGTGAAAAAGCTAGCCATTTGGGGGAAAAACTGTCCTTGACTAAACTGCTCTCAGTATGCTTTATAAACTTGACAAGCCAGACAAAAAGGATAAAGACTGCTGAATTTTGCCAAGACAAGGAAGGACAGTCCTTCAAAATTCCTGCTTCATTAAAAAAGTCTACCAGATATTCTAGGCCCATAAGCCAAAGATGGGTATCCCAATGTTGCAGAAGAAGTTTGGGTAATGTGCAGGCAACCAGATGTCTGTTGTTTCTACAGTTTTGGTAGTGACTTTCACTGCACTTCCTGTTTTTTCATGTAATATTATATCCTTCTGGGGTCTTTGATGGAGTTGAAGACTACGGAGTTATAGTTACAATTTTCCTTAATATTGATAGAAGGTAAATTAGGTAGAAAACTTTGGACTCACCAAGATAGGATAAATAATGGAGTATTTTCTCTGAATTTTCCAAATACAAATGGACTGGATATTGTAAATATAATTCTTACTTGACAGTTGTTCTTATTGTATATAGTTTTACTATGTTAAAGTTAAAAACTTTCATTTTTATTTAGACAAAAAGGGGGAAATGTTGTGGAATAGAATATCTGTTTAACTATGTAAAGATATGTTTCTGCCTCACCTTGCCTGACTAAGGTACCTGATTGGTCTAATAAAAAGCTAAATGGACAATAGCTAGACAGAGGATGCATAGGCAGGGCTGCCAGGCAGAGGGATAGCCAGCCAGCCAGGATCCAGCTAGCTGGAGGCCAGACAGACACAGAGGAAGCAGGAAAGCAGGATGGACAGTGCATAGATGAGGTAAATGAGCCTCAGGGCAGCATGTAGATTAGCAGAAATGGGTTAGTTTAAGTTAAAAAAAGTTAGTTAGAAACAAGCCTAAGCTAAGGCTGAGCATTCATAATTAATAATAAGTCTCCATGTCATTATTTGGGGGCTGACAGTCCAAGAAAGCCTGCTACATTATCCTTTAACTTTAAAATTCTTTGAACACACCAACAAGGTGGCAGAGAAGGAAATCAGAACAAGGTAGAGTGTGAAATGAGTATGGAATTTTCCATGCACTAAAGGGTAAGGTTTAAAAAAATTGATGAGCAATCATCAATAAACATCCAGACTCTACCTTATCTCATTTTCTTAAGGTCACATCCTCTTTTGAAACTTTGAAGGGAAATTTGTCACTAGACATATTTCTTTTTCCACATCTCTCTTATGTAAGAAAGAAAGGGGATTGGGAAATCCTAGGGAAGGAAAGAGGCGAGAAGAAAAAAAGAGCCAATGGTGCTATAAAATGCAAGGGAGAGCCCTTCTAAATAATAAAAGTAATATGAAGTGGGATGTGCCTTTGACATTCCTCAAAGCTCCTGGACAATCCCCTCATCATTTTAAGTAATAATCCAGTTGGTTCTTTATTAGCTTTACACTTAGATTTCTCACCATGTACAACACGTGAGGATATGACTTTGGCTGTGATAGTGTATGGTTCAAGAATGTCCCTTTGTTGTGGAATATTCCTTTACACTGTGTGAAGATGTGTCACTGTGATTGGTTCAACAAAGAGCTGAATGACCTGTAGCTAGACAGAAGAGAAATCCTGTCTGAGGAGAGAGGGAACTCTGGAAGAAGAGAAGCAGGAGAAACCAGTGAGACTCTGAAGAAGTCGAACATATGGTACAGAGCAGAGGTAACTGAACCACATGGCAGAACATAGATTAAGAGAAGCAGGTTAATTTGAGTTAAAATAACTATTAGGAATAAGCCTAAGCTAAAGGTCAAAATTTCATAATTTAATAAGTCTCCAGGTTGTTATTTGTGGTCTGGCAGTCCCGATGAAAATGTATTACTACATCCCTTGGTGCATTCTTTGGACTCTTATTAGAAGAACTACTTGACTTTGACTGCCTTGTTGGCTTCAGGACAATTTACAGGATAGAGTTTAATTATAGTCGATCCTAGTTCCTTTTATCCCCAAAGGCTCTCAACACAATGATCTTGGAATGATCCAGACCTGGAAATTCTCACATTCCTCTCATCTCTAGGACTACTTTTCTTGTTTCCTTTGATGTTACTTTAAAATATTCTCACCTTAGGCCTGCAATAGAACTGAAATGTCCTGTGTGCATATGGGTAGCACTGATTAGATTTGGTAGGATGAATAAGAACTGAAATCCTCATGTACATTGAGACTTGTTCTTGTATCAATTCTTCCTATACTTTCTCCTTTCTAAATTCACCTTAAACATCAGAATTCTATTTATCATAATCACTCAAAAACCCCAGTAATCTTAAATACAGTTATCTTAGTCATTTTGTTTTTTGAAGTTTATTTTATTATTTTGTTTATACAACTGTTTTTCCTGCATGTATATTGGTCCATCACATGTGTGTGCTTCTTTCAGAAGCCAGATGAGGGCTTTGGATCCCTTGAAACTGGTGTTATAGATATCTGGTCATGAGATGTCATGTGGGTGCTGAGGCTGGAACCCTGGGTCTTCTGGAATAGCAGCCAATTCTCTTAACTGAACCATTATTACAGCCCTTAATTATAAATTTTCTTAGAATTCAAGATCTTTCTTTAAATTCAATGTGTATTGCTTCTCATAGCTCAGAATGAAATATGGCTTGAGAAGAACTGAACTTTGCCTACATCCTTTCCCATCCCTTGGAGATGGGATTTACATGGGATTTCTGCTGGAAAAGATATGTTAAACAGTTTTTGTCTCATGGAAATAACATGAAGATGGGGATTCAGTGAACTTGAACTTTTTACTTACTTGGTATACAACTGATAAAATTACTGATTCTTTCTGAAATCACATCCTCACATACAGAATGAAGATGGTGCTTTTTAATAGGACTGCTATAAAAATTAAGTGAAAAAGCCTATAAAAAGTATGTGTCAATACTTGATGTTTGCCTTCAGTTTTAATTACTGAATGACTCAAATAATTCTTTAAAATCAATTTAACTGATTCAACATTCAACTAGAATCCTGAAACATAAAACTGACCAGATCATAGTAAAAACTTTTTTTTTTTTTTTGGTTTTTCGAGACAGGGTTTCTCTATGTAGTTTTGTGCCTTTCCTGGGACTCACTTGGTAGCCCAGGCTGGCCTCGAACTCACAGAGATCCGCCTGGCTCTGCCTCCCGAGAGCTGGGATTAAAGGCGTGCGCCACCACCGCCCAGCAGTAAAAACTTTTTAAAAGTACACAAGGTCTCTCTTTTCCTAGAATATCTTCTCTCCACTGACCAAGTCAGGTACAAATATCTAGCTTAAGATAGTAGCTATAAACAAGCATTTACTAAAGATTCATTATATATTCAACATTATGGCCATAAATAAAGCAAGGCCTCTTCCTATAAGGAGTTTATAATCTAGACAGACTAAACTGCATTTGGGAAGTTAAGCAGTATCATGACTTTTAGATAGGAATTCTCAAATCTAAAAAATCTTCAGTGTGAACTAGATTACATATTAAATACATACTTCAGAAGGATGGATCCCACGATTTGGTATTTGTGACACACTGCTACATAATTTTGACATTTAGCCAGTTTTGAAAGCTGTATTTCTTTTTTATTAGTTTTGTTTAATTTTTCATACGCTATATTTTGATCATGTTCTTTTCTCTCCTCTAGTTCCTCTCAGCTCCTCCCCATAACCAACTTCATGTTTTATTTCTCTAAAAAATGGAACAGGGAAAACAAAAATGAAACAAAGCAAAAATCAAAATAGACAGAAAAACTAAATGAAAAGAAAAACAGTAAGAAAAAAAGGCATGAACAAAACAGAACAAAAAGTGTGCAAAACTAAAACTAAACATAGAGTTTGTTTTGTGCTGGCCAACTACTCCTGGGATAGGGCCTGCCCTAGAGTACGGTTGATATATATACCCAGTGAGACTCCATTGAAGAAAATTGATTTTCGATTTCCCAGAAGATAACAATTTTAAATAGCTTTCTAGTTAGGGGTGAAACTTTGTGTCCACATTCCTTATCAGTGCAGATATTTTTTTTGGTTTGAACCTATGTAGGTCTTCTGTGTGCGTGTACCATACCCATAGAGCAGAACATTCTTCAACAATCATCAAAGAAGCTACTTCTTGCAGTGTGTGGGAGCTATCACAGAGACCCACAACTGTATAATGTGCAAAGAGTAAAAGACTTTGGAGCACTCAGTCCTAAATGGGATGTCTTCATCAAACCCCTCCCCTCAAAGCATAGGAACCTATATGGAAGAGGAGGTAGAAAGACTGTAACAACAGGAAATAGTGTTTTTCAGACACAACAGTAATGATGATGCATATATGAACTCAGAGAGCTGTACTTATAAAAAAAATTACTCATTACTGCACAGATGATTTTATAGCTCAAATTATATCATATTTAAAACTTTAGGAAGATGTGCTTATCTAAACATTAAAAACTGTATTAATTTCTCAACATCACCATTTTCTAAGATTCCACTGTATGTGAATTTAGTTTTTGAATTTTTTGTTCTGTTAAATTGCTTTTTTTCACCATGCAACCTTGGCTGGCCTGGAACTCACCATGTAGACCAGGCTGGCCTCAAAACTCACAGAGATGGAGTGCTGAGATTAAAGGCATGTGCCACCAAGCAACTTTGAAGATCCTTTAGACAAATAACATGAAGAAAATTATTTTGAAGTAAAAATAACATGCACTGAAAGCTTTACAGAAGTTTCTCAGTGGTACAATTAAATTTATGAATAAGAAAATAATTTAAAGTAACACAAAAATAATGAATAAGTAAATGTATTAATACATATGGTGTTTAAACCTTCAAACTTCTCTATCTAATGTAACCTGCCCACATTCTCCAAATCTCTTCCTATAGAGTGGATAGATCCCATTTAGTGTATAATATGCTCAAAAGCAATTGCCATCAGACTCTACACTGCCATCTGGTAAGGTTGTATGAAATACTTTAAACATCAAAGCAGTTATTTTACAGAAGATAAAAGTAACTCATTATATTAATGTTTCACAAATTCTGCTTTAAACAGACACAGTTTCTAACACAGTTTTTAGCTTTGAGCCACATCAAAAAGCAAAACAAAAGATAAAGCTTACAAATTTCACTCACTCACTGGTATTACTAAACCACTATTGATTGATTACATATATTTTCTAGGCACTGCCTACAACAGACGCTCTATAAGCCCTCATTTACCATCTCCTAGCTCTCACCATGGTCTTTATTAAACAACATTTGGTTTTTTTTTCCAGTCAGTTACTTGACTTTCCTCACGAGAGTATTTCTAGACTAAGCTAGAGTAGAATGTGGGCCCCAGTGTTGAGAGATAATGCCTAAGGGAGCAGTCTTCAATTAATGAAGAATGAAAGTTGATGAATATGTATACAAGAGAAGAGGCAATACAGACAGAGGGAATAGTATCAAGAAAGCCTAATATATTTATCCTCAACCCCCACCAACTTTTACACCAAACACCAAACTCTCTCTCTCTCTCTCTCTCTCTCTCTCTCTCTCTCTCTCTCTCTCTCTCTCTCTCTCTCTCTCTCTCTCTCTCGGAATTTTTGGTATTGTGATATTGAATATACTGGGAAAAATAAAAAAAATACATTAAAACTTAAAGGAATTTCTCGCTTGATAGTCTTCCAGTGGCCTCAAATGCACTTTGTGTCTACATAACAAGTCTTTTGTGCAATTTGTGCCCACGTTCAATATGATCTACTCAAATGACTCCTCTATAGCCAATATAATGTCCTATAAGTTGTCTATATAGCTCATGGACTCAGTTTTAGGAAAATTAGCTGCTTTTCCTTTTTAGCAGTCCTAAAATACCACATAAGAACTCCAAGCAACCTGCTGTATATTCCACATAGAGAGAGGTTGAGGAGAACAGAGCAGGAACATGAATGATTTCAATATTCCATCCTAGTTGCTCTCTGACTTCATAGATCCATCGAGAAGCCAACAGAAGAACCATTCAAGCTACATAATTATGAGAAATAATGTTAAAAGCTTTCCACCTAAAGCCGATAAATTTAGGTTTCTTTTGCAGCAAAAGAGCATGAGAGCAGCTGGAGACGTAGCTGGGTGGGCAGAGTGCTGTGCCAGAGGCCCTGGGTTCATTCCTTAGCACCACATAAACCAGAGTGCTGGCACACACAGGCCTAGAATCCTAGACCTCCAGAGACTCCAAACAGGCGGTAGAAGGCAAAGATGTTGCCTCCCACCTCAAGTGATAGGTTATTATAAAGGTGATAACTGTGCATTATAGAATTAAAAGTAAATATTAGGTGTCCTGACTAGTTTTATGCCAACTTGACATAAGCTAGAGTCATCTGAAAGGAGGGAATCCTCAATTGAGAAAATGCCTCCAGAAGATAAAGCCGTAAACAAGCTTGTTGGGAATTTTCCTGATTAGTGATTAATGGGGGAGGGTCCAGCCCATAGTGGGTGGTGCTATCCCTGAGCTGATGGTCCCTAGATCTACAAGAAAGCAGGCTGAGCAAGCCATTAGAACCAAGCCAGTAAACAGCACCCCTCCATGGCCTCTATATCAGCTATTACCTCCAGGTTCCTATCCTGTTTGAATTCCTGGTCTGAAGGAAGTGGAAGCTGAATAAACCCTTTCCTCCCATAAGTTTCTTTGGTCATGGTGTTTCATCACAGCAACAGTAACCCTAACTAAGATACTCGAGTAGAAAGTTATTAATTCTACAGAGAAGGGGTTAAGATGAATATGGTGATATTCCTGGGTTGGTTTTGAATTTAAATAGTATTATGCAGAACTTGTGATGATAAAGAAGACACAGGAAAAGAAATTCTAAAGCATATGAGGATTCAAAATTTTTCTAAGTCACATTCTAGGTATCAGGGCAGAGGTAGCCTTAACACAAGCCCTAAGATTTCTTACATTGGGCTAGGAGAACTTACACAGGAATCACGAGAAGAAAATATTGTCTCATTTATTGTTCAAAGGGCATATTTTTAAGTCTATGAGGAATGAAAGGGAAGAGTTCAGAAAAGTATTTTTAAGAAATATGGCAACACTATAAAATAGTATATTAATACCATTTTTCAAGAGCTGAAATATTAAAAAAAAAGATATAAAACTGGATAGATTCACAGGAAATAAAAAACCAGTGTCCACACACTCATTCATTCTGAAGCACAAGAGATAGGCTAGAGAATATTCCTATGAGGACTGTAGCTACTCAGGGCAAAGAAATCAATCAACCCCCACTAAATTAGTAACACAACTTTTAGTGTGTGTGTGTGTGTGTGTGTGTGTGTGTGTGTGAGAGAGAGAGAGAGAGAGAGAGAGAGTAAATAAAATGCTTTAAAATTAACAGGAGGGAATACAAAAATACCTAAATATATATAATTCATAATGAAATCACATCTATCTTTAATATAAAAGCAATTAATAAATTAGGAAAATATATAAAAAACTATTAAGGCTAAGCATGAGTATGATGAAAAAATAATAGAAGATTAGAAAAATGGGAGGACAAGAGTTAGAAAATAAAATACAGGCAGAAGTAGACATATGGAAAGAATCAAAAAAGGATCATTGCTGGGGCTGGAGAAATAGCTCAGCAGTTAGTAACATTTCTTATACTTGCAGATGACCCTCATTCATTTCCCTGCACACACATGGCAGCTCACAATTGTCTTTAACTGCAGTTGCAGGGGATCTGATAACCACCATGGTATATACATGAGGGAAAATACTCATACATATAAAATAAATAAATCTAAAAAGGTATTAAGTGGTCATTTTATGTGTACAACAACCCATGCCAAAATATGACTGAAGGCTTCAACAATCATTTATTTTGCCCTTGAGTTTATGAATTAGCAAAACAGCCCATTTCTCTTCTATTCAATGTCACTTTGGGAAGCTCAGTGTTTGATGACTCAGTAGGTAGTAGCTGGAACCATTGAAGGCCTATGCACTCACCTGACTTGTAGTTGAATCTATCAGTTGAGGCTGTTGGCTGGAACATTTACATAGGACATCATCATGTGATTTGAGGTTCCTTAAAACATTGAGAATGGTTTCCAAGAGAAAGTACCCCAAATTCAAATAGACTTATCACATTTAATAGCCTAGCTCATTAGTAGTCCAAGAAAGTGATCATATACCTCATCTTCCCATGGAAGAAATAAGAATATGATATTTTTTAAAAGCATGTGTGCTGGGAAATATTTTCATCCATCTTAGATAACTCAATCTGCCACAGGAAATGAGAACACACTCCCAAATTATTCATGTGACTAAGTAAAAACCTATGCAGTGAGTAAGAAATGTAACTATTTACATATAATTGACATTAAAAAGGTTGGAAGAATCTTGAACCAAAGAGAAAAGTCAAAGCCATGAAAGAATACAAGTAACTTGAAGTCCAGCTTGCCTAGAGCACTGTTAAGGACCCTGAGATATTTTATTCTATGGTTATCAAATATTTTCTAAACACTAATACATTTTTATAATTAGAGCTACAAATATGGTGTCTTATTTTATTTCTTTTTGAGATACCAATTTAATGAAATTGCTCCCTTCTCTTTCTTCCTTCCAAACTCTCCTATAAACCCCTCCCCACTCTCCTTGAAAACGTAGTTGTCTTTACTGGGTAATTTTGCAAATGGGCTAATAGGCTCCAGTCAAGACAGGGGTTGGATGCAAAATAGAAGCTAGCTCTCACTTCTGCATAAATGCACAATAAAAACAAGATTTGAAAGAACAAAAATCATTCAATCTATACAGAAAATGGAGTAAGTAAGGCTAGCCCTTGCCAATTCTGAGCAAACATGCTTTCCAATTTATGAGGCTGCCTATCATACAATCAAGATAATATTCTTCCCAGTGTGGTGTGAGATGAATATCACCATCCTGAAGTGGAACTGCTGTAATGATCTACAAAAATATTAACCTTTAGTCATAACAATGCAATAATTAGAACAATCCTGCCAATATATAGATCTAGGATAATGGTGATGAAACTGTTAGCATTGCCTAGTGAAAGCAGTAGGAACTCTTAGAAGACCTTCTGCAATTCCAGTTATACCTCCCCCTTGTCCCAAGTGCATGAGGTCTTGAGAGGGTAATTAAGTATATAGGAGACATAGGTTGACTAAAGGATGACCTCCAGTAGTACAGCTGGCCATGAACTGGACTTTCAATGATGCAGCTTGCGTAGTCACCCATGGCCCTGTAAGTAACCACAATGAACTGGCTGCTTCATCAAACAAGACTTAAAACCCTTCCTGTGGTTTGTAAATGCCCTCTATTTGGGGTAGACAGAGATTCGTCTTCCCAGGGAAAATCACACAACACCTAGAATACAACCCTTAGAAAAAAAGTAAAATTATGTTTCCCAGAATGATACCATGCTTCAGTCAGAGTGAACTTCCTACTCTCCCAAGCACTAACAGACTATATTGTTAGTATAGTGTTATGAACTGAATTTTCCAAACATGCCTACAACAGTATCTCCCATATAACAGTATTCTGAAAAAATGACCTTGCCTTTGACTCACGGAGAGACAAAATATAATCCTCATCCCTTCAGTCTGAATTCAGACTGGTGACTTGCTTGTAATAATAGAATGTGGATAAAGTAATGCTGTGTAGCTTGCAAAGGTACAACTTAAAAAGGCTTAATATTTTTGGTTTTTTGTCTCTGAATGTCCTTAGTTAGAATCCAATCACCATTCTCATAGAAGTGCAATGCACATTATAAGCCATGTGCAGAATATCTGATTAATAGTCCTGCCTAGCCCCACAGGTGACTTCTCCCAGATTTGTGGGCAAAGTCTCCCAGTCATTCTAGCCACCAGCTCTCATGCCATTGAAAGTAATTAGATCGTTTGATATGAAGACCCAGTCATTAAAGAACAAAAATAATTTTAACCACATCCCACCATATCCTGTCTCAATTTTTTACTTCCAGAATCTATAATTAGTAAAAGAGAGTATTGTTTTACACTACTATATATTGGAGATACTTGTTACATAGTAAATGATAAGCACAAGGATACCAAGCAAATACTTTCCCTTTTCCCTATCTGCATCCTACTCATACTTTCACGTCCCCTTTTACCTAACATTTTCTCTGGCAAGTAATGATAAGCTTTTGATGATAGTCTAATTTTAAAATAAGTTGCTACCCACTCCTTTCCTAATTCGATTGCCCTAGATAGAGAAACTCTGCAGGTCCCACCCCCACTGTTCCCATATGTGCCCATAGAAAGAACCAGGAATTTCAAATAACTATGTAAAATAAGTCAAGGGATGGAAATTCTAAGAAAGGATCAAAGGAAATACTAGAAATCAAAAACACTACAATAAAAAGGAAGAAAGTAAAAAACACTTTAATAGAAAGGAAGAACGCCTTTCATAGGGTCATTGATAGATACAATACAACCAATACAGGCAAAAAAATCAACTTAAAGGTATGATTGAAGAAACTTCCAAGGACATGGACAATTTGTGCTGAATATAAAGCATAAAGACTTTTAAAAACTATAAAGTCTGCACAAATGGAACATGATATCCAAGAACTCCTGGATAACTATATTACACTTTAGGTATAATAATAGCATTTTCATCAGTCATCTATATTTTCTAAAAGCTAATTACAGATGATTAATGTGTTACACATATATTCATTCATGTAGGAGGAAGTCTACATTATGCATCACACAGAGAAGCTTGAAGTGTTGACAAAATCTCAAAATGTGAGTAATAGAAATATGCTAATAAAATACACTTATAGCATGTATACTTCCATAAGGGAGAAAATCTCACTGGGGATGTTTCTGTAATTTATAAATAAAATTTTTCTTTTAGAAATTCTTAGTGTGAGGCACATTAGCAGAAAGAATTTGATTCTCAATGTAAAGCATGAAAAAGGAAACCAGAATAGGATTCTAGAGCAGGATTATCTAACAGAAATATAACTTAGGCCACAAGCTGAATTTTAAATTCTCTTCTTTAAAACACACACACAAAGTTCAATGCAATACTAAATTTTATTTAATTCATTCTACTCAAAATATCAACATCTAATAATGTTAAAAATTATTAATGACATTTTACATTCTTTTTTTCCACACTGAATCTTCTAAAGCCTATGTTTTAACTGCTCGGTAGTTATATTTAGCTAAGGCTACTTGGACAGCATACCTTTAGAGTCTGAAATGTGAATGTGTGGCTCTGAATAACCCAGGGGCTTGCTAAAGTGCAAAATTTGGATTTCACCCAGACGTACTAAACCAGAATTTGCATTTTAACAAGATTCCCACTCCCTGAGGTGATTCATGCACAGTAAAATTTGAAATGCTCTGTTTTAGTGTGACAGCATTCCTAGAAAAATGCAAGAGGAGAAGAGAGCCGGCAGTGCAAATCCAAATGTGTTCTAATAAGCAAGCCACCAGCCAGTACAAATTCTGCCGGTCTTTGAACTCGATTTATATGAAAAAAAAAAAAAATCCTAAACGTTGACTTCAGAACTATTCACTGAATAGTTTTATGTTTCCCAATACCATCTGAGGTAAAATATGAACTAGCCTAAGTTGAATGACCTTTGTCCACTTGGAATGAATGACGAGAGCATAGCAGATGAAAGTATCAAAACCCAACAGCAGCGCTATTATTAACATAGCAAATCTGTGAAAATAACAAAGGAATTGCTACGAACTGCCAAGGATTATGAACAACTTGAATATAGGTCAAAGTTGTCAGAGAAGGTAGATAATCTGCCTACAAGAAGGAAGTCTCAGCTAGGCTACAAAAGAGAAATTAGCATCCTTAATGAAAAAGTGAAAGGGGAGATTGGAAAGACTAGGCTCTGCATCGTGTAACAATCCCTATTCCTAGCCTTGCCTTTCATTGCTTTCTAAAGGTGAGGAGACTCCAAATTTTTAGTGTACATGCTTATCAGTAAAAACTCAAGACACATCCCCGGGTAATACACACTTTTTTAAAAGTTAAATGTACTTACACTGTCAACATACACATTAAATACTAATTAAAATTAACTGCCCCCTAATATATCATCTTTATTGAAACAAAATATGCATCTGAACTCATGTATTGGTTATCTATTCCACAAAGTTTTTGGAAGCCACTTCTCAAAGCCACTAATTTTATTTTCAAGAAAAAAAAAAAAACACCTTAGTATTCTTCTAGTAGCACATAGCATAGAGTTATGCCACAAAGAGAGGGAGGCACTGAGTGGTAGGAGCCAGGACAAAATCAGCCAGGAAACTGAAAATTGCCAATGTGTTAACACCTGGTAGAGCTCACCAGGAGACAGTGTTTTGCTTCATCACACAAGAGTTTACTGCCCGGTGGTAATATAGATAATAAAACAGTGGAAGCCGGGTGGTGGTGGCGCACGCCTTTAATCCCAGCACTCAGGAGGCAGAGCCAGGCGGATCTCTGTGAGTTTGAGGCCAGCCTGGGCTACAGAGTGAGATCCAGGAAAGATGCAAAGCTACACAGAGAAACCCTGTCTTGAAAACAAAAAAAAAGAGAGAGAGTTTACTGTAATCCAGTTGAACAGGTCTCAGCACAGTTTACTAAGTGATCTTCCCCTCGCGAATTCTTCAAGATTCCTTTAGGTTTCTGTTTTAAGGTTTCACAGTGAGGTCTTCTAAGACCTCCAAATGTGATTTATGGCCTCTTATTAGTCTTGCCAGGTTTTTGTTGTTGTTGTTTTCAGTATTAGGGATTAAACCTAAGGTCTTGGCCCGGCGGTGGTGGCGCACGCCTTTAATCCCAGCACTCGGGAGGCAGAGCCAGGCAGATCTCTGTGAGTTTGAGACCAGCCTGGCCTACAGCGTGAGATCCACGACAGGCACCAAAAGTACACAGAGAAACCCTGTCTCAAAAAAACAAAAACAAAAACAAACAAAAAAACAAAACCCTAAGCTCTTATGCATGTTAGGTAACTATAATACTCCCAGGATACATTTTACTTTTTATTTTGATACAGTCTTACTGACTGGCCCAATGTGGCCTTGAACTCACCTTGTAGCCCAGCTGGATCTCGAACTTATGATTTTCATACTTCAGATATTGAATATCTGGGTTTACAAACATGTCCAACCAGGTCCAACACTTTCATATTTTTTCCTACATAACACTTACTAGACCTGGAAATATGTAGTTTCTTAAGAAAATCATGATATCCTAGCTAGACTGTAAGCTTTAAGAGGATGGTGATTTGTTCATCCCTATCTACCAGTGAGTGAGTCCTGATTCTTGCAAATAATATTTCTAGGACTAAGTGAATACATTGTTTTACAAAGAAAATGAAATATAATCATTATAATCCTTTTTCTATATGCATTTATTATTCTTTTCTACTTTTTAAACTTATGCTGAGTAAACTGAGTCAAAGAAAAGTAACTGGGTCTTATAATAACTGGAGCTCAAGTACAGACTAATTTATTAAACTGCTATATATATCTGCTATCCCAGATTTTATATATATATATTTTATTTTATATATATATAAGCTATTCAGTCTTCACTGTTTCAGTTCTTAATTTTTACTTTATTTTTCATATATATATATATATATATATATATATATATATATATATATATATATATATATATATATATTTGGACCTATAATCTACAATGGGCTTAATGAGTAAATATCCTTCCTTGGCCCTCAAAGTCATAGTTTACTACTTAAAGAAGTCTAATCAAGCATCAGATGATGAACATGTTTAGCTCTTCTTGCCCTAGGTTTCTGTAGATACTTAAAATATTGATGCAGTTAGTCACAGGTTGTTGGATTCACTGAAAGTAGTCCATATAAGCTGAAATTTCTATGCTGCTTTTGGTATGTCTACAATAAAACATGGCCCAACTTTAAATATGTGTTATGCCTTAAATGCAGAACATGCCAATGGCCCAGATCCCCAATTACCATTAAACTAAAAATGTATTCTATCACTTGCCATCCACCTCATTCAACATTGTATATACTCACCCCTGAGGTCATCATTAAGCCACTTTATAATATTAGAGTCAGGATTCTTTGCTTGGTCAACTTTATGGAACATTATCTAATTTTAGCCAACCTAATTCAAGTCTGCATCTTGCTGTTATATTTGTGTCATAATGCACTTTCTATGACCTCATTTGGATGGCTATCATAAATATGCAATAATTGATCCTTATATACCTGTCTCTACTTGCTTTTAGTATACTCTTTAATAATTCTATGCTTGGGGGGCTGGAGAGATGGCTCAGTGTTTGAGAGTACTGACTGTTCTTCCAGAGGTCCTGGGTTCAATTCCCAGCATCCATATAGCAGCTCACAACTGTCTATAACTCCAGGATCCATCACCCTCACACAGACATACATGCAGGCAAAACACAAATGCTTCTAAAATAAAAATAAATTATAAAAAAAAATAATTCTATGCTTGTACCATTTGTATCATTTTGTCATTTTTCAGTTGAAGGGCTGGACCAAACTTGCCAGAAGAAGCAAGAATTCATATTTAGAGAACCCCCTCCACTGTATTGAGACTCTTCATTTTTTCATAATTTTCCTAGAAGACATTTCTGAGGATTTCTCAGAAGATGGATACAATATTTTCTGTGACTGGTGACAATCTGACTTCACAAGTGGCCTTTTTGAGAAGTTACTAAGACTTGACAAGCTAACATCACATAAATCTCCCATGTTCCAAATCTTAAAAAAGTAAATTTCCTTCTACCAGCCAGGGCACAGAGAAATGCTTCTGTTCCTCTGAAAGAAAAACACCAACAAACTTGCTCAGTGTCTCTGATATTTTGTGGACATACCCTATTTCTCCCTTATAGCCTTAAATAGAATACATATAACCTTTGATAGTTCAGAAAAATCTTATAAATCTCCCTCCGATGTTTAATAATTCCATTATTCTTACTGGAATGATGTGGCAGCCGGTAGAGACAGCTTGTGGAACTCAGCTCGTGGGTAAATGTTCAGTCTCATGCTGTTTTAACAACATTGGCTCCATCATCTGTGCAAATAGAAACAGTGGAAAGAATGTGAGGAATGAGATATTTATTTGGAATTTCAGCTGTTATTATGGTTTCCCACTGCACTGAAGGTACGCTTTCTGGGAGATGAGGAACCAGCCCAGTGCCACAGAGTCCCCTGGGAGAGCTTCCTCAATATTTGCTGGTAATGATTATGATGTAATTTCATGAGGCAGCCATCAGTTAACAAACTCTGTGAATCTAAATCAGCCCTGATTTAACTTACCCTTCAGGAAAGGTTAAAATATGGAGAAACTCAAAAAAAGCCTTTGGAGAAATATACTGCAGTTTTAAATGAATACAGAAGCTGTATCCTTTTAAAGATGGATGTTCCATTTTTCGATTTCCTTTTTAATGTCTCCTATTAGTCTAAGCAAAATAAATGCTAGCTTAATTACACACAAATGTGATTAATTCTAGAACCAAATGCAACTCTTTTCACCATCTCAAAATAGATGGTGTTGGAGTTGGGCCTGCCAACTTGCAACATTTTCAGTAGGGGATGGTATTCCTAATATAAGTAACTCGATTCCCCATTCTCACTGTTGTGTTGACTGTTTACTCAACAGTGAACCTGTCACATCTTTTAAGGTTAGATTTGAAAATTTCTGTAGTACTATATAGCTCATCCTTGCTTTGAATGTTAAAATCATATGTAGAGGAGTGCTGGAGAGATGATTCAGTGGCTCAGAATGCATATTGCACTTGTAGAGGACCTGATCTCAGCAATGATAGGCAGCATACAACTGTAGCTGTGTTCCTGTGTCTCTCCCACTCGTGTCCTCTCAAGTAAACACACAGAGGCTTATATGAATTATAACTGCATGGCCATGGCTCAAGCCTTTTGTTAGCAATCTCTTATATTTTAAATTAGCCCACAACCATTAATCTATGTATAGCCACATGTTCCATGGATTTACCTGTGTCCCATTACATGTTGCTCCTTGGGCAGCTCACTGGTGTCTCCCCCCTGCCTTCTTCCTGTCTCTCTGAATATCCTGCCTGCCTCTAAGCTGCCTTGCCATACACCAAATGGTTTTATTTATCAACCAATCAGAGCAACACATATTCACAGTATACAGAAAGACATTCCCCCATCATTTCCCCTTTTTTATCTAAACAAAAGGAAGGTTTTAACTTTAGCCTGTTAAAATTACATATAACAAAACAGTTAGCAAGCAAGAATTACAGTTACAATATCTAGTCTATTTGTATTTTGTAAAATTAAAGAAAATATTCTATCTATCCTACATTTGTGAGTCTAAGGTTTCATATCTACCTTATCTCTTATTATAACCAAGGAAAATTATAACTATCTAGTCTTCAACTACATCAAAGACCCCAGAAGGATATATTACCTAAGTAAACAGGAAATGCATTCTAAGCAATTTACAAAAATCTAGAATGACAGAGACAGCTGGCTGCCTGGACAGTCACCTAAAGTTCATCTGCAATGTTGGGGCATCCATCTTCAGCCTATGGTCTTAAGATTTTTAATTGCTTCTCTATGTGTCCTGTAGAATTTCTGGTAGTCTCCTCTGTGAAACAGAAACCTGAAGGATGATTTCATCTTGCAAAGTTCATTGGTCACCTTCCTATGATCCTGCATGTCCATTTTATACAACATTTTGTAAAGAAGTCCAGGCAAGAACAGTTTCTCATCCAAATGGCTATTTTTGCCAAGAAGAAGATAAACTCCATATAGAGTGTCTTCGATGCCCATCTTTCTCTTTGAAGTAAATCAGTGCTGCCAGAAGCAGACATGTCTCACTGTCCAGAAAGTCTAAGTTCTTAAAATATTTTAAATGCCATATTCTGTAGGTCTTCAAAGTGCTTTAAGATTACATACTTAATTGAATTATATCTATGTATACCTAGAAAATTTAACATAACTATAAGTTTGACTATCATAGAAGACTAATTATTAATTTGTATTTAATTATCCATTATAATTTAAATGAGTTACATAAACATAATACCCTAAATGAGAGTAGAAATATATATATATATAATAACAAAATTAACTTTAAATTTGTATCAATAAACTAAAATCCATAGCAATGTAAAACATTTCAAACATGTTGTTGCTCTTTAAAAGTAGATTCAATAATCTACCCTTTCATCCTATCATATCTATATTACCCCCTTTTCTTCTTTAGAAAGAGATTGCCTTTATAATCAACCCCCTTTAAAAAAATAAGCATTTATAAACAATAATTTGGGAATTTGGGTGTAGCTTCTCATACTACTTCTTGCTGGTTGTGGACTCTGCTAATCTTATGGGGATCCTGAGAAAATTTTAGGATTATGATCAAGTCCTGACAGGAGTAGTCTGTGACGTTGTATTCTCTGAGCCAGTTGCTTTGAAGCTGTTCTGGACATCGGATCATCTGGACACCTCTCAGGGGGCCTTCCTTAATCAAACCATATGAGCCTGGAAACAATCCATAGGTTCTCATCTTCTGTGGAAACAAAAGCAGAACCTCCTTTCCAAAGCAACATATCCTTAGACATAAATTTTGAAATCAAGATATCTTTAAAATATACATATTGATTTAACTCAGCAGCTTTTACAATCAAATGTCTCTCTGCAGTTAAAAATCTCAAAGATAATATAATCCAGACTCTTTGTATAATATCCATCTTTATGTGGCTTATTTTTATATTACCTTTACTGTCTCTTTAAAGACTTTATTTTTTAAAACTATTTCTTTATATAACTGTCTATATTCATTTTCTTCTCTCTTCCAAGTCTACATACATTTTACACACATTGTAAACCATTTAAAGTCTTATTCCGTCTGAATCTGCCTTATTTATTGCTTTAAACTACAGCATTACTAGGACAGAAATGGCAGCTTTGGCTGCTGGCTCTGCCCACTTCAGCTTTCCAACATGGCAGTAGTATGTTTATCGCCAGCTCTGGCTCTGGGGGCCATGTGTACCATCAACTCTCAGAAGCAGCAGGTCTATACCTCCATTGAAGCAGCATGTAGCCCAGAAACCTTTTTTGTTGTTGTTGTTGTTTGTTTGTATTAGCAAAAGCTAAATCTTTTTATTGCAGTGCTCTGTGTGGCTTGGAAACACAACTGTGTACTGAGGTGGAAATCTGCCATGCTACATTCAAGCCTACACACCGCTGTGAACCAGCCATACTGTAGCTCAGGGCTTGCCTGAGAGACACAACTAGGAAGCTGTTTTTAGCTCTGTTTTAGAATCTTTTTTTTTTTAAAGCTTTCTCAGGTTTTAGGTCCCATGTTTTGGTGCCATTTTGTAGCTGAAGTTTTCCTGTGTCCCACCCAGTCCACAGCTGCTCAAACCCAAGTAAACACACAGAGGCTTATATTAATTAAAACTGCTTGGCCATTAGCTCAGGCTTACTACTGACTAACTCTTACACTTAAACTCAGCTCGTTTCTGTTAATCTACATGTTGCCACATTTTCCATGGCTTCACCTGTGTTCCATTACATGCTGCTCCCTGGACAGTGGGCTGACGTTTCCTCACATATTCACAGTGTACAGAAAGACATTCTCCCCATCACATAACTACCCATGACTCATACTCCAGGGGGATCTTATGCCTCTGGTCTCTTCAGTCATTTGTATTCATACACATATACTCATAAACAGATGCACGATTTAGAAATAAAATCAATCCTTCAATTCTTTTTTTTTAAAGAATCACATGCGTAGATTTGAAAAACCACCCACCAGCTTGCCTTCACTAGTATTTTCAGAACTCTAAGATATTCCCTGTGTACCTCCAGCAAGAAGCACTGACCTACACTTTGAACACTTAGCTATCCAAGCCCTATAATATACACCCAATATGGAAGTCTCCAAATATATAAAGCAAATATTAATAAACCCAAAAGAAGAGTTCAACTCCAGTACAATAATGACACCCCACTTTCAGCAATGAACATTTTAGCCAATGGAAAATCAACACAGAAAACAGGAGAGTTAAATGTACCTAAGGCCAAACAGAATGAACAGCTAAAGTACATTCCACCTAATATCTGCCAGGTACACAGTTTTTTCACTGGTACATAGGAACCTCCAAAATATGGCACATGATTGGTCAGAAAGTTAATTTCAATTTTTTTTTTCAGTGCTAGAGATTGAAGCAGTAGTCCAGTAGTTTTGTACTTGTTAGGCAGTACTCTACCACTGAGCTATATCCAAAGCCCAGTCTCAACAAACTTTTTTTTTTTAAGTCAAATCATGTCAGGTGTTTTTTTCTGATGAAAATGCAACTAGAAAGCAATAGTAAAAACAAAAAAAAATTGCAAAGTACACAAATACATGAAAATGAGACAACTTACTTTTCAACCATTAGTGGTACAAGAAAAACAAAGATTTTTAAAGTTTAAAGTTTCTTGAAACAAATTAAAAGTGAATCTTGGGCTAGGGAGATGGCTCAGTAGCTAAAATATTTGCTGTATAAGCATAAGAAACTGAGTTTAGATACCCAGCACCCACATAAAAGCCAGATGTGACAATGTGCATCTGTTATCTCAACACCAACGGGGAGAGGGGAAGGAGAAAGACAGATCCTAAAGGCTCACTAGCAAGCTAATATAGCCAAAACAGTAAGATGCAGGTTCAGTGAGATGGATGACAGAAGACACACACTGATGACCAATGACCTTCACATTTGTACCATCTGTATGCACAGGTAATTGTACTGCACACACCACTATAAACACACTACCACCACAACACACAAAAAAAAATGAAAAAAAAGCCAAATAGGATGGGATAAAGCCCATGAGGTCTTAACCATGCACAAAGAACTACAGGCAACTAAGAAATGCTGAGATCTGGAGAAATAATCTTACCCAGGGAAGAGCATACAAATTGGTTATTCAATGCCAAATGATAGTTCTGAAAACATACATACAAGTAACATTATACAGACTGAGCAGGATGTACTTAGGAATATATACATATACATATACATATACATATACATATATGCACTTAACAATTTATAATAAAAAGAGGCCATAAATTTGAAAGGGAGTAAGGAGGGATATATGGGAGGGCTTGAACAGAGGAAAGAGAAGGGGGAAATGATGTAACTATATTGTAACCTTTAAAAAATAAATAATTAAAAAATCAAATGGACTCCTAATACAACATAACCTACAGGACAGACTAAAAGCAGTATTGATATGAAAGTCCACATCTATCAATTCTCACATCACAACAGTAGGAAGAGTTCAGATAAAACTGTATCACTTTATCTCAAGAAACTAGAAAACTGGTAACATATGAAAACCAAAATTAGTCACAGGAAAGGAATAAATATCAGAGTATAAATTAATAAAACTAAAAATACAACGATCAACAAAACAGATAGTTGTTAGAGAAAAGAAAAATAGACAAACCCTTAAGTAGATTAAGACAAAGAGAAAATATGCAAATAAATAAAATTACAGATAAAATGGAAAATATTATGGCTGATAACAGAAATACAAAAGGTTATTAAATTATTATAAGCAAGTATATGGCAACAAAATATGATACCCCACAATAAATCGTCTATTTCCTAGACATATATACCTTGCCAAGGCTGAATTACAAACAAACAAAAAACTTGAACAGAACAATAAAAGTAATGAAATCAAATGGGTGTTTAAAAGCCTCTCACAAGAAAAACCTAGAACCATATGGCTTCGCTGTTGCTTTCTAAAAAAAATATTTAAATAACTAGTACCAATTTTCCTTGAATTATTCCAAAAATTATAAGGAGAAAATTCTTCCAAACAAATTCTATATGTCACAGTGATGCCAGTACTAGGTCAGGACCCAACAGGAAGGGCAACGACTGCACAATTTGTTGAGGGCCATGGATGGAAAAATAATCAGCAAAGTCTAATAGTTCATTAAAAATATTTTTCACCACAACCACATGGAAAATTTCCCAAGGTTGCAAACATGGTTCAATTTAGGAAATACAATAAGCCTATAAGATATATCACATCAGCAGAATGAAATTGGGCAATGACATATAATAATATATGAATAAATAAAGGAATAGCATTTGATAAAATTTAACAGACCTTCATAAAAAAAGCACTGAAGAAATTAAGTATAGCAGGAAAGTATCTCAACATAAAAAAGGCCATTTGTAACAGCCAATAGATAGCATTATACTGAATGATAACTGAACAAGGGGAAAGCTGAAAACTTTCTAAGGTAGTGAACAACACAGCAATGACCACTTTTAATACTTTTATTAAACGTAGTTCTTGAAGTCATAGAGAGAACAACAAGGCATGAAAGGGAAATAAATATGATATGATATTACACATAAAACTCTCCAAATTTCCATCAAAAGACAATTAGCTTAAATTCATTTAATAAAGCTACAAGATAAGAAAATCAGTATCTATATATCCATAACAAAATTATATAGCCATAGCAAACACCTGAATTAGGAACTAAGTAATCAATGTAATCAACCCTATTTATAGTAGATTAAAAAGAACAAAGTAGGAAGAATTACACTACTTGATTTCAAACAGTGGTGCTAGAGATTGAACCCAGAGCATCATTCATGGTGTCCAGCACTCTACCAGTGAGTTGCAGCCTCACTCCCTGACTTTAAGACATACTAAAAATCAGTTGTAATCAAAACAACAAGATAGTGACGTAAAATTGAAATGGATGTTTAACCACATTTCCATGGAGTATTATAGGTTCTATGGTAGACAAGCAACCACACTTTGCCTAAAAATACATACTGGCATAAAAAGAATATATTGATCAATTGAGAGGAATAGAGAACATAGAAACAAATTCATGCATTAAAGCCTACTCAGTTTCAGCAAAAGGACTCACCACACGCCCTGCAGAAAGGATGGCATTATTCTCAATGAACGGTTCTGGGGAGAAAGGATGTCTACATGCAGAAGAATGAAATTTATCCTTATATCTCACCAGTTACACAAATAAAAGGACAGGGACAGAAGCATGGGAGAAAGGATGCCTAGGGATGGATTAACCCAAACTGAGGGTATATGAAAAAGCTTTAGATAACCCCACTAGTTATAAGCTAAGTTGAAAACTATTTTTAGAAGTAAGTTTGAGCTGGGCGGTGGTGGCGCACGCCTTTAATCCCAGGACTCAGGAGGCAGAGCCAGGTGGATCTCCGTGAGTTCAAGGCCAGCCTGGACTATAGAGTGAGTTTCAGGAAAGGCGCAAAGCTACACAGAGAAACCCTGTCTCAAAAAAAAAAAAAAAAAAGAAGAAGTAAGTTTGAGTCGGGTGGTGGTGGTGGCAGGGGCAGTGGTGGCACATGCCTTTAATCCCAGCACTCAGGAGGCAGGGGCAGGTGGATCTCAGTGAGTTCAAGGCCAGCCTGGTCTACAGAGCGAGTTCCAGGAAAGGTGCAAAACTACACAGAGAAACCCTGCCTCAAAAAAAAAAACAAAAAACAAACAAACAAACAAAAAGCCAAAAAAGGAAGTTTGAACAGAAGTACTACCATATTAATGAATAATAATATTTTCAAAAGAAATGGGTTATTAAAAATGAAAATCTCTGTGCCAGGCATGGAATAATTTTTTTAAAGGAAAGTCAACAAATATCTTTTGAAAAGAGTTTGCAAGCTTAGATTGTAGTTCAATGGAACAGTCATGTAGGGAATATGTGAGGACCTGGGTTCAATCCCCAGCACCATCAAAAAAAAAAAAAAAGAATCTGTAACTTCAGCTTAATAGATCAGACATTCTACAGTGACTCACACCTTTACTGCAACACAAATGCAACCACAGCCATTAGGTTGTGGTGATATTTTATTTGTGCTTTAATAGATAAAATTTGCCTGGAGATCAGAGAAAAAGGTCAGCCATTATAAATAAACAAAGAAGTCAGGAAGTGGTAGCACATGCCCTTAATCCTATCACTTAGCAGGCAAGATCTCTGTGTATTCAAGGCTACACTGGAAACAGAGCCAGGTGTGAGGGCACAACACTAGTTAACCATGGAGGTATGGAGGTCTGTACAGACAGACAGGAAGTGACAGAGCTGGGCAGGAAGAGGAAGTGATGTAGCTGGACAGAGAGAGCAAATCAGATGGCAGAACAGCAAGGCATATAAGCATGGGTAGACAGGAGTAACTCGCATTTGGAAGCTGCAGAGTTGGTGAGGTAAGTTTAGCTGGGGCTTTCCCTATTTCCCTGATCTCTCTAAGGCTTTCACCCCTATATTTGGCTCTGTGTTTTTTATTTATTAAGACCATTTAGAAATTCATCTACATTAGGTAAATAAGTGAATGTGACTACATCCCAATATTTTTTATTTACACAGACAATAGTCCACATTTGGGACATAGGCTGTTGTTAGGGAATATTACTTTAAGGTGTATTACTTTTGTTTATGTTGCATTTCCTTAACTCTGTGAAGCTGTGTTACTGTGCCTGTCTGAAACACCTGATGGTGTAATAAAGAACTGAACAGCCAATAGCAAAGCAGGAGAAAGAATAGGCAGAGCTGGCAGGCAGAGAGAAGATATAGAAGGAGAAATCTAGGAGAGGAGAGAGAAGTAGCCTGAGGAGGAGGACTCCAGGAGCCAGCCATCCAGCTACATAGCAAGGCATGAAGTAAGAAAAAAGAAAGGTATACAGGAATAGAAAAGGAAAAGTTCAGAGGCAGAAAGTAGATAGGATAATTTAAAGTTAAGGAAAGCTGGCAAGGAACAAGCCAAGCTAAGGCCAGGCATTCATAATTAAGAATAAGCCTCCACGGAGCGACTACGCTTCCGTTTCTGGTTTTTCTTCCAGTGTTTGGGTCTCTTCGCCGCCGGCCAAGATGAACCGATTCTTTGGAAAAGCGAAACCCAAGGCTCCGCCGCCAAACCTGACTGACTGCATTGGGACGGTGGATAGCAGGGCAGAATCCATTGACAAAAAGATTTCCCGGTTGGATGCTGAGCTAGTGAAATATAAGGATCAAATCAAGAAGATGAGAGAGGGTCCTGGCAAGAACATGGTCAAACAGAAAGCCCTGAGGGTTTTAAAGCAAAAGCGGATATATGAGCAGCAGCGAGACAACCTTGCCGAGCAGTCCTTTAACATGGAGCAGGCTAATTACACCATTCAGTCACTGAAGGACACCAAGACCACGGTTGATGCCATGAAAGTGGGAGTAAAGGAAATGAAGAAGGCTTACAAACACGTGAAAATCGACCAGATTGAGGATTTACAAGACCAGCTGGAAGCTATGATGGAAGATGCAGGCGAAATCCAGGAAGCACTGGGTCGCAGCTACGGCACCCTGGAGTTAGATGAAGACGACCTGGAAGCAGAGTTGGATGCGCTGGGCGATGAGCTTCTAGCCGATGAAGATAGTTCCTACTTAGACGAAGCGGCATCTGCACCTGCGATTCCAGAAGGTGTTCCCACTGACACAAAAAACAAGGATGGAGTGCTGGTGGATGAATTCGGACTGCCGCAGATTCCAGCTTCCTAGACTTGCAGGATTCCAGCACGTGATGTAAAAAAAAAAAAATACATATTCTGGGACTAGGAAATATTTCCCAATTTGCCAAACAGATTTAGGTTTCTTTCCTTTCTTTGAAGGAAAAGCTAATTACACTGCTCTTGGATTTTAATTTTTTTCCGTTAAGAAATTCATTGCTTGGGGGAAGCTGTCTTTTACTAAAATTTGATTCTTTTTTTTTCTCTTAGGAAAGACTAACTGAAAAGTCCCTTTGACTTTGTATGACTTGTTTTCATTCATTAACAAAAATAAAACCAAGGAGATGAGCCTGTACATTCTACAGTAGTATAAGTGCAGTCTCAGTGTGACTTGATACACTGATAAGATAAAGATTATTAAAGAGATTGAGACTGTTGATAGTATGCTTCCAAACCGCTGTCTCTTGTGGTGTTATAGGTGGGTTTAAGTGATGGCTTTTTTGATAGGTTTTGCTGTGTCATGTGAACAAGTCATTGCTGTCTAATGTTGGGATGAACTGTCACTACTGTATCATGAGTTGCTATTTTGATCCCATGGTTCCCTCAGTATTATAGCCTGACTTGTAATGAATAATGGATATTTCTTGATATTTAATGTATAGGACATTTATTTATACTCAATAAATATTTTTCAAAAGGAAAAAAAAAAAGAATAAGCCTCCATGTGTGATTTATTTGGGAGCTGGGTGGCGGGGCCCGCAAAAGAGAAAAACAACAACAGGCTATAATTTTTCAGTATCTAAACTGATACATGCTACATGGCCAGTGTAGTAGGCTGCTATACTTGTAAATCACAGAAAAGATCATCTCCCTGTGATAACTCCACTTACCCTTCTCTCTCAGCTCTTCCCTAAACCTCCTCTCAAGTTCACCAACTTGTAGAGTGTAGCACAGACCTACCATTTTTAAGAAAGAAGAAAGTAGAAGGTCTTCACTGTTGAGGAACATTCTTTCCCTTTGTCACATTGTCACCATTGTTACAGTGTGAAGAGAAAAGAAACCTGAGGCTAAATCTTGAGGCCAGGAGGGCGCTGCTCCCAGTAGTACACCACTTTACAGGAGCAAACACCGCAGACACTGGAGCCATTAGGGAAAACTGTGAATTAAACCATGAGTTGTAAGGATCTGCCAAAATTGCAGAGATGCAATAAATCATTGCTGTCAACTGCTCAGCATGAGTAATAAAAAAATCAATCCAGTTAGCTAGAAATGAATTTGAAAATTGTGCTCTAAACAATACTAATGTATGAAGGAAATAAACAAAAAAGCAGTTCTACTCTTTCATCTTTCAGGGAAGGACAGAGAAAATGATCTCAGGAGTTGATTTTCTTTTGCATCAGGGGAGCAAGAATCAATGAGGAACAGCTGTGTGAGTCAGCAGTTAAAAATGAAACTGAATGGAGTGATACACCTTTCCTGAGGATATTAAACTCTTTGCTGTTGTTCTTCTTTTCTTACAGGACAAATCTTAAAGGCCAATTCCTTCCCAGGGCCCTAAACTGTTCTTTGATACTTTTGAAAAGTCATCTATAATCTATTCACTAATCATTAATAATCACCGCTGACTTTCCATGTATTGTGCTTATAGCTGGATAAGCCTTGCTCTCAAGCTCTCTCAAGACCTGTGTGTGTGTGTGTGTTTCTCTCTCTCTTCTCTCTCTCTCTCTCTCTCTCTCTCTCTCTCTCTCTCTCTCTCTCTCTCTCTCTCTCTCTCTGTCTCTCTCTCCCCCCTCTCTCTCCCTCGATCCATCTCCTGTCTCTAAGCATATACTGATTTTGCTAATTGAAATTCCTACATTGACTGACTTACACCTCAAGGAAAAATCATTAAGCACCAATCATATAATTTTGTCAAATGGTTTTAAAGACCAATACCATCATTGAACATTGTGTAACTCACTGTTGATATATTATTTAGACTTGAACGAGTTTAGCTGTCTTCATATAGCTGTCAAGGACAGACATATAATATACAAGTGTCTTCCTCATTAACTCCTCTTCCACAAAACTCCAAAATATCATTTTTATAATAGAAAATATTGAAAGGTCTATGCCTTATTCAAATGTGTAAACAGGCTTATGGGGAGAGAAGACAAAAAGATCAGATTAGCTTATAGTAATTTCACACAGTTAAGCAAAGCAATACGAAAGTAAACAATAGAGATTCAAATATCCAGATGACTTTAAGTACCGATTTAGGGGCATGTTTGCAGTCATCACAATATGGCTTCCCCAGAGATATGCAATGTCTTAAGTTCCCATAAAATATATTTTGCCTTAGATGAGACTGGCATTGTGTGATTAAATTAAGCACATTCAAATTGAAACATCATTCTGAATTGCCATTACAGAGAACTACACCCAATCAAAATGCAGAGTTGTGGCACTCAGTCCTAATGGATATATCTATAGAACACTCCTTCACCTAAGACTCGGGGAACATTATGGAAGAGGGAACAGAAAGATTATAAGAGCCAAAGGATCAGGAAGTTCTCTGTGAGATTGTGTCTCCTAGTAATGTCAGGCACTACACCTATAAAGGCTCACCAAGGTGGCTGCTTAAATCTGAGCTGAAAAACGACAACCACAGTAGACATGCTAAAGTGGATGGGAGAAAACCATAAGGCCTCAACCTACACAAAGAACTATAGACAACAAAGATATGCTGAAAGTAGGAGTCTTCTCCAGAGAAGAGCATGCCAATTTGCTATCAAATACTAAATAATCATCTCTGAAAATATAAGTAACATTTTACATATATTCATACACATGTACATATAGATACACAATACATACACATATATGTCTTAGTTAAGGTTTTTATTGCTGTGAAGAGACACCATGATCATGGCAACTCTTATAAAGAAAACATTTAATTGGGGGCTTGCTTACAATTTCAGAGGTTTAGTCCATTATCATCATGGCAGGAGGCTTGGCAGCATGCAGGCAGACATGGTGCTGGAGTATCTGAGAGTCCTGTATTTTGCAGGCAACAGGAAGTAAACTGAATGTCACACCAAAGGAAGCTTGAGCAAAAAAGACCTCAAAGCCTGCCCCCATGGTGATACACTTCCTCCAACAAGGCCACACCTCCTAACAGTGCTACTCCCTTTGGGGGCCATTTTCTTTCAAACCATGTTCTACTTCCTGGTCCCTAAAGGCTTATAGCTATATCATAATGAAAAAAAAATGCATTCAGCTCAACTTCAAAAGTCCCCATAGTCTATCACAGTCTCAAAGTACAAAATACAAAGTCTCTTCTAAAACACATGAAAATCTCTTAACTGTAATCCCCCTGTAAAAATCAAAATAAAAAATCAGATCACATACTTCCAACATATAATGGCACAAGATATATATTACCATTCCAAAACACAGTCCATAGTGAGGCAATACTAGACAAAAGCAAGACTGAAAAACAGCTGGGCAAACTCCAAAGTCTGTACCTCCGTGTCTGATGTCAAAATGCTCTATAGATCTCCAGCTCTGTTCAGCTTTATTGACTGCAACACACTTCTTCCTCATGGGCTGGTTCTACTCCCTGTTAGCAGCTCTGCTTGGCAGGTGTCTCACAACTCTAGCATCTCTAATATCTTGGAGCCTCCAAACAATTCTGGCTTCAAGTTCACAGCTTCACATAATGGCTTCTCTAGTAGCCCTCCATTCAGGGACACCCCCTAACACATGTCTGGCCTCAGCGGCTTTATTCCATAACTCTTTTCTTCTGTCTTTAACTCTAAATCCAGAACCACATGGCTGAAGCTGCCAAGTTTTGCTGCTTGCTGGGGCTGGATCACGGTTTCCTTGTTTAATTACATCTTCGCCAGCTTTCTATTTTCCTTCACTTCTTAAGCTTGGCTGTCCTTGAAACTTGCTCTGTAGAACAGGCTGGCCTCAAACTGAGATCTGCCAATCTCTGTCTTCCCAGTACTGGGATTAAAGGCATGCACCACCACACCGGGCTCTAAGCTCTTCTTTAGTTCCTTTTCACAAGTTGGAAATTTAGCTGGGTGGGATCTTGCCCTGAGGTCACCACTCTCTTTATTCCATTTCTTAATCTGTTTATCTCCTTGAACACAGAACTTAGCTCCATTCCACTTCCTGGTGCTCTTTTTCTCCTCAAAATTTTCATTTTGTAATTTACCCTGCTCTTTTTGCTCCTTTTTATTATAAATCTTAGAGTTACTATGTTACTAAGTTACTAAAAAACCACATGACAGAGTCTGTACTAGGTTGTTTTGAGATTTCTTCTGCCAATGGAATTAGTTCAAATTCTTTGCTTTAGCCTCAGGTGGACTCTTCAGACTAGGGCAAAAGCAGCCACTTTCTTCACCAAAATATCACAAGAATGATCTCTAGGCAACATACTAAAATTCTTCAGTTCTGAAATGTCTTGAGTGAGCCCCCCACAGTTCAAGTCATTCTCAACACCATTTTCTTTTGTGTTCCTACTAGTATGGTCCACTAAGCAGTGCTTTAAAGCCTTCCACTGCTGTCCAAACCCAAAGTTCCAAAGTCCAAATTCCCATCACAGCAATACCCCAGTCCCTGTACCAACTTCAGTGAAAAGACACCATGACCATGGCAACTCTTAAAAAAAAAAAAAAAAAAAAAAAAAAAAAAAAAAAACATTTAACTGGGGTGGCTCGCTTACAGTTTCAGAGGTTTGGTCCATTATCGTCATGGCAGGGAGCATGACAGCATGCAGGCAGATGTGGTGCTGGAGTAGCTGAGAGTCCTACATCTCGCAGGCAACAGGAAGTAGACTGTCACACTGAGGGAAGCTTGACCTTAAAGCCCATTCCCCATGGTGACACACTTTCTCCAACAAGGCCATGCCTCTTAATAGTGCTACTCTCTTTGTGGACCATTTTCTTTCAAACCACCATAATATCCACATATGCATGTTGTTGTGGATATCAATCTGTATAAATAAAATGTTACTTGGCCAGTAGCCAGGCAGGAAGTATAGGCAGGACAAGCAGAGAAGAGAATTCTGGAAACAGGAAGGCTGAGTCAAGAGACGCTGCCAGCCACCACCATGAGTACCAACATGTAAGATACTGATAAGCCACGAGCCATGTGGCAAGGTATAGATTTATAGAAATGGGTTAATTTAAGATGTAAAAACTAGATAGCTAGAAGCCTGAGCCATTAGGCCAAACAGTTTAAATAATATAAGTGTCTGTGTGTTTATTTTATAAGTGGGGGGAATGATATATTATTATCTCAAAAATAAAAGAATTTAAAAGAGCCAGGATTATTAAAAATATTTGATGAAACAGTTCTGTGTTTTTCTGTTCTATATTAAATAAATTAAGTGCCTCTGCTTTTGCTATTTCTCTAATGATCTCTTTCCCCATGTGTCTGTGTGCCAAAGTTCTGTTTATGTTGTTGTTATAGGGATCAAATTGGACCAGAATCTATTTCCTGCCTTTGATGATTGCTCTTTGGCATTAAGACTAGACTTTCTAGCAGATCATCCTATTCCAGGAAAGACTGTACTTGCCCTCATCTCAGAAATTATTTGACATATTTTAGCTCCAAAAGGAAAGAGATTTCCCTTTTCACCAGTGAGTTTCATTAGCCAAAAGTACACAATCCAAGCCTAAAACAATCAATCTTCATTTTGACCACAGTTACCTTTCTCTTTTAATGTGGCAATTTTCTTCTATCAAAGGTCTTATGCTTGTATCCTCTAGAATTGGGTGGCCATGATTATGAGCGTGCCAGAATCTTGCTACCCTTTCAAATCTATGGGTGGCTGAAAGTGTTCTCTTTTGTTCATACCTCAGGGCCTGTAGTCTGCCTTCCTGCTGGTACATCCCTCATCTTAACAACCCTGGAATGGACTAACAGTCTGCCAATTCCCTTCATGATATTTTACAGGAGGCTGAAGTTCTCTAAAGCCAAGACAAGTTACTTATCATCACTGTGCCTCAATTTCCTTGATTTAAAAAATACAGATAACAAAACTTCTCAAAGTGTTGCTGCAAATATTAAAAATAAGCCCCTTTTGCATTTATTTAATTTTTTGAGACTTTTATTTTTTAAATATTTTTGAGAATATTCTTTTTTAACTTTTATTCTTCTCTCATATATTACATTCTGACCACAGTTTCTCCTCCCTCCACTCCTCTCAGTCTCCCCCTTCCCTGTCACCCAGATCCACTCCTCTTCCATTTCCCTTCAGAAAAGAATAGGGATATCTACTAAACATGGCATAACAAGTTATAAGATTAGACACAAATCCTCATATCAAGGATGGATGAGGTAACCCAGTAGGAAGAAAAGGGTCCCAAGCACAGGCAAAACAGTCAGAGATACCTTCTGCTCTCACAGTTGAGAGTCACACAAGAACACCAAACTATACAACCATAACATATATGCAGAAGACCTAGGTCATACCCATACAGGATCTATGTTTGTCTATTCAGTCTCTGTGAGCCCCTATAAGCCCCACTTAGTTGATTCTGTGGGCTGTGTTCTCATAGTGTCCTCAGCCCCTCTGACTCCTACAATCCTTCCTCCCCACTTTCTACATTGTTCCCCTGGCTTCACCTATTGTTTGGCTATGGGTATCTGCATCTGCTCCCATCAGTTGCTGAATGAAACCCCACTTGATCACAATTGGGCTAGGCATAGATCTATGAGTATAGCAGAATATAATTAGGAATCATTATATTGACCTTTTTGCCAGTCATATTTGGTTCTATCCTGGGTTTCTGGGCTGCCTTGCCTCTGGTTCCTGGCCATCCAGACAGGATCAGGAATGGACTCTGTCATGGCAGTGTGGGCCTCAAGTTGGACCAGTCATTGTTTGGCCATTCCCATAAGTCCAGTACCACCATTACCCCAGGACATCTTGCACGCAGGAGAGATTGTCAAAGGTTTTGTGGCTGGGTTGATGTCCCAGTCCCACTACTAGGAACCTTGCCTAGTTATAGAAGATGGCCAGTTCTGGCTCCATATCCCCCATTACTAGAAAACTTCACTAGGTTCACTCTCAGATTACAGGGTATTTTTACTGCATTAAGTTTCTTCATTGCCTCTCAAATGTCCCATGTGTGGTATATTTATATCATTTCTACCCAACCTTCTCCCCACTTCAGTTCCTCTGCCCTTGTCCTGCTATATCCCAAATCCATGACCCCTTCTTATTATTGTTACATATATGTGTATGTATAAATACAACCCAATGAATTAATCTGGTGTTGCTCATTTGTTTAAGATTGACCTCTTGGAATTGGATAACCTATTAGGGAGCTCATCCCTGGAGAAAACTGGTTCTTCCTCTTTTAGCAGCCATTAATTTCCTATACCACTTCATCTGGAGAAAGAGTCTTGTGATCTTCCCCCCAGCTACCCTGGCACGTCAACTGGCACTGTTGTTGTGCAAGTCTTATATAGGTAGCCATGTAGTTAATATTTCATGGATGCAGTTCCCTGTTGTATATAGAAGATACCATCTTACTGTAGATGTCCTTGACCCTATTAATTTTACAATCCTTCTGTCTCCTCTTCCTTGATGTTACCTAAACCTTGAGTGTACAGGTTGTGCTGTAGATATTTCAACTGGAAATTGGCACCCCACAAACACTTGCTCTCTTTATTTTGATCAATTGTGGATTTCTGTCTGTTGCCAAAAAAAAGATCTTTTATGATGAGGGGTGAGAGCTTATGTTTATCTGTGGTTATAATGATATATATTTAGAGTGCCATTTGGAATTATATTGGTTTGGGAAAGTGGCAGTAGTAGGTTCTCCTCTGGGGTTCATGGCCTCTGTAGCCAAAGGTAGTTGGCTAGGTTTACAGTACCAAGAATGAATTGCCTCCTTTTGAGTAGGCCTTAAGTCCAAATAGACAGCTGTTGGTTACTCTCAAAACAAAAGTGCCACTATTGCACCATTAGGCATAGATTAGTTAGCTAATTGTTGTTGTGGTAGAATTACAACAGTTGTTGACTGTCTTTTTTCCTTAGCAGCTTGCATAGCACCTTCCAATACTTTAGAAATACAATACAATATTCCTCAGAGAAGGCTCCAGGTCAGTTGCAACTCATTCCTCTAATTCCTGTATCAGATGTGTATGATATCTTCAGCAGTAGAATCTTACCTTCAAGTTCTGGAAGGTAAGCAAGGGCAACAATGATAGTGTAAATTATTTGCCAAGTCTCTTTAACCCTACTGACCAACTACTCAAAGGGAGGTTTTCCATGCCTGGCACTGGGGGTGTTACATAGACTATGGCTTTTGGGGTAGAATCACTCAAAGTGGTGTAACTTCATTTGTATTATATACATATTTGAAAAAGAATATATTTGTAAAGTACATGGTGCAGTCTCTTGGCTACAGCAAGGTGAACATAGAGGTTAGAAGCTAGAAATGTCATAAAAATTCTTATATCTTAGATATATCAAAAATTGAATTCCATTCTATGGTTCATACATCACCCTGACCTTGATTATTTGTGTAATTACAAGTGTTACTGTGAAGTATCCCCATTTTGATCTAGGTATAATTGTGCACATCTGTAAGCCTCACACTCAAGAGATTGAGGAAGGTAGAATGGGAGTTCTAGGCAAACTCAGACCTACATATTAAGATCCTGTATGCCAAATGCTCTTGTTTTAGTGGAGAAATTTTATCCTAAATGAATGATTTTAACTTGGTATACAATATGGAATATATAATAAAATGGGACTCGGCAAATCTATTTTTAAACATTTTCCATTTGACTCTCAAGATGAGATTATTAAAATTTATTCATCAGTGTGTTTTCATGAGTCTGAAAGATCTCATAGGCTAGAAAATAGTTACATCTATACCCATGAAAACCCACAACACATAATTCTTTTCTCTAAGAAAGAATTTTTCTGTGTTTTGTTTTCTTGTGTTTGCAATCACTAATTCAACAAATAATCTGATGTAAATGCCATGCTGTGACAATTCAATATTCTTAGATTTCCAGCACACCATTGAAAGATCTTATTCTATTTGGAATAGGGAAGCAGAGGTTGAAAATATAAACTATCTTTCTGATATCATGACTATGAAGAAATTAAGTATAGTGGCAAATTAATACACACGAGTTAAAGGGAATCATTCCTTTTATAAATCTGCTGGTAATATACCTGTGTATGTATTCTTATCTTACTAGCCTCACTGTATCAAACTATCCCAGCGCTAAAACTTAAAATAATACAAATTTGAGGTTGGAGAGTTGTCCCAGTCAGTAAAATGCTGGCTATGCAAACATAAGAACCCATGTTTGATCTCCATACCTTTATTACCTCAAGGAAGGAAAAGAAGAGACAGATGCCTGGAGCTCATTAGCCAGCCAGGCTAGCCTAATTGATGAGCTCTAAATTCAGTGAAGAGACCCTGTCTAAAAAGGTAAGGTGAGAAATCATTGAGGAAGATACCTAATATTGACCTCTGGCTTCTACTCATGCAAACATACCTATATATTTACACGCATACATACATATACCATACATATACATCTCTCACACACACATTATAATTTTATTAATCACTTCCATAAATTATGAAAAAAATCATGTTATAATTGAAACAAGGAAACATTTGATTTATTTAAGAATGCATACCAAAACATATGTGTCTACATTTTGTTAGTTTTCGAATCTTGGCCAAAAATATCTTCAGAAAGCAGATATACCACATAAGTTTCTTGGCACACATATTTCTGAGTTGTAATATGGGGGAATACATTCTTCTAAAATAATTTTGGCACATTCAGTATCAAGATCAACAACACTGGGAACAGATGCTGATTCCATCTAAACCAGTGTGGACTCTAATTTTTCCCTATGTATGCAAACTTCTCTCTGACAGCTTATTTATTTGCATTTATTCTACCACAAAATAAAGAAAAGAGATGGAGGTACGTCTTTCTAACCAGGTAATCACCAAAATGCTCTGAGGACCTGGTACATATTGGAGACAGAAAGGCTGTCTGCAATGGAAAACAATGACTACAGTGAAGTGCACCATGAAGTATGCAAATACAGAAGAAGGGAAGGGAGAGAGAGGTAAGAGATCACAAAGGGAAGCTTTTTACATATTGTCAATATACATATATAGATATTTCCTCATCATCTTGCTTACTAGAGCAGAGCTAATAAAATAACCTATCTCTCTTTTGTGAATCCTTCTTCCAATGCCAATGTTCATAAAGTTATTTTTTATTTTAAAAAACAACACAATATATTTTGATCATGTATTCCCTTTCCTTTCCCCAAATCTTCCCATATCCTCCTTGCCTCCCTTCCCATTCAGCTTCATGTGTTCTCTCCCTCCTCACTCCTTCTTCCTCTTTCCCAACACACACATACATACACACACACACACACACACACACACACACACACACGCACATGCACAATGAAAACCAAAACAAACAAAACACAATAAGACAAATATGCCAAAAATAAAACAAAATATCCACAAAAGAAACATGGAGTCTGTTTTGTGCTGCCCAACCATTCTTTCTTTATTATTAAGACATTTTCTATTCATTTTATATACCAACCACAGATTCCCCTCTCCTCCCTCCTCCTGCCCCTCCCCAGACTCCTTCCCCCCAAACAACCTCCCATTCCCACCTCCTCTAAGGCAAGGTCTCCCATGGATGTCAGCAGAGCCTGGTACATTCAGTTGAGGCAAGTCCATGCCCCTCCTTCCTGCACCAAGGCTGCCCAAAGTGTCCCACCATAGGCACTAGGCTCTAAAAAGCTGGCTCATGCACTAGGAATGGATCCTGATCCCACTGCCTAGGGGCCTCCTAAATAGTTCAAGCAAAACAACTGCCTCACTTATCCAGAGGGCCCAGTCCAGTACCATGGGGGTTCTTCAGCTATTGGTCCACAGTTCATCCGTTTCCACTAGTTTGGCTAGTTGTCTCTATAATTTTTCCAATCATGGTCTCGATATCTCTTGCTCTTAGAATCCCTCTTCTCTCTCATCAATTGGATTCCTGGAGCTCCTCCTGGGACCCGACTGTGGATCTTTGCATCTGCTTCCATCAGTCACTGGATGAGGGTTCTATGATGACAGTTAGGGTATTCAGCCATCTCTGGAGTATGGTTGCTATAGCCAGTGACACCCCATTATTGGAAACTGATTTTCCCTTTCTCAGCTGGTATCAATTGTAAATTGGTTAGGGGTGGCATTTTGTGTCTATTTCTCCTTCTCAGTGCTTGGATTTTGCTTAGTTTGATCCTGTACAGACCTTGTCTATGCTGTCACAGGCTCTGAGTTTATATGTGCATTAGTTCATATGTGTCTGGAAGGTATTGCTTCCTTGCTGTCTTCTATCCTCTCTGGCTCTTACAACAATCTTTCCACAGCCTCTTTTGCATAGCTCCCTGAGCCCTGAGAAGGAAAGATTTGATGATGACATCCCATTTAGGGCTGTGTGCTTGAAAGTCTCTCACATTTTCCAGTTGTGGGTCTCTCTGTTAGTTCCCATCTACTGCAAGAAGAATCTTCTCTGATGAGGAATGAGCAAAGCACTGATGTTGTGCCCATATCGCAACCCCCACAGAGACCACCGAAGACAAGCTTACCGGAATGCAAAAGTAAGGCTTTAGTGGGGAGCAATTTAAGCCTAGGTAGGGACCCGGTCAAGCCATCCAACACAGTGGAGGCTGGAGGAGGTGTTCACCCCTCTGCAAGCTTAGTTTTTAAAGGCAAAAACCACAAGGTTACATCAATTAGGGGTGCTAGTACAGGTACTATTCTGATTGGCTCACTTCTAGGGACTTTCCAGAAACCTTATCTTTATCTTACTGCTAGGTGGGTGGTTGCCCATCAACATTTCTCACTGGCTGCTCTCAGGTGGGGACATTCTGTGGTTAAACAATCACCATGGAGACCAGGATCAGGACATTCCATGTTCATACAGTCACCATCACATGATTAACTTGATATCAGCAGTTCTGAGAATATGAAATTTCGGCCTGTTTCACACTGGGGTTAATGGCTTGCTTAAAATTGAGGTGCTTTGGTTCTTCACTGATTTATGTGCATTTTATTGCTATGTTCCTTTAACAGAGTAATAGTACTGTTTTCCCTAGGATCATGACCTATCTAGTCCCAGGTTCTTGCTCACTTTAGCAGTGTCAGGTATGAGTTATCCAATCAAAACTTAGTTGGTTACTCCCATAACATTAGTGCCACTATTTCACCAGCATATCTTGTAGGCAGGTCACTATCATAGGTCTCATGAATTAAAGCTGGGTGATATTGATGATTATATTTATCCTCCTATAGTGTGCAAAGTATTTTCCAGTACCATAAATACTAATCTGTAGGGGTAAAGCTTCTATTTAGGTAGCAGGTTGACTTCTCTGTGTTTGTTGACTATGTTAAGTATCTTCAGGAACAGGCCTTACTATCAGGGTATGGAGAGTAACCAGTAGCTTTGGCAATAGTCTGGGATGTTTGGGGATGAGGTCTATGTGACCCTTTCACCAATAACTCAACAAGGGGAAACCCATTCCTAGAACTAGAAGTTTGACTTGGTATCATAGTCATAGACATCTAGTAGGTGTTCTGTCTCCCCATTATATGATGACTTCATTTAAATTCCTTTCATATATGTTTGTATTTCAGGAAGCTTCTACGGTAGGTTTCCATATAGTTTTTCAAAATGCTATTGGTATTAATTGATGTTTTTTAAACTTGAAATCTCATATCTCTTATGTAACTGGGGAGAATGAAGTAGTTGAAAAAAGCATGAATTTTGAAGATGGTATAAAATGTGACCTAATCTATACGAAGTAAAATGTGTTTACTTTGAAGAGATAATTTCACAAATGGAAAAAATGCCTACAGGAGACTTTTTTCCCAAGGCACTGTTTATAATAATAAATAAAATAGAAACCAAAGTAGAATGCATGTAAGTTAGGGAAATATATTATGTGGTCATTAAAAGCCCTATTGTGAATCTGCATTAGTTACTTGAGGTGATGTGCATGAAATAATGATGAATGAATAGGATAATCAAAAAAAACTTCAAAGTCATCTTACTGGCCACACAATACATTTGTTTACAAAATTGATAAGGTTGGAATACAATGTAGTATTTTGAACCAACAAATCATAAGCAATATGGTTTTATATTTAAAGCACAATACTGAAAATAAAAGAAATAGAATAAACTATTTAAGAAAATAGCAATTGGGAAACTTAAAAATCTTTGTACATATTGCAAGATACTTTTTTCAAGAAGGTGAGTAAAAAGACATGCATTAGCATAGTTTCATTGGTGGTAACAAAGTCATCACTATAGAAGGAATGTAGATAGTCTGGAATGCTATGCATGTGAAGTGTCACTGAATGGAAGGATAGGAACTCTGTCCCTCCTTCAGTTTTCATGTGTACCTAAGAGTGCTTTTAAGAAATAAAGTCTTGCAATAAAATATACATAAATCTCTTTGTATATATGGCACTGGGAATATTGTGAAGCCTTATGCATGCTAGTCAACCACATTCCCACTGAGCTACATCCCTAGTTTCATCAATTTTATCAGGGCTGTGAGTTAGAAAATGGGAAAACAAACCTGAGGGCAGAGTAATAAATTAATAAAAAGGTTAGCATGATAATAATAACTTACACTGTACAATTACCCAATTTTCTATATATAATGTTCCCAAAGTGAAAGCACAAATTTTAAAATAGGAATAATGCTAATATATTAATAAACATATAAATGAAGAAATATTGATCAGATCATTTTGTTAGTCCATCTTCAGAGAAATGAAGATGCACTAGATTTAGAACTATTTAGATCTGCAAACATGTGATCTTGTATGTACAAATTTGGATATAAAAAGTCCTACTGGCTTATCTGTAAAACAATTTTTCTGAAGTGTTATACAATTTTTCAGTAATGTTTTCCCTAAAAATAATCATAATAGATCCACAGCCATAGCTCAGTGGTAGAGCACTTGTATAGTATGTAGGAGGGCCCAGTTCAATTCCCAAGACTGCAGGAAAAAATAGTCGTAAAAATTCTTTGTTTGGGCTCCAACATGCAGAAAGCCTGAAGGGCATTACTCTCCTTGAGAGACTAAGAAACTGGACAAATGAAATACGACGGATTTTCTTAGCCTCATCAAAGACTAAGATGTCAGGGCAAATTCCCATGTTGAAATTTGGAGACACAGTCAAATCCAGAAAAGTATAGGCAAGTTCTGCTTACCTGAAACAGAAACCATCGGAGCCATGAGCTGGAAGAGTCCCAGTAATTTTGACAAACAGGTGGATGCTAAGCATGGAGTAGTCTGAGAAACTCCTGGGGTTTGCTGTCTCAAGAAGGGCTCCATAATCCTAGGTAAGATCTCTCTAATGATAAAGAGCCAAGGAATAATCCACTAGAGCAAGGACAGGTTGAATATAAGAGCCATCTTGCTACAATGTATTCAGAGCTGTCTCCATAACAAATCATTGGTCTAGTAATTCACAGGAACCTTGTCTCAGAGAGCTTTTCACAACATCCCCTTTTAGCCTTTCTGCCACACTTAATTGGGAACAGGAACAGAACTACATATGAGAGGAAACACAGGCAATTATCACAGATCAGACACGCAGGTCTAGCAAAAGACTGAGCTGTAACTGAAAAAAAAAATGTCAAATGCTTCACTTCATTCCCTCATTATTGCCATCCCACAAGGTTTATAACATTAAGAATAGTGGATGACAGCTGCAGGAGTTTGATAACATAGATTTTTCTCTGAGAACCACTTACAGACATGCAAACTCAACAGATGAGACAAAACCAGAGGCAATAGAGGAATTTGAAGGCTTTGGGACCTATAGGTACAACGAATCTAAACCAAAACGAAGCTGCTAGTCAGATTAGCATAAATTCTCACAAGAGAAGCCTATTTATCCAGGGCTTATTTACCTAATGCATATCCAAACTTCAATGAAAAAGTTCAAGTTGTGCCAAAAAAAATAAAACCAGGAAAGTCTAAGGAGTCTGCTATAGATAGATAGATAGATAGATAGATAGATAGATAGATAGATAGATAGATAGATGACAGATAGATATACATGAATCAGATTCAGATATGACCCAGATATTAGATTTAGCAGGCAGTGTATTTAAAGTAACTTTAAATAATATAACAAGGGCTCAACATGATTATGGAACAAGTAAACAACATGCAAGAGTAGGTGAAATAAGCAAAGGAGAAATTTGTTATAAAAATCAAAACAAAATACTAAAAAACAAAAGCGTTGTTACAGAAATGAAGAATCATGGCAGTTAATAGAATGTACTGCTCTTGCAGAAGACCCAAATTTGGTTCCTAGCACCTGCATTGAATGGTTTGCAACCATCTGTAACTCCAGCTCCAGGGGATTGGAGAGGCCCTTCTGGCTTCTCTGAGAATACCTGCACTCACATGCAAATTAGCCTAGAATAACTTACAAAACAAGAAGGTTAAAAGAGTCCTTTCAAAACCAATGCAAATAAAGCTGATGGTGGCACAAGCCTTTAATCCTAGCACTGGTGAGGCACAGGCAGGTCTTCATAGTTAGACCCTGTCTGAAAACAAACCAAAAATCATCCAAACAAACCAAACCCAAACAAACAAATCCAAACAACTACAAACAATGGTTGGGGTGTTTCATATGGATAAAACTACCAACTAAAAGAGAAAGAGCAATTTGAGCAAATAATAATCATAATATTGGATCATCATCAAAAGAATGATACAAATATAGATGAATTAACACTGACATAAATAAATTGGCCTAATAAATAATAATTTTTGTAAATCCTCTGCCATTGAGGACTTGAAACATACATCCTTAATCTTGAAGTGTGACTTTATACATAGTGACTTCCTTTCATAGAGTCTAACATAGTAGGGGAGATGAAAAAGGAAGAAACTTTTCAACATCCACAGAAGTCGTATTGATAACATGGACTCACAAATATAATGAGATGAGAATAGCAATTTGACAGCTGGGTGGTGGTGGCGCACGCCTTTAATCCCAGCACTCGGGAGGCAGAGCCAGGCGGATCTCTGTGAGTTCGAGGCCAGCCTGGGCTACCAAGTGAGTTCCAGGAAAAGGCGCAAAGCTACACAGAGAAACCCTGTCTCAAAAAAAAAAAAAAAAAAAAAAAAAAAAAAAAAAAAAAAAAAAGAATAGCAATTTGGCTTTGTGATTTTCTTTCTATATTATCCCATCCTAATCATGAAAAACATCAACTTGAGTGACATTCTACATATAATGGTCCCATTAAAACCATAGATCATCATTTTAAGAGAAATGAGCCAGAGTTCAAAACAAACAAATAAATAAATAAAATGCATGTTTTGTTTCACATGTGGACTCTATATTATAAATAAAAGTGAAGGGGGACAGGGAGGAAAGGAGTAGAAAAGGAGTAGAGAGGGAGGAAAGAGGAAGGGAGAAAAGGAGGGAAAGGGAAGAGAGAAGTGAGAGACCACAAAGGGAAGCTTTTTGTAAAGAGAAGCAAGAGAAGCAGGAAGGGGAAAAAGAAACGAGAGAATAAGGAAGGTTGACTATGACCAACATATGTGTAAGAAAATGTCATAGTAAAGCACATCATTCTCTATAATGAACATATGTTAATAATTAAAAAAGGTAAGGGGAAAGGTAGTCTAAGGAGTGGTCATAGCCTAGAGGAAACTAAGGTGACATTATGACCTAATGTAATGTGTCTTAGGTGAGATCACAGACTATGAAATTGACATTAGGAAAAATAGAGAAAAGTATGGAGTTTGCCTTATTTATTTATCAACATTGATCTCTTAATGAAACAAACATGATGCTTATAATAGGTGAGATTTCTTTGTGTATCTTTACAACAATTCTGTGAATCTTCTCTGAAAAAAAACTTTACTGTTTTGGAATGGTCACTACTATTTTAAGTTAACATAACATTTGAAAAGCCTTTCAGCAAACAATATAGACAAAAAGTATTTATCCTGGCCTTCCATCATGCCCATTTATACAAATATGTCTGTCCAACAGAGCAACTTAGGTACTCAGCCCCACATTGACAGCTTCACTTGCTGTCTCTATTTCTGAAGAAATAGGTCAATTCCTATTGCAGACACTTCAGACATGTCCCCTGGTTACCTCTGCACACACGGTAATATTCACTAGATTGTGAAGTCATTCAATAATGATCTGATTTGAGGAGAGAGAAAATGAAATAGAAATAAAAGCAGCAAAGTTGAAATGTTTTGTTTTACCTATAAAATTGCATGGCTTTGGGCTAAGCACTGCTGCAAGACAGACAGATTTGATTTACAGTGCTGCTGGCTAATCCTAATGAAAACTATACTGCTTAAAAGCGGACCAAAGGAAGCTAATGGTGAGACATGCCTTTAATCCCAGCACTCAGAAGGCAGAGATAGGTGGATGTCTGAGCCAGCCTGGTCTACAGAGTTAGTTCCAGGACAGCCAAGGCTACACAGAGAAACCCTGTCTTACAAAAAGGAAAGAAAGTGCATCAAAGGAAGGAAAGCAGGAAGAGAACTTTAGGAATTACCACCATGCCTCCACTGTGGTCCTCTTTTCTTTGACTTTCTTTTATTTTGGTGTTTGTTTGCTTATTTGTTCTATTTTGGTGTTGCTTGATTGCTTTTGAGACAGAGCCCCACTCTATAGACCAGGCTGGCCTCAAACTCCCGGCAATGTTCCTGTCACAGTCTCCTAAGACCCGAGGTGGTAGACATAAGCCGCCACATCTGGCCAACTTCCTTATTTTTAAGTGATGATCCTAATGCTCATCATAAATTGCTTTCTGTCCCAAGTTAGGAATTTACAGACTACCGTCACTTTTAAATTATGACAGTTGTTTGCCTTTCTGGCTAAATAGTCTCTCAGAAATCATTTTATTAAAAAAAAAGTAAAAACAAGGCTAGCAGCTCATGTTATCTCTTGGCAGCATATCTTTTCAACTCTGAATTTCATTGTGACTTATTTGCCTTGTCCCTCTGCCACCATCTATTCTAACATCCTAATAACAGCCTACAACTTGTAATTTGGGTTTTTAAAGCTGTATTTTTCAAACATGTTTTTTCTCTCCAAATCAAAGACACCCTTCAATGTCAGAAAGAAGGAAAATGAGAGAAAAGTCATGTAAGCACATGTGCATGCCTGCATGAATGCACACAGACAGACAGACAGACAGACAGACACACACACACACACACACACACACACACATACACACACACACACACCCCTCTTCAACTTAGAGAGATTGCTAAATTTTAGCACAAGAATTGTCTGGTTTTCTTTCATTTTAGCACGTAGCTTCATTGACCATAAAGGAGTTGTGGTATTGGTTATTTTTATTATTCACTAACCTTAAATAGAGTTCCAAGCACTATATTTTCAAATTAATATTGGATATTCTCCCACTTAAGATAAAGAGTTCTTTGCAACAAAGAAAGCACTGTGACTTTCAAGAACATATAGTTTAAGCACAAGAACATCAATGCTTTTGTCTTCATATCAACATTGTTTGTCTGCTCTACGCGCCATGCCAATAGTGATTAAGTTAATGTTAATGCAAAAACAAAACAGACCACAACTGTCATATTAAAGAGAATGATAGTTTGTTCTGGATCCATTTTAAGGGACCATGACCATGACCCAGAAACACATATTTAGGTTACACCAAATTCCAGGTTCCAATATGGAAGTAATGTCATGACATTTTATAGTTTTACAGACAAAGAAAATCATAAATCAAAGCAAACTTAAAATATACTGGTAGGTACTTCAGAAAGGAGGCTACAACAAGATGGGGGATGCTTTCCCATAGGCCTAAAATGCTGTCTGATGGCATTCTTAGCTTGTGGATTCGGGGAAGCTAATGCCAAGCTAAGTTAATAGATTTCAAAACATTTCTATGTATTAGTCAAAAGACATTAGTTCCAACACAGAGGTGGGCAAAAAATGGCTATTTGGGGACTAAGGCTAGTCCAAGATTAGGTAAGATAAGCCTCATAACTTTCCAGTCTCTCCACAGTACTGATGTTTTAATCAGTTTCTGCAGACACAACTTCTTTTTGGAGTTCTCATTCACATTAGGGAAATTTACTGTACTCAGAGTACCTTCTGATATGAGGGCAGTTTTACAACTCATCACCAAGTCACTTCTTTTCACAAATGTTCCCAACTTTCAAATAGAAATATTGTTGGCAATCACATACAAGGGGAAAAAATAACTGCTGAGAATTTGGTGATACCTGAAACTAATTAGTCTAACATCTCATTTTACTTAGAAATAATCATTTGTGTATATATATATAAATATATATATTAGCAAGCACATGGAATAATATAAATTATCATATACTACCTCGAGTTTATGACTCTTAAAATTCATGGAATTAGAGGAGGCAAAATAATTGGCAATATCCCTGCTGTATATCTAGTTATGCTCTATTTTAATAGTATGAGAATTAAGTACCAAGAAACTACATTTAGAAAAATAAACAACTATGGTGTTAAAATCATTAAGTTTGCTAATGAAGTTATTCTACTATAGTCTTACTGTTATTTCCAACTGCTGTTAGTAACTAGAAAATTTGAACTAACACATCCCACTAATTTCACACTTGAACTCTGTAAATGTATATGAATGTGTGTACACATTTTATCTTTCCTTGATTCAAAGGGACTTGAAAGCATTTACTCTGCTAATCCCCATATCCCCCCCCCAAAAAAATCCTGTGATGCAGCAACATAAAACAGCAACAATGTAAAAAGAAAAAATAAGAACAATGTGAACTAAAGTGCAAATAATGACAGGAAGGGAAGAGGGAGCCCAAAGTAAAGTTGAAACTCAATGGCATTTATGCCAGAGGTAGACCAGCACTGCAGGCTGAAATCTTTCAAAATACTGATGTAGAAAATGGATATAATTTCAAGTTTCACAGAACCTATGAAGAAAAAAATTAATGACATGCCCGTGAAAAGCACCACTGTTTCTAAGGCCAGGGAAACTACCTGCCAATTCTGTCTCAAAAAGGTCATAGTCCCAAACTTCAGCCCTGCACCAAATAGCTATAACAACTGCCCTGCTTGTCTCTAGCCACAAAGAGCCTCTTATTAATGCTTATCATTCACTGACATCTAGCAAGAATGAAATAGTTCCCTTATCACATGAAAACTGTGAACCTACCCATGTGAACACTTATCATGTCAAGAGCTTAGTTTAATTCTCAGACCCTCACACCAAAAATGAGGGCTTTGCAAAATGGTGGTATGGGAATGGGAATGGGACAAAAGTAGCCTAAGATTCCTCTTGCCAAAGCTCTCTTCACACTATCCTACAACATTTAAAATGGATCCTTAATACATATGGGGACATGTTACCTTACTGCTGCTATAGACAAGATCAGGATGTTTCAACATTTAAAAATTACCAATTAAGACGGATAGAAAACAGTGTTCCTCTCACACTTTATACACAGACAGACATGCAGACAAAATACCCATACACTAAAATAAAATAAATAAATATCAAACAAATTAAAAATAGTGTTGCTTTATTGAAGTAGGGCCATGAACTTCACAACCTTCTCTATTTGACTCTTTTACCACTGCTACCAGCAATATTGACTCAGGTGACACCCAACAATCAACTATGCATATAGTTTATAAGCAATTCTAGAACTCTCTTGTGTGTGTGTATTCTTGTCTCTTAACTTGTAGAGATGGTTTCTAAATATAAGCCTGGTTTATATTTAAATGCATCCCAATCACTTGGAAACATTTGACCATGTTTCTTTAGCCCTGTTCAGGAGAGTATGACCTATAGATCCAAGAGGACCTAGAAATCTGTTTTAACAAGGTTCCCATGTAACACAGTTGCACAAGAAGGTTTCCAATGCACTGAACTTAAAGTTTATAGGCTGTGCTGTTGAAATTCAAAGATTTCAGGCCTCAAAGACTCTATCATAGGGCTGACTCTTCTCTCTGATACAATTGATTGATGTTGCATATGAAAAATCCCCATGCAACTCTTTGGTCTTCTTGGGATTTGCTTGAATACTAAATTACAATATTTTTAAGAACAGATACAAACTTCCCTGTCTGTCTAGATTCAACACCCAACCATTCTTCCCCAGCATCTGCCCTTTGCCCAGCTCCTTATGCTGACAGGTAGGGATCTTCAGGCCCCAAGCACTTGCTCCAAACTTCCCAGCCCATCCAGATCCTGATCCCAAACTTCTACACCTCTCTTAGCCCCATTAACTTGAAGTCCATTGCAGGAGAGGCAAATAAGAGCAAACCAAACCCAAATAGTAAATAGAAAGAAATAATCAAAATCAGGGCTGAACTTAATCAAATAGAAACAACAACAAAAGAAATATGAAGAATCAATGAAACAATACTTAGTTCTTTGAAAAGATTTATAAAACTGTTGCTAAATTAAAGAAGATAATACACAAATTACTAAAATAAGAATTTAAAAGGTAGACATTATAATATATACCAACAAAATTAAGAAAAATCATAAGGACATATATAAAAACCTATATTCCAAGAAATTGAAAAATCAAAAAGAAATGAACAAATCCCTACGTGCATAAAGAATACCAAAATTAAACAAAGATGAAACAATTAATTTAAGCAGATCTATCTATAACCAGGAACAAGATTGAAGCAATAATTGAAAGCCTCCCAACTAATTTTACTAGTCTCCCTACTGAAAAAAGCCTGGGACCAGATGGATTCACTGCAGAATTCTAACAGAACTTCCAAGAATAATAATACCAATACTATCCAAGATAGTTCATGAAAAAGAAAAGGAAGCAATTCTCCTAAGCTCTTTTTATGAAGTCAGTATTACCATGATACTCAAACCAGATGATGATGAAAAAAATAAAATCATATACCAATCTCCATAGTAAACATAGATGCAAAAATTCTCAATAAAATACTGACAAATAGAGTTCAAGCTCATACAAAAACAACATTCATCATAATCAAGTTGATTTCATTCCAGAGGTACAGAGATATTTAAAAATATACAAATCAATAAACATTATCCATTACACAAATAGACTCAAAAGAATAAATTACATGATCAACTCATTAGATATAGAATATGCCATCATCTGTACATTAGTCATGAAGAGTTGAGGGATGGAGAAAACCATACCTCAAAATAATAAAGGCAATATACAACAAATTTATGTCCAACATCATGCTAAATGGAGCAGAAATCAAAGAGTTTCTATTAGCATCAGGAACAAGGCAAGGGTGTCCCCTTTCTCCATTCCTATTCAAGTCTTAGCTACATCAATAAGACAATAAGAAAAGGAAATAGAAGAGATATAAAGAGGGAAAGAAGTAGTCATGATACCCCAATTTGCAGATGATATGGTTCTTTACATGTGACTCTAAAGACTTTACCCCAAATGACTGCCTGCCGACAGTCAGCTGGGTAGCTAGGTAGAGGCGTGTGAATTGTAAAGACAATGAAGAAGACAGAAAAGAGTCCAAAGCCCTGCCAGTCAATGCCAGACAGCCCTGAGTTTGTTTCATAGCCAGCTTATATACGGTCTTGAAGGACAGAGGTAGAACAATACACAGCTCAGGCATTCAACCATTATCTATCCTGCCTTGTGTCAAGGAGCAGGCAGTTTCTTTTTCTATCTCGATGTACCTCCAGCTGGCATCAGCAGCCTGTCTCTAGCTAGATAGTGTGTTCCTTCCTGTGGGCTAATCAAGACTTTCTCACAGCCCTTCAAGGAGACTCTGTGGACTAATCAGGACTTTCTCACAGCTCTGGAGCAAGCAAGCTTGAACTCTATTGACTCAGAATAGACTTCAGATTCAAAATGGGAAACTGAGTCAGTTGTGGGCTCCCACACCCAAATCTCTTAGTACTGATAATTTTAGCAAAATTGGCATGACATAAAATTAACACACACACACACACACACACACACACACACACACACACACACACAACACTCAGCCTTCCTATATACAAAGAACAAGCAGACTGAAAAAAATCAGAGAAACAATCCTATTTACAATAATCATGAAAAAGTATTAAATTACCTGTGAATAAACCTGACCAAATAAAATGAAAGAACTGTAAAATAAAAATTTCAAACAATAGAAGATGAAAATACTCATGCTTGTGTACTGGAAGAAATAATATTGTAAAAATGGCCATTTTACAAAAAGGAATCTGTACATTCAATGTAATCCAAATTAAAATTCCAATGCCATGCCTCACAGACATAGGAAAACAATCTAAAAACTTATATGGAGACACAAGAAGCCAAAGATGGGCAAAATTATCCGGAAGAAAAATAATACTGTGGAAAGTATCACCATACTTGATTTAAAAGTCTATTATGGAACAAGAGTAATGAGAACAGCATAGTATTGACACAAAAAACAGACACACCAATCAGTAGACTAGAAATGAGGACCTAGATATAAATCCACTCAACAATACTTACCTGTTTTTTTGACAGAGATGCCAAAACTATCCACTAGTAAAAGATAGCATTTTCAACAAATGATGCTTGGAAAACCAGATATCAACATGTAGAAAAATAAAACTAGATCCTTATCTCTCACTGTCCACAAAACTCACCTCAACATAAGACCTGATACCCTGAAAGTGCTACAGAAAAAAATTAGGAAGCACACTTCTACTTAGAGGCACAGGGAATGTCTTTCTGCATAGGTACAGGTAAGAAGTTTCTGATTAAGACTCTAATACAAGAGGAAGTAAAAGACCAATGTACAACAAAGGAAACTGGGGAATGCAAATCAAAACAACTTTGAAATTTCATCTTCCCTGATCAGAATGGTAAAGATCAACAAAACAATCAACAGCAAAAGCTGGAGAGGATGTGGGGAAAAGGGAACCCTCATTCACTGTTGGTGGGATGGCAAACTGATGTAGTCACTCTGAAAAATCAATGGGGAGAATCCTCGGTAAGCAGAAAATAAATATACAATATGAGCTAGCTATACCACTCCTCAGTATATGACCAAAGGACTCTACATAGTATTCCACAGATTCTTGTTCAGCCATGTTTGTTGCTTCACAACAATTAGGAAATAGAAACAACTTAAATCCCTTTAAGTTGATTAATGGATAATAAAAGTATAGTACATATAAACTATAGAAGACTATTCAGCTGCAAAGAAAAATGAAATCATGAAATTTGCAGGTAAATGTATGGAACCAGAAAAGATCATGTTGAATGAGGTAACCCAAACTGAGAAAGACAAATGTCACACATTCACTGTCATCTGAGGCTCCTAGCTCCAAATCTTCAGATATGAGTATATATCTTGGAATAACTTCAGAGACCAGTAAAGAAAAAAAGGACCATTCTGGAGATAGGGGGAAGAGACCTATGGGAATAGCAGTGCACAAGTGACCTGAAGGGGGCAATAGGAAAAATAGGGGTACTTTAATTAGGTAGGAAGAATAAACACAGAAGGAAAAGGCATTGGGGTAAAACCACTGTAAGAATATCTGAACAAGTCATAATGAATACTACCCCAAATATCTATAATAGATGTAAGTCTGTGTATACATATACATACATAATTTAAATGAAAGTTTTTCATCTGGCCTGACATTGCTCTTTACAAGAGCCATATACTATTTAACAAAAAACACAACACAAGGCATGAGAAGCCCCATTATGAATTGTTGGTCATGGTTGTCCAAGAGACTCTCAAAACATTATAGACTATTGTTGTTGCCCTTGGTTGACTCCCAGAGGTGGGAGGTAAGTTCTTATTGTTGAAGATACCATGCACTTTAGACACAGGACCCAGAGGACCTGAGCTGGACCTGATCTGAAAGCCTCCTCCCTGATGACTAGCTTCCATGGTACTAGAAAATACCTTGCAAGTTTTCAAAGGAGAAAAGTAACCAATATTTCTACTCTGCTATGATGCTTATGAATCACAAGAATGACCAGCATGCCACAATAACTCTAAGGGTGCAATACTAACTCCCATAGCTTGGTAGTAACCAACAGCTCTCTAATTGGGTTTAAGGCCCTCTCAACAAGAGGGAAATTATGCCTGGTACTGGAAACATAGCCAAGAACCCAGGGCTAGTGTAATGTGGATCTTGGAGGAGAACTTACAACTACCACTCTACTAAGCCAGCATAATCCCTAACTACATTCTAAATATTTCTCTTTATACCAACAGATAAGTGTATTCACAACCCTCATCAAAGAGGCTTCACTTTGGTTTTTGTTTATGTTTGCTTGTTGTTTTTGGAGACAGGGTTTCTCCCTGTAGTTTTGGTGCCTGTCCTGGATCTCCCTCTGTAGACCAGGCTGGCCTCAAACTCACAGAGATCTGCCTGGCTCTGCCTCCTGAGTGCTGGGATTAAAGGCGTGCACCACCACTGCCCAGCGAAGCTTCACTTTGCAACAGATTAATATCATTACAGAAAACCACACACATCAAAACGCAGAGTTGTGGAAACTGCCCAAATTGATACATCTACAATACAACTTCTGTGCCTAAAGGCACAGGGATCATTACAGAAGAGAAAGAAGGGGTGGAAAGATCACAAGAGCCAGAGCCACAGGAAGTTTGCTGTGAGAATGTATCTGTAATATAAGATCATACTGTAATCATTGCAGCTTGGATAGAAAGGTATCCTGGCAGCTGGAAACCAAGGAATACCACAAAGTCACACTACACAACAAACCTCACGTAAGAGATTTATTGGGAGAGAAAAATCCAGGAGGGTGTCTGCCTCTATTCAAGCAAGAAACAGCAGCAAACTGAACAGGATAGAGGGCTTATATAGAGCTTCTTGGGAAGGGGGTGGAACTTTTCAGGGTGGAGCTTTCTAGGGTGAAGATTGGTGGGATTTCATGTCCAGAGATTGGGCTTGTTGTTCTGCGGGGTGGGGGCAGGGTCCAGCAGTTAGGGCAGTTAGAGTAGTCTGTGGGTGGAACCTGGCAGTTAAAGGTCCTGGGGGGGGGGGGCTGGCCACTCGAGTGGCTTGAGGAGCTTATATATCCACCCATAAAGTCTCACCAACATGACTGCCCAAATGTTAACTGAATAAGGTTGACACCAATGGACATGCTAATGTGGAAGGGGAAATCTCATGAGGTCTCAACCACTGTGGTGATATTTTATTTGTGCTGAAATGTGGTGATATTTTATTTGTGCATTAATAAATAAAGCTTGCCTGGAGATCGGGGTGGGGGGGGAAGGCCAGATCATTTTAAGTAAACAAAGAAGTCAGGCAGCACATGCCCTTAATCCCTGAGAAGGCAGGATCTCTGTGTGTTCAAGGCCATACTAGGGAACAGAGCCAAGCATGGTGACACACGCCTTTAATCCCAGTACCAACCATAGAGACCTGGAGGTTTGTACAGACAGAGAGACAGTGACAGAGTTATGTAGGAAGAGGAAGTGAGGTAGCTGGGCTAAGAGCCAATGAGAGTGCAGAAAAGTAAGGCATATAAGCTTGGGTAGACAGAAGTCACTCTTGCTTTGGAAGCTGCAGATTCGGTGAGGTGAGGTTAGCTGGTGGCTTTCTGTATTTCCCTGATCTCTCTAAGGCTTTAATCCAAAGCCTTAGAGAGATTTCTGGCTCCATGTTTTTTATTTAATAAGACCATTTAGAAATTTGGCTACAAACCACAGACAAGAACTACAGGTAACCAAATAAAACTGAGAGCTAGAGAAATAGTCTTCCCTAGGGAAAAGGACATCAATTGGTTATCCAATAACAAATGGTCAGACCTGAAGACTTACATACAAGTAACACTGTATAGACTAAGCAGCTTGTGTTTATATATTGTGTGCAACAATTATTAAAGAAAAAGAGACTATGAATTTGAGGGAAAGCAAGGGGGTATATGGGAGGGGTTAGAGGAAAGAAAGGGAAAGTACAAATTAATTAATACCCTAAAAGTTGACTTAAAAAATTAAAATGTGGTACTTACACACAATGGACTATTACTCAGTTGTAAAAAAAAATTAAAATAAAATTTGTAGCTAAATAGATGGGACTTGATAAATTATACTCAGTGAGGTAACTCAGGCCCAGAAACACACCCACCTTATGTTCTTTCAAATGCAGATCCTAGCCTCCAATCTTTAGTTTCATATGTTTAACTTGGAGCAGAAGCGGAAGTCAGGAAACCAAAAAATAGAGGCCTTCTTGTAGAAGACATATTAGGGAGGGGTAATAGTAAATTATAGTTAAAAAAAAGAGTGAGGAAGAATGCTGAAGTAGAAGGCTTAAGCAGTGAAAGGCATGGGAGTGTGGAGAAAATGGGGGTCATTAGGTAAAGGGGAGGGATAACTCAAAGGGACAGGGTATGAAAAGTCATACGGAATCCTAGTATCTCACAACCCAATTTTTTTAAAAAAGTAAATGTAGGGATAATAGAACACATGATAAATGATAGAAGAATGGGGATATTTAAAGTTAAAGGATTAGGCATGAATGAGTTCAAAGGGATGGAGTACAGGAGGGATTAGTGAGTGAGTTAATCAAAACTAAGACTTTATGGAAAATCCTATGCAAACCCAAGAATTAGTAAATTAATTTCAAAATACAACTTAAAAAAGTTCAAATGGAATTACGCTTAATAGGCAGGCAATGTTATTCTCAAAGTTATTAAATGAAAATTGGAGTAAAAGATACAGGATACTTTTCTATGAGTCAAGGAAACCCAAGATGTCTCTGAACCAACACAGGCTATTGTCACTGTCCTTAGTTACCAACTGTAACTAGCTGGTAAGTCTCTATTGCTGAAGACATCACACATTTTGCCTGCAGGACAGAGAGAAATTCAACAAGGCCTGAAAATTTCCTTCCTGATGGCTAGTTTTCATGGTGCTAGAAAGTGCTATGTAGGCTGCTAGAAAAGAAGACATCAATTGTCAGACCCAGCTCTGGACCCCTGTATGATGTGATGCCAAACTGCTAAACAAAATGTGCCTACTGGTTCAACAGTGGTACAATATTATGAAGTAACTAACCATTTCCTGATTAGATTTGAGGCTCGGGCCACAGGAGGAAATTTTATGTTTGGTACTGTAATCCTGATCAAAACCCAATTGGGTGGTCATAGGCCCTATTGTTGTTATCTTGCTAAATGGTCATACTGTCAATTACTCTCTAAATATTTATGTTATATCAATAGACTTGTGCTGTTCTCATCATTGGCCAGAGAAGCTTCTAGTAGAAGTTGGCAGCAGTCAGTAGAGGGATGTATAACTGGTCAAAGTGCTGAAAGCAAAAGACTAAGTGCTCAGCCTTAAAAAAGACATTACCCCCACCATCACCACTATGAGGCTTATGGGAGAACATCAAGGAAGTGGAGCACGAAAGAATGTAAAACCTGGAGGGTGGAGAAGAGTGGTGTCATGATGTCTTCTGGTAATGACATGGCTATTGTACTCATGACCTTGCAGTAGCTGTGGTTACCTGCACAAGACTTACACAAGATCAAGCCAGCCAAATGGGGCAAAGATAGGGTAAAATGGTTTCCAGGTCCTACTAACTTAGGAGCTATCAGAAGTTGACAGTTGTTGAGTGGGGGGGGGGGGTCATTCTCTTTTGAAGATATAGCCACAAGGAGGTTTCCCATGATCCAATGGATAGCACTATGCCCATGAAAACATGAGCAGTACTGACTGGGCTTAGTGGGTTATCAGAGAAGGGGGGTTATTTGGGGGGATATTGGTGGATATGAGGGGAGTTGGAGTGGCAAAGCAGTGGATAGATATGATCACATTTTATTGTATACATACATGTAATTATCTAAAATATTTAAATAACACATTATTTGTTTAGCCTCCACTATATTGTCAAAGTAAGTATATGATATGTTTCTCACATTTTATTTTTTATTTCATTCTATAGGAAGTAGAATATATATATATCACTCAGATTAAAAACTTTTACCTATATTAATCCTATAGAATTGCTATCCTTTGATGTTTTTGTTATAATAAATATTAGCACAAGGAAGTTTATAAATAAAACAATGCAGATGAGCTTTCTTCTGAAGGTTCTTTAACATATATTGTCTTCAAAGATGTCATGGCTTGAAGCAGGCTTTGAAGTAAATGACCTCATTAATCAAGCACAAATGCTACTACAGCAGTTTCAAACTTGTATGAAAATGTATTCTGGAAATATTTTGTCAAAGATTTCCAGATGAATTATTTTATTTAAATAGCAGTCAACCCTTATATACCAAGAGTGTGTTCTAAGACCTCCACTGAAGCCAGGAACAGTTCAAAACCCTCTCTCTATATTGCTTCTTTTACCTTTATGTACACATCTATGATACTGCTTCATTTATAATACAAGCACGATAAAAAGATATCAATAGCTAGCATTAGAATATAGCCGGGCGGTGGTGGCGCACGCCTTTAATCCCAGCACTCGGGAGGCAGAGCCAGGCGGATCTCTGTGAGTTCGAGGCCAGCTTGGGCTACCAAGTGAGTTCCAGGAAAGGCGCAAAGCTACACAGAGAAACCCTGTCTCAAAAAACCAAAAAAAAAAAAAAAAAAAAAAAAGAATATAATGATTATTCCTATAACAATCTGTAGAAGAAAAGTCATTTGGATGGGGTTTCTCTGGTTGACCACTGGAAACTGAAACTGCAGAAAATGAACTTGAAGATGAGTGGGGATCACTGTACCTATACTTTTCTTCATAGTCCTACTGTTCTTTATAACATAGGCAATATTTATCATTCATATGGTAGAAGGAGTAAAAAATATGCCCACAAATATTTTGTGTTCATACAAATGATATTATGGTAAATGAAGCACACCACAATGAAAACAGACACATTTATGTTGGGCAAACCTTAACTATAATAGCACAATAAGTGACTATTTTCTTTGGCCACTGCTTTGTGGCTCTCCTATCACTCCATCAATATTTCATAGCCCAGTGGCTCAGAATTACTCAATCCCAACAAAGTCAATCCCCTGAGCTCAGCATCCTTATTCCCTAGAAGCTTGCTCTAACATAGCAATCCCCTGCCTCAGGTCCACAACTCTGCCTATTCTGACATCCTGTTCTATTTTCTTCATAGCAGTCTCACCTTTTGTTTATTATTGATCTTCTCTACTGGAATGGAAAATGAGAAACTAGGACCCTGTCTGTCTTCTTCTCATGATATGATCAGAGTCAAGGTTGCTGTATCACAGGCACTCAAAAAATATTTGTCAAATTTAATAGAATCAGCTCAGTGTGTTGCAAATCAATTTGCCAAATATCTGGCTCTCCAAATAGAAGCTGATTCACTGCTTGAAATTTTAATGAAGAAGTCCTAAAAATGGTGAGTAAAAGACAAAATGACATGCCAAAATATCCAAAAGAATTCAATGAAAATGGAAAAGAATCTCATTTGCACTTCCAAAATGTTTTATAAAAGGAAATTTTCTTCTTAGTAAATGCATTTGTAAAATATACAGCCACCCTACCAGTCTTACTTTGCCACAAATTGAATATTCCTCATGATGCTGTCATGGAAACAGAATGAAAATTGTCATGCAAGGCTATACAGAAGACTTCTGAAGATGTTGGAATCATCTCATTCAATATTAAACTCAGCAAGTTTTAGATTTAATGATGAGGATACAGATGTTGGTAGGTAGACATATTTGGTAAATTGGACCAATGGATCATTTGAGAATATTGCTAGTTAAGAAAGTGACTATTAGGCTAATTGATTCATTAATTAGGGAAAATCTTATTGTAGACCTAGAGCTCCTTAGGCCCATACTGTATTGTGTGAACTTTAAGTCCAATTATTTGCCTTGGGAAATGTAGGTAGTAACTACAGAGCTAAGCATTGAGATTCACATATTTCAATTTAGAGTTACAACTTCTAACAGCAAGTCCTGCCCAGAAGTTCCTCAGTAGTCTAAAATTTTGTAAGTTTTTGACATGTCTAGAATGCCATATCCAGTATGTAGGTTTTGTAATTTAAATAAAGCAGGAACTGAATCATTAATTTCCTTAGTGATCAAGGAAGGTAGTCAGAAGAGATAGCTGAGGCTATTTTTTTGCTCAGGCTTGCTCAGGAATAAGTTTCACAATGACTGAATTTTATGGAGGGATTTACAGTGATTTACAAAGGTAGATATGAAAACCTCATCATGTATGTTCAGCATCTATGGAAAGTCAGTCTAAAGGTCCTCATGGGTAGGAATAGAGTGGACTTTACAGAAGAAACCTTAAATGTTTCAAAGTTCCCAATACTGGCTCATACTGACCTCTATAATTTTTGAGCTGAGATAAAGAAATAACAGCTTGGTGCTATGTGCTAAATGAGATGAATCTGAGACAAAGATTGTTCCTCTGTGTCCATCACATGGTATGCATATTCTGTACCAACAGCTCCTTTTAAAATATGTGGATGTGTCCTGAGAGTATTGGTTCATATAAGTAACTTTTGTTTTGTTTTTTATAAAAATTTATAATAATACTAACAATTCTCTCTCTGATCACAGATTTAAACTGACCTTCAAAAGTTTTTAGACTATCTTTTTGTTTTTGTTTTTTTTTTAAATAGATTCTTCTCTCATACAATACATCCCGACACAGTTTCCCTTCCCTCCACTCCTCTCAGCCCTTCTCCACCTTCCTTCTCCTCCAGATCCACTCACCCTCTGTCCATCCTTTCAGAAAAGAGCAGGCCTCCAAGAGACAGCAACCAAACTTGACAAAACAAAATACAATAGGACAAGTCAAAAGTTCTCACACCAAAGCAGGACAAGGCACCCCAACAGGAGGAAAAGAGTCCCAAGAGTAGGCAAAAGAGTCAAGGGCACACTCACTCTCAGGAGTCCCACAAAAACACCAAGGTAATCACCACAACATATATGCACAGGCCCTGGTGCAGTCCCATACAGGCTCCAAACTTGCCACTTCACTCTCTGTGAGCCCATGTAAGCCCTGTTTTGTTGATTTGGTGGGCCATGTTCTCCTGGTGTCCTCCATCCCCTCTGATGCTACAATCTTTCTGGCCCTTCTTGAGTGAGATTCATAGAGCTCCTAGGGGAGCTACCTGATAGAGAACTCCCATTTAGAGTCTCTACATAATGTCTGGCTCTGGCTCTGCTCCCATCTGCTGCCAGAGGAAGCCTCTCTGATGATGATTGGCCAAACAATGAATTATGAGCATAGCAGAATATTAGGAGGAAGCATTTCATTGATTTTTTTTAGCCAGTTGTGTTTTGTTCTACTGTAGGTCTTGGACTATCCAGCCTCTGAGTCCTAGCCATCCAGGCAATATCAGGCATTGGCTCCATCTCAAGGCAAAGGTCTCAAATTAGAGCAGTCATTGGTTGGGAACTCTCAGAATATCTTTGCCACCATTTCCCCAACACATCTTGCAGGCAGGATAGATTGTAGGCTGAAGGTTTTGTGATTGGGTTGATGTCCCATTTCCACCACTGGAAGCCTTGCCTGGTTACAGATGATAACCGGTTCAGACTCCAATTCCCCTATTGGAGTCCTCACTGGGATCACCCTCATAGATTCCAGGAATTTTCCACTGCACTAGGTTTCCACACCAAAACCCCAAAGCCCCCCAATTTCAGCCATCTCTCCCCCACACTCTCTCCCTTCATTCCATCTCCCCCACACACCTGATTTCTCCCATTCCTGTCCCTACATGCCTCCAGTCCACCCACAAAATCTGTTCTTGTTCCCCTGCCCAGGGAGGTCTATGCACCCCTCATTCCCACTATAGCCTTCTTCTTTACCCCTTTAATGTTGTGTATATGAGTGTTTTTCTTGCACGTGTGTCTGAGGACCACACATGGGCCTGTTGCCTACAGAGGTCAGAAGAAGTGTCAAATCTCAAAGATCTAGAGTTACAGACAGTTGCAAGCCACCATATCAGTACTGGAAATCAAACCTAGGTCCTCTATAACACTAACAAGTGCTCTTAACTAATGAGCTGTCTCTCTAGTCTCTGAAACCCCCAAATTTTAAATGGTTTTCTCCAGGTCACTGAGCTGATTACTTCGGAGTTTACACACATGAAACTGAGCATCCGTTTTCTAAGTCCAAAGTTCTCCTATTTTTATTAGTGGTTTTACTCATTTAATACTGGAACCATTTTTTCTCCTGAGTCAGATTTTTTTATAAGGTCAGTACATGGGAACTGACAAAGGCTACCTTTTATTAACATAAATTTGTTTCTCAGTATCATATGCAGCACCTATTTAAACCACTGATTAAAAAGAAAAACATCTTTTTCAGAATTATTTTAATTGGCTGTTATGGCTAACAAATCAGTCTCAGCATCACTTTTTTTTAACAAAGTACTGAGGAACACTTGATTATCTGAGGAAAGTACTTACAAGTGGATAACAGGTTTGTTTGTTTTTTGTTTTGGGGGTTTGGGGTTTTTTGTTTTCTTTTGTTCATTTTTTTGAGACAAGGTTTCTCTGTGTAGCCTTGGCTGTCCTAGAACTCACTTTGTAGACCAGGCTGGCCTTGAACTCAGAGATCTGCCAGCCTCTGCTTCCTGAGTGCTGGGATTAAAGGCATTCACCACCACTGCCCAGCTGGTTAACAGTTTTAATAGTTCTCCTTGTGTCCCTATATCACTGAATGAAATTTCTGTTCTTTCACCAAACTATTTAAAAACATGTTGTTAGACTCTAGGCCACAGTTTCAAAGCTGCAGTGCTTAAACTATGCTATTCTTTCCACCTCCTAGACATTTCTGGTACTACTTAATTTAATGACAGATACCAGCAACCTGCAAACTAGACTAAGCACTGTGAAGAAGAGGGGAGGGGAAGGAGGAGACAGAGGAGGAAGTGGAGAGGAAGCAGCTGTTAGAGAATGGAAAAAGGAAAGAAATCAAAAACCCAATTCATTCTAGATTAATTCAGCAAGTAAGCAAATTTATTGATTTATAAAAAATGTATTTATGATCCTGTAGTTCAAAATATTTCATATTGAAGGTGATGCTTTTAAGAGCTTTGTGAGTACTTCTAAATGTGAGTTGAGTGGTTTTCACTTTACCTTCAATGCGGTGTTTTAAGAAAACTACAATTGACTTTGCTCAATCAACCTAAAATTCAACAGTAGGAAGAATGACCTTTAAGATTGCAAAAAGCACTCCCATACTGCCCACCTCAAACAGAGGTGCCTAAGGGGCAGAGAGGCATGAGACTAAGCCACAGAAAGGAGAGACCAGAAAAGATGAAGAGCAGAAAGCATGAAAACTAAGTGACAGAATAAGGGAAAAGACAGGAAAGACCAAAGGGAGCTGGACTCTAGGCCTTTGGACATTCTTCCTCTTCTGAGTCTTCCTTGTGTGAGTGGATATCAATTTTATGCAAAACCAGGCTTAGGAAATTTGCTAAATGTCCTCTGTGCATTTCTAGACTATTTAGAGAAAAATAAATATGTTAGCAAATTTCCAAACATGAAATATAGGAGGTAAACATAACAGGAAATGAGGAAAATGGGCCTGAGATGAGAAAGAGGCAAACCTTGGTTTTCAATGCAGACCTCTGATCATTTGGTTTGTGTCTGGCTTATTGCTTTATGGAGGTATCACCTGTTTGGACATTTACTTTTGCTTGCATTGAGAGATTTTTTTCCCCCAAACAATACAAAAGCAAACTGAAAACAAAATGGCATTATCCAAGTTAATGAAGCATGTTTTTTAGATGACTAAATCAATAAATTGGCTAGAGCTTAAAAATCAACACAAAAGAAATAGCCCTTATAAAAATGAAGCTCTTCTTAAACATTAATTGAGTCACCAGGGTTTTAGAGACGTTTGTTTAAATAGGCTTTGTTTTTGCTGGTTTAGAGATGTTTATGGTTTTTTTTTTTCATTCTTTAAGGATTTCCCATAAATGAGACACACAGTCATTTGATAAAGAAGATAAATTGGGCTGTTAAAAGTAGCCCAGAATCCTATTCTTCATGTCTATTTGTCCTCTCATGCTGTATCACTTCCTGGAAGTATTAATAGTTGCATTTCATTTTCCTATATAAATATTTAAGAACTGTAATTTTGCCCAGTTGACATTGGCAGTGCCTATGCACAGGGATGTTTCATTATCTTCTCCTCAAATCAACATAATCTTGTCAAACTTTGTCTCCAAAAAATAGGGCAGGCTGTATTTGGAATATTTTAATAACCAAGAATAGTCATATTGCTTTCAATCATAGTCCGCTTGCAAATCCCCAACTAAAAGTAGCAGTTACATGGAACAATAACCGTGAGTAGTATGCCAATATATTTTCATTAGTCAATGACACACAGCTGCAGAGAGAAATTAGGTTGTGTACTTTAAAACCTAATGTTTCCTTGTGGCAACACCAGAGCAGGCCAGATTGGCTTCTCCAAACCTTCCTGCCATTGTTCATCGAATGCTCCAGCTGGGTTGAGTTCATCATAACAGTAAGTCTGCAATTTTTCAATTCCATATTAGGCTTGGATTCAAAGACTATTGTAATGTTACTGGGAAAGAAGACAAGGAGAATGTCATTGGGTAGCTACTGTTTAAAGCACTTCCTCTCACTCTGTTATTATGGGTCACTTGGAAAAAAATAACTGATCTATGGAATTTTAGAAACAATGATCAGTTTGGCATTGCTTTGGGTTTTCCCTTGGTCTTTTAATTTTTTAACTACACTCTCATAGAGAGGTCAATTTTTAAATGTTCCAGAACAAAGTAAGCCAAATGGGAACACTTGAATGGAAACATTTCAAATTTCAACTCCAAGCAGCTGCATTTTACAGGTTTGTCTTTGTTAGACTACCAGTTTTTCTTAAGGTCCTTCCTCAGTCATCTTTTATGGGCTTGCTTGATTCTTTGTTTTTACTTTTCAATTTGTTTTGAGACAGAGTTTTACTCTGTAGCCCAGGCTAGCCTTGAACCCTATGCTTCCTTCCTCCCTCAGTCCTCCAATTGCTGAGATTGTAGGAATGTGCACTCATATTAGCTTCTATTCTCATTGTTCTTAAAGAGCTATGATACTGAAATGGCCCTTTTCCATGATAGATGAATTACCATCTTTTAGTAAGGTACCAACCAGTACCCAATCTCTCCCCTTGTGTTTGTTTGTTTGTTTGTTTTATTTGCTCCTCAACACTTTATTTAGGCCTCTTCCCACCTCTGCCCCACTCCATACCTTTCCAGGAACAGAAATATAGCAATGGCTAAATGGCCTATGCTAGAAGTACACTGATCAGTGTCGTCTGCTATGGTGGAAATCAGCCAAATGGGCATCTCCGCTTCTGAGGGAGGAGGCTATTCTAGGAACAACACATAAATATGGCTTTACTGGTACCATACCAGGATATAAAGCTAGCCATAAATAACTGCCCAGAGCTTCAAGGTTTGCTTAGTCTGATGATGTCAGTCCTTGGCGCCAGGTCTGCAGTTTATATGTCAGAGTTTTTTTTGCCTCTGACCAAATATGAGAATATCTGGTTTAGAATGTACACACACACACATACACATACACACACACACACACACACACACACACACACACACACACACGCACACACACACACATACACTTGCAAGAACACACCTGCATACTCACATGCATGCACACACACAGACCTCTCTTCCCCACAGATTTTAATGTAATTGTTCTAGAGTGAATCTAGGCATGGGTATTTATTTTTAAAGCTGCCACAGAAGCCTCCCGTGTATACCTAGGATTGAAACACTGCTAGGAAACATTTATAGAAGTCTTAACTAAAGACAGCTAAATCCTGATCCCTTAATTTGTCTAGTGCTTTTAGATAATGCTTTCAACAATTACAAAAGCAGTCTTGGCAAAAGAGAGGAAGAGAAAAGGATACAGGAGGAAAGTAGCGAATAAGTGGGGAGCGAGGGATTGAGAGGAAAGAAGAGAGAGGAGGGGGAAGAATGGAGGGACTGAGACTGGACAGAGTTTCCTAGAACTGCATTTTCTAATGGAAATTTCCCAACTTGGATCATTGTGAGAGAGAGAGAGTGAATATAGGGAGTATGGAGTACTTGAAATCATACAGAATCATAAAGGAATTAACTAGGTACCAAACTGTCAAGCTAAAAGGGGACAGTTGCTGCTAAGACTTACATAATCATTGCTCTGAAAGAATGCTAAGCCCATTTTTGCAAAATATCTTGAATTTTCGAAGAAACTTCAAAATCTTGTAAACTCTCAATTTTAGAACACTGGGTCATGTAAATTTCTGAGAATCAACAAAACACATTATCACTGGTCTCAGGTTCTGGCCAATATATAGTTTATAAATTCCATGCAACAAAATTTAAATGAACAAATAAAACACATTCTTTCTGAGTATTAAATAATTAATAGAAATAAAATAATTAAAAAGCTAAAATAAAGCTCAAAGAAGCCATCTAGTTTAATCAGGTTAGTTTTAAATAAGGGGGTGGGAAAATTAAAGAAACGGAAGCCTTTGAAGACCATAGGAACAGTCTAATGATATAGCAAATTGTTAGGATTCTGAATTCCATACCCAAGTTCTATATTAACACCGAAGAGAAATCAGCATTGTCTCTGAAGTTCAGAACATTTGTATACTTGAATAGCAAAAGCCATACTTGGATGACAAAAGCAATGGATGGCAGGTAAAGTGATGATGTCATGTAACATATGATGAACATTAAATGAGCATAATATTTTGAGGTGTTTTTTGTTGTTGTTCTTTGGGGGCCTGCCACCCAGATCCCAAATACACAGAGACTTATTCTTACTTTTGAATGCCTGGCCTTAGCTTGGCTTAGTTCTAGTCAGCTTTTCTAACTTAAATTAAATTATCCCACTTTTCTTTAACTATGTTTTACTTCTGGACTTTTTACCTTTATTCTATATATCTTTTTCTCCTTCTTACTACGTGGTTGGCTCTGTGGCTGTGTGGCTGGCCTCTGATGTCCTCCTCTCCTTCTCCTGTTTTCATTCCTCTTTCCTATTTTGAGCCCAGATTTCCCCTCCTATTTATTCTCTCTGCCTGCCAGCCCCACCTATTTCTCTCTCCTGCCTAGCTATTGGCCATTCAGCTCTTTATTAGTTAGACCAATCAGGTGTTTTAAACAGGCAAAGTAACACAGCTTTACATAGTTAAACAAATGCAACATAAAAGAATGCAACACATCTTTGCATCATGATGACAAATGCTCCACAGAATAAACAAATGTAACACATCTTAAAATAATATTCTACAATATTTAAAATACTACAGAGAAAACTCACGATTTGTGACTCAGACTGAGTAATGAAACTGTGACATAAAAACCAGTGAATCCCTGTGATGAGCTACACACTCATCAAAGGGCTTTGGGTGAAGAAATACATGGCTCCACTAGTTACAGTCAACTGAAACAGAACCTAATCAGATCTAATTGCTTAGAGATGAGATTCTTTCAGTGGCTTCCCATGGCTTTAAAACAAAACTAAAGAGAGCCAGGCGGTGGTGGCGCACACCTTTAATCCCAGCACTCGGGAGGCCGAGGCAGGTGGATCTCTGTGAGTTCGAGGCCAGCCTGGACTACCAAGTGAGTTCCAGGAAAGGCGCAAAGCTACACAGAGAAACCCTGTCTCGAAAAACAAAAACAAACAAACAAAAAAAACTAAAGATAATAAACATTGACTGAAAGAAATGAAGCAAACTAAACATACAAAGAGAGGTTGAGAAGGAAGGGCATTATGATTGTGGCAATAGGTATTTACTCACTTGCTAGAAGAAACATTCATTCCCCCAAATTATATACTTTTCAAATCAACTGTAAATTACATCAAACAACACAAATGTCAATGTTTACACATTCTTAAATACAAATTAAAAATACATATAGATGTTTATCATTCAGTTCTCTTTGGAGAACTCTATCTACATGGTTAATCTTCTCTTTGAAATTTTCCTTTCATTGTTTCCATGACATTGATTTTCTATTTCCATTCCCTCTCACCCCATTCATTGGATTGTGTTCTAGTTCCTTTGCTGGCCATTCCATCTCTCCCAGACCTCTGAATGTTAATTCCCTAAGGTCTGGGTCCTACTTCTCTTTCCTAAGTATTTACATAAAGCTTATTTAGAAACACCTTGTAGACAATTCTCAAATTTGTATTTCCATCCCAAATCTTCTAATACGCATATAACTGATAACTTGCTATTTCTTCTCAGCCATCTTATCACAGTCATACCAAACATATCACATTATGACTCAAGGCCTTGGTTATTTTCTAAATCTGCCTGTTCTCTCTTTACCATTTTACAAGTGCCCCTTCTGGCCACAAAACTCATTAAGTGAAAACTACAAGTCATCCTCAATACTCTTCACACTGTGACCAATTCCTAGTGACTCTAGAGCAGTGGTTCTCAACCTTCTTGATGCTGTGACCCCTTAATATGTTTTCTCATGTTATGGTGATCTCCCATCATAAAATTATTTTCATTGCTATCCCATAACTAATTTTGCTACCTTTATGAACTCTAATGTAAATGCCTGTGTTTTCCATTGGTCTTAGGCAACACCTGTGAAAGAGTTGCTTGGGGGTCATGGCCCGTAGTTTGAGAATCACAGCTCTAGAGCATGGATACTTCTGAAATTTGCTTGCTTTTAATTACTAGTGCTTCAGTCACAGACTAAAACTCTTGAGGCTGGAATACTCCAAAAAATTCCAAAGACATATCCTCCCATGCTTCAGATTTATTATTAATATTATACTAATTGCTTCATTATAAAAAATGTTCATGAGTTACTATATTTTAGACAGTACAGTATATAGCAGAGACTAAATATTGGCTATAAATCACCAATAAAGCTCAGACGAATCAATACTGGCTCAAGACATTTTTTATTTATGTATGCAATTATGTGGGAGATGTGATGTGTGTGTGTGTCCAAGAACATGTGTCTGTGCACTCAGAGACCAGAGTATGTGTATGTTGTGGGGTATTTGTACACTTCATGAAGGTGTATTGTTGTGATTGGTGTAATAAAAAAACTGAATTCCAACATCTAGGCAGGAGGTAGAGGCAGGACCTCTGGGCAGAGAGAGAGAGAGAGAAAGAGGCTTACAGGAGAAGCAAGGAAACACAGAGAGAAAACAGCAGGTGTAAGATGGAAGAGAGGTAATGTATGATAAAAACTTTAAGTCTCTGAAGAATGAAATTGAAGAAGATATCAGAAAATGGAAAGATTTACCATGCTCATGGATAGGCAGAATCAACATAGTAAAAATAGCAATCTTACCAAAGGCAATCTACAGATTCAATGCAGTGCCCATCAAAATCCCAACACAATTCTTCACAGACTTGGAAAGAACAATACTTAACTTCATATGAAAAAAAAAACTAAGATAGCTAAAAGAATCCATATAATAAAGCAACCTCTGGAGGCATCACAATCCCTGACCTCAAGCTCTACTATAGAGCTATAGTAATAAAATCACCTTGGTACTGGCATAAAAACCGACATGTGGACCAATGGAATCAAACCGAAGACCCTGACATTAATTCACACACCTATGAACATATGATTTTAAACAAAGAAGCCAAAACTGCACCATGGAAAAAAGAAAGCATCTTCAACAAATGGTGCTGGCATAACTAGATGTCAACATGCAGAAGATTGCAAATAGATCCATATCTGTCACCATGCACAAAACTCAAGTCCAAGTGGATCAAAGACCTCAATATAAATCCAGTTACACTGAACTTGATAAAAGAGAAAGTAGGAAGTAGTCTTGAACGCATTGGCACAGGAGACCGCTTCCTAAATATAGCACCAGTAGCACAGACACTGAGAATAACAATTAATAAATGGGACCTCTTGAAACTGAGAAGTTTTGTAGAGCAAAGGACACAGTCAATAAGACAAAATGACAGCCTCCAGAATGGGAAAAGGTCTTCACCAACCCCACATCTGACAGAGGGCTGATCTCCAAAATATATAAAGAACTCAAAAAGCTAGACTTCAAAATACTGAACAATCCAATTAAAAAATGGGCTACAGCCCTTAAAAGAGAATTCTCAACAGAAGAATCTCAAATGGCTGAAAGACATTTAAGGAATTGCTCAACATCCTTAGTCATCAGGGAAATGCAAATCAAAACAACTCTGAGACACCATCTTACACCTGTCAGAATGGCTAAGATCAAAAACACTGAAGACAGCTTATGTTGGAGAGGATGTGGAGCAAGGGGAACACTCCTCCACTGTTGGTGGGAATGCAAACTTGTACATCCACTCTGGAAATCAGTATGGTGGTTTCTCAGAAAATTGGGAATAAGTCCTCCTCAAGACCCAGCTATACCACTCTTGGGCATATACCCAAGGAATGCTCAATCTTACCACAAGGACACATGCTCAACTATGTTCATATCAGCATTATTCATAATAGCAGTAGCCTGGAATCAACCTAGATGCCCCTCAACCAAAGAATGGATAAAGAAAATGTGGCACATATACACAATGAAGTACTACTCAGCAGTAAAAAACAATGACATCATGAAACTTGCAGGCAAGTGGATTGAACTAGAAAATATCATCCTGAGTGAGATAACCCAGACTCAGAAGAACAAACATAGTATGTACTCACTCATAAGTGGATGCTAGATGTGAGGGAAGGGATGGCCAGACTGCAACCCACAGTTCCAGAGAGGCTAGCTAACAGGGAAAGACCCTAGGAGGGACACATGGATGACCCTGCGAAGGAGAAGTGGATGATATCTATATGAGTGGACTGGGTGTGAGGGGGGTTGTGGAGGGCGAGAAGTGGGGGATGAGAGCATGGGGAAATGGGAGGGCAGGGAGGGAGATACCATGATAGATGAGGACATCATGGGAACAGGAAGAGGCAGGGTGCTGGGGAGGCTCTCAGGAATCCATAAGGATGACCCCACCTTGGTCTGCTGGCAGTGGTCCAGAGGGTGTCTAGACTGGTCTACTCCAGTGACCAGCCTAGCAAATAACCTAGCTGTCATCATAGAGCCTTTGTCCAGTGACTGATGGAGGCAGATACAGAGATCCATGGCCAGGCACCAGGCTGAGCTCCGGGAATCCAACTGATGAGAGAGAGGAGGGATTCTGCAAGTGGGGGACGTGGAGATCATGATGGGAGGACATGCAGAGATGACTAGCCACACTAGTGGAAGCCCATAAACTGTGGACTGGTGGCTGTGGAGCCCCCATGGGACTGGACTAGGCCCTCTGGATATGGAAGACGGTTGTTTGGCTCAAATTGTTTGTGGGGCACCCAGGCAGGGGAATCGGGATCCATCCCTGGTGCATGGGCAGGCTTCTGGGAATCTGGTGCCTGTGGTGTGACACCTTGTGCAGGCTTGGTGCAGTGGGAAGGGGCTTGGACCCGCCTAGGCTCAGTGCTGGAATTTGCTGACTCCCTATGAGAGACCTTGATTTGGGGTATGTGGGGATGTGAAGTGGCTTGGGAGAGAGGGCTGGGAGGTGGGAGGAGGAAGGAGGTGGGATCTGTGGGTGGTATGTAGAATGAGTAGAAAATTTCTTAATAAAGAAAAATGGAAAAAAATACATGTTTTCAAGGATGATTGTTTGGTACTAAGTAACTAATTGGTATACCCTTCCCTGGGAAAGACAATGATTCTAGGGATATTTACATTCTATACAACAGATAAAAAGAAACACTTCATGAAAATCACTTCTTGGATTCATAAACCCTAGGCCTTGCAATGTCACAGTATTTGTGTTAGTGAATTGGCTCAGTATCCAATAGAGGAAACCAGATGTTCAACTCCCAAGGACATAGTGAAACAGCTGCTGCATGTAAGTTCTAGAGTATATCGTGGCAGAAAGACCTCATACCAAAGAATTTTTTTTTCTAATTCAAACCAAGCTATTAAACTGAAATAAAGAGGGAAGGTACATTAGGACAAGAAACATCTGGCCAAGAATAGTGGCTAAGATTTAAACTAAATAAACTACTTCCCAAGAGACCTTAAAAATTACTGTTTGCCAGTCTGGGGGTTAAATGGATAATACAGCAAGTATTTTTGTGGACAAGTTAATTATTTTCTGGGGCAGGAATCTGAGGGTTTCCCAGGAGTCTCCAAAAAAGACAGTAATGAAGAGAACCAAATATTTATTTTGTCAACACACCTTATTTAATACCTTCACTGTAAATAGAAGTAGAGATAGTTGAGTGAAAACATTCCAAACTAAGAAGTCAACAGCAGAATGTTCAGGAAACATTCATTTACATAGCCTAATTAGGACCGATTCTGAAAATTTAAATTTCATTCTTTTTCATAATTAGGCTATGTAGAACCAAGCAGATGTCATAAGTACAAGACACCTTATTCAGCACACAAGAGGTACAATAGAGTAAGAATATTTTAAGAAGAAAATTGAAAGAGAATGGTAATTTAACTGTAATAAACATCTTGCATATGGTACATTTGAAATCAAATTGGGACAATACGTAATAATTCTTCCATCTCTCAAAAAATCATAGAGAATATCAAGCTATTTTCTTAATGAAAATAGTCAAGACATAAAAGAATCCTTTTTCAAAAGTTATTTTAATATAATTGATTTTTACCTACAATAACCACCCCATCTCTTCTAAGCTCACATAAATCTCTTATCATTCAAAATGCAAAGCATCCCTTGCCATCAAGAATATATATATATTGTTTAATAATGTGTATATATATATATATATATATATATATATATATACACATACAGTTTCAGTCATAAAGAAGAATGAAGTTACATTGTTTGTAGAAAAATGAATGCAGGTGGAGAAATCATAGTAAGTAAATTAAGATAGTCTCAGACAGAAAAATACCACATTTTTTTCACATTTAGATCCTATATTTTATATAGCTACACAAAATTATGTGTGTTGTCTTAGCCACTGTTCTATTGCTGTGAAGATATACCATGATGAAGGCAACTCCTATAAAAGAAAGCATTTAATTGCATTTAATTGGTGGCTTGCTTACAATTTCAGAGGTTTAGTTTATTATCTGCTATCATCATGGTAGAGCATAGCAACATGCAGGCAGTCATTGGATCAGTAGCTGAGAGCTACATTATGATCTGTAGACAGAGAGAGGTATGGCATGAGCTTTTAAAACCTCAAAAGCCCACCTCCGGTGACACATTCCTCCAACAAGGCCATGCCTCTGAGTCCTTCTAATCCTATCAAAGTTCCATTCCTGATGACTAAGTATTCAAATATATGAGCTTGTACGGGCCATTCTTATTCAAACCACAACATGTGTACACTGAACTTGAAAACAGAAACAAAATATTTAGGGAAATAAAGAAAAGTAATGGGAGGGAAAAGGGAAAAAAGCAAAGGGTACTGGGGAAAATATTTTCAAAGTACATTATATACTTGTATGATAGCATCTTTAGGAAACCTAGTTCTAGATACAATAAATATGTGCTAAGAAAAAAATAAGAACACCAAACTTGATAAAGGTACATTACTGAGATGAATGGTGAAATTGAAAAGATAATGTCAAAAGCTTTTTAAAAATTCATAACTTTAAACTCACTGTAGTTGGATAGATTCTACTCCATTTTGGGGTAGAAATCGATCCCAAACTATGTAACTAAAAATAAAGAAAAAACTTTCTTGGAGTAATTTTTATTTCTATGTTATATATAAAAGAAAATTAGACAATTGGTCTGACAACAGGGGAATAAAAATTATGATATATCAGCAACTGCCATTTTTATTTTTTTCCTCCCTAGATGTTATATTTTAAATGTTTATGCAATGCATTATTGAGTATGTATGTCTGTGCAGCACACGCACACATGAGTGTCTATGTGTGTGCTTCTGTGAGGGGAGTGATTGTTGAACATGTACTTCACCAGTGAGCTTCATTCCCAGTCGTATTTTTTATTTTTCAGTGGTGCATGTCTTTTATGTTGTTGAATTACCTCTTTCTGGGTTATGTCTCTTCAGGGAAGTTCTAGGTGATATTTAAGCAAACTCTGTAAAGCAATAGTCTCCCAGTAGGAAAGAACCATAATCAAAATGTCAACCATTAAGTGAACAAATAACAAATTCTAGGAAGAATGGGGACAAAAAGGAATCCACTAGCTTTTTTTACATTCACATAACTAAATAATGTGCATACATATAAACTTTTGAATATGATAATTGCCTCTCCTTAAAATGCCCATTTGTATTTTAACACCTGGATATCTGAACAATTCTTAATACATGCATCCACAGACATCATTGTTATTATATTAGTACCATCAATTTTTTCACTCTATTTGGTAGACCTAAATTTCCTCTTTTGAAACCTCTAAATTCAGATCTGGCTATGGGTATTGTCACCAAGGAAAGTAGAATGGGGTTGCTTTTGAGGGAAATTAACCAGTGGAAGATTCAAGCATCTCAAAAACTGCAGGGCTCTTACCCAGAGTTGACAAGCAAGCACTGCTGGGAATGTCAGAAGGGAAAATTTCACAGATTTATTGCATCCTGCCAAGAATTTAAGAGACCTTAAAGATCTTAGAGAATTTAAGCAGATCTGGCCACAAAAAAATTTCATCCCTTAGAAGCTGGTAGCAAGTATTGGATTCCCAAAGGGCCATAGGAGTAGATAAGAAAAGTAAAGCACTAAGAAATTGAAAGGAAGAAAGAAGTGTGAGAGTTGCTATGATTGCCAGTGCAGGAAAAAGAAAGTATGAATTAACAGGTAAATCACTTTAATGAGAGTGCAGCAAGAGCAGAACCATATTAGAATATACTAGTAACAAAGTATATATGAAGGTTTACCAAAGATACCATTTAAAATAACAACAAAGCGTAGGAGACATGTGGGAATAAAGTTGTGTTGTATCCTAATAAATTACAGAATACAACTATATGAAGATATTAACAGAGATAAATAAATGGATAGCCGTAAAAGCTGTCTTTTGTCATCAAATCAATCTATAGATTCAATGGAATCTTAATTTACAAAGTCCAAGTAAGTTTTTAAATATATCTAACAAGTTGTAAAGTTAGAATTGTGGTGTGGCAGACCAAATCTATCCAAGATACTTATGATAAAGACAAAGTATAGGAACTCAAATGAGATGTAAAAACCTTATACACAGCATCACAATTAAAATACTATAGCTAGGGATATGAAAAGGAATAGGCCACATACTCTAGTAACACAGAGAGGCCAAAACAGATTCATGCCTAAATAGAAATTTGGTATATAGCCACAGTCATTAGAATTGGGGAACAAGTTGGATTCTTAAAAATATATACTGAAATAATTGGTTAGACATATAAAAAAATGCATCCCTTTGTCTTTGTTTTCTGTTGCTATGATACAAAAACATTGACCAAAACCAACTCAGGGAGAAAAGGGTTTATTTGGTTTGCATATCCTGGGTCATAGTCCAATGAGGGAGGCCAAGGTAGGAGCTGATGCAGAGGCCATGGAGGACTGCCACTTACTGGCTTGCTCCTTGTGGTTTTTTTCATCCTGCTTTCTTATACACCCTAGGACCAGGTGCTCAGGGGTGACACCACCACCCACAGTGGAGCCCTTCACATTAATCATCAGTAAACAAAGTGTTCCACAGGCTTGCTTACAGGCCAATCTTATGGGGTCATTTTCTCATTTGAGGTTCTTATTCTCAGATGACTCTAGCTTGGATCAAGTTGAGAACAAACTAATCAACATGCCTTACTTAACCTTCCCCTACAAAGATCAACTCCACAAAATTTAAGAATTTAAATGTAAAAGAAATTACCTTAAAATACCTTTGAAAAATATAAGAGATTGGGCTGAGGCTCAGTGACTACCATGGATGAAGAACTGAGTTCCCTCACTCCAAAGTACTAGATACCTACAAATAAAAATATGAGCAAAACTAAATTAAGCAAATATCCCCTTTTCTGAACATCAATAGGAACAGTAACAAAATGGTGGTAAGAAGAGCCAGGCTGGGATTGTGTAAGTTTGAATTTTTTGCAATAAACATGATTTATACTGCACATAGGAATTACCCTAAAATATGGATTTACACAAATGTTTGGAAGGCTTGAAGTGTGTTGGCAAATGTATACATATATAACCACCTATCTCCAGTTTCCTTCTGAAATGGAAGGAATTGTGTGGGTTTCTCTCTTCAAGTCTCTACTTTCCTACATCAGAAAAAAAGAGGCATGTATAAATTCCTGTACTTGCTGTTTCATCTTTTTAGAGCTGCTGGAGAGTTCTGATTCTTGGTTGATTGTTTACTCTTGGTTGATATATCCATAGGCATAGTTACTTTCCCCTGCCAAGTCATCCTACTTCATAACATGTTCTAGATCTTAACAAGTTCAAACAGAATTATTTCTTCTTACAAATTGTGCCCAGTCATCTTAGTTCTTCCTTGAGGAACATTCCTACTTAAAAGCCTTCACTGATCATGAAAATATGTATTAGTACACATACTTCAAAGTATGACAGGGTTTGAGGGGTTATTGTTGTATAGATAGTAATTACTGATACGGCCTTTTCCCAGTGGTTTTGAACCATCTGGAAATATGCATAGAGGTCATACATTATCACCACCAGGTCAATATTACTGTGAATAAAATTGGAACATTGACTGGACACCATTATCTGACCTTAACTACTTTGTTATGAACTTTAGGTTTCCTGCCCTACCTAACCAGTTTCAATCTCCTGTTCTCATCATTATCCCATTAGGTTCTCAAATACAAGGGAGCTTTGGAAAACAAGCTGTTTGGAGATGTTTTCATTTTATGGAATGCAAACACACACACACACACACACATCAATTAATAAGAAATTATTCCTTTCCTCTACATTTTAAGCCTCATATTAAATAAATCTCATTTTTCGTAACACTTATGAATTACATCAGTCTTAGAGTCCATTTTTAGGGGCTTTAATATATTATTACCTTCAAAGTAGATCCAGAAATCATTTCAAAAGTCCAACAACCTTAAGAGAAACAAGTTAAAATAAGCCAAATGAAAATGTACCCCACGACCTCTTTAAGGGACAAGAGAAAAGAAATAAATATACATACATTTGTCTGTATACATATCCACATTGATATATATATTCACTATTAATAATATTGACAACCAAAATCATTTGCCAGTGCTGAAGTACAATTATTAGTGTCATTGTCAGATAAATCAGATCCCTATGGTGTGAGTCAGGCAAATCTCAAGATTATCCCAAGAGTACATCCTTCTCAGTTAATTTCTCAGAGAGTTTGAGAGCTGAAAGAAAACCCAAGGTACATCTGCTTTCCCCATCTGTTCTGAGCCCTAGTAATCTTTTAGTATTTGGGAGATCTCATTGTGTAGCAACAGTAGGAACAAAAACTCCTGCTAAATTTGTACAATCAATCTCAGGAACCTGGAAGCATACTTGAATCCATCCTTTCAAGCTGTTCTGGCCTCAAGTTGCAGATTCATGCAATTTCTCTGGTTTTGACAATCCTCAGGCTGTTTCAGTACCCAAACCCAAAGATTAGAGTGCCAACACCATTATTTTATAGAAATTCAAAGGGAAGCCTTCCATTTTTTTCTCCTTTATATTGAGCATTTGCTGCCACGTTCTCAATATCTTCATTGCCTTTCACAATCTTCTTTCCAGTTGAAAGTGAGAAAGTAATGAAATTCAGGAAGAGCAACATAAGCGGGGTCTCATTCCTGAGGAAAAGCATGGTCATTCTTTTTGCCTAAGATTGAAAACCTTAACTCATCTATTTCCCTTTTCCAGGGCGATCCATGTATCCCTCTTTTGGGTCTTCCTTGTTAGCTAGCTTCTCTGGAGTTGTGGATTGTTGTCTGATTATCCTTTGCTTTACATCTAGTATCCACTTATGAGTGAGTACATACCATGTTTGTCCTTCTAAGTCTTGGTTACCTCACTCAGGATGATATTTTCTAGTTCTATTCATTTGCCTGCAAATTTCATGATGTCATTGTTTTTCTCTGCTGAGTAGTACTCCATTGTGTGTATGTACCACATTTTCTTAATCCAGTCTTTAGTTGAGGGGCATCTAGGTTGTTTCCAGGTTCTGGCTATTATGAATATGAGGGTGGGCAATGGAGGGTAGGGGGTAGGGAATGAGAACATAAGGGCATGGAATGGTTGAGCTGGAACAGGGGGAAAGCAATGAAAGAGATACCATGAAAGAGGGAGATATCATGGGGACAGAGAGAAACCCGGTGATAGGGAAGTTGCCAAGAATCCCCACCCAGGTTGGAAATAGTGGATAGGGTGCCTGATCTGAACTGGCTTACCCCAGTGATCAGACCGGTGAATACCCTAACTGTCATCACAGAGTTTTTCTCCAGTGACTGATGGAAGCAGATACAGAGATCCACAGCCAAACACCAGGCAGAGCTCCAGAAGTCCAGTCAAAGAGAAAGAAGAGGGATTCTACAAGCAAGTGCATCAGAATCATGATGGGGAATCCTGCAAAGACAACCAAACCAAACTAGTGGAAATTCATGAAAGTTGGATCAATGGCTGTGGAGCCCACATGGGACTGAACTAGACCTTCTGCATAGCGAGACAGTTGTGTAGCCTGATCTGCTTGGGGGACCCCCTGGATGTAGGATCAGAATCCATCCCTAGTGCATGAGTGGGTTGTTTTGGAGCCCACTACCTATGATGGGACACCTCCTGCAGCTTTGAGGCAAGGAGAAGGGCTTGGACCTGCCTCTACTGGATGATAGGAGGCCTTGCCTTCTTGCGGGGGGAGGGGGGGGAGGGGAGGGAGCGGGGAGTGGATTGGAAGGGGGATGCTGGGGAGATGGGAGGAGGGAAGAGGGGGATATTTGATTGGTATGTAAAATGAATGAATTTTTTTCTTAATAAAAAAATAAAATTTAAAAAAAAACCCTTAACTCATGTTTTTGGAAAATGCAGTTCTAGGCTATCATTTTCATTATCACTTTTATTTTATTCTTTATAAAATGAGAACTATATGGAGAAGTGCTTAGAAAAGCTCAAAGCACAGTGCCGATATAGGGGCAGTTATGCTGACATTCAGGCTGCTGCCCCATTGCATGATTCACTTCCAATGTGACTCAAAAGCTGGTAAGTGTTCTTCGACCTGATCCAAAACAGTAATTAGTAACTGACCATGCCCTTCTAGCTGGGTTGGGGACCAGAGCAGAGTAGAGACTTAAAACTAATATAATGCTTTGTGATTTTTCACCTCCTATTTTAGGCTGAGTCAGGTCCTGAACATACCTGGGCATATGTTATAATTAAATTTCAAGCTAGAGGGTATCTATTTTAGTTTTCTCACTTTTACAATTGGGACATAGGAAACCAAAGACATAAAGTGTTGCACAGTGACTCAGCACCAAGCAGGAAGTTTCACATCCCACAGGCAGCATAACTCACAGAATCATTATGATGCTAGGCAAAGTGATTAATAAATAGGTAGACATGTTATTCAGGGAAATACTTAAGTATGGGTATAAGAAACAGATTTAAACATGGGGGATTTTGTTGACAATATCTCATGAAAATCAAAGTCCTACAAAGTCTTTCCATCTGTGGAAAAGAAATCTTCAAACCCATTAATTATTCACAATAGCATAGCAAATGGAAAAGGGAAAAGTCGGAACTACTGCTGTCAGCATTAGTAAAGGTAATAGACATCAATGTTTAAGTTTCTGTTTACTGAGTAATTAATTGGCAAGAGGGTTTTTTGTTTTTGTTTTATGAATTTGTGAGGGGATTAACCAGTGGTCCCAGGACCCCAAAATTTCATTTCATTGTTTCTAACATCTTAATGGCCAAGGAAACTAAACCACACAATAATGAAAGAAATAAGTTGGGAACTCTGGGAGTGTGGTTCATCATTTTCCACATTAACATACATGTTTCAGTTCGAATTAAATGAATAAAATTGCTGTGTTGCCTGCAAGATTATATACAATTGGCAAATAACATTGCAAACATCTCTCCTTAATGTGCTTAGAAAAGATAGCTATACTGTCTTTTAGACAGACACATTTTTTAGTTACCTTGCTTGGAATTTGTACAAGCTTATAAAATTACAACAGATGTTTCCTGTGGGTACTAGGTACCAAATAAATTATATATCAGTTTCCTGTTGGTTTTTTTTTCTTTCTTAGCAGTCATCAGATTCTTGCAAGCTCAAAATTGAGTAAGACAAAAACAACTCTATTTCCTCAATCTTCTGTATGGAGAATAAAGGCCAAGCCAGCATCCTGGGCATTTAAAATACTTTTAATAAAAAAAGACAATGTGACTACCTATTCACATCCCATTGCATCAACGTTTAAAAACTAACACAGAATATACAAGCAAGAATTTACTTTGTATCTGCTTCCAAATAAGGCACAATGCAGGCTAAAGAATAAGACCTCCATCTCTTAACACCAGTAGACACACATCAAATAAACCAGCTATGCACAAGAGTAACACTTTGAACAGAACCAAGAAATTCCTCCCTCCAGGGATCTGAAAGTATTTTCTGTAACTAGAGATTTATCAATATGATGCCCTGTTTCCATTGCTGCCCAAATTTCCTGAAGTCCCATAAGTGAAGCCAGTCCAGTTAAAAAGCAGAAGATATAAAGTATTAACTTAAAAAGAACAAAAATTAGTAGTGATACACAAGCTAAAACAGGCATCTTTGTGGTACGTCAGCCATCAGCATGCATCACTCCTATCCTCTGGTATAACACTAATATTTGTATAGTAAAAAAGAGCATGAGTAGGGAACTAGAACAAAGCTGCCAGTGATCCTCCAAGAGTCGACTATAATGGTGCAAAGAAAGGGGTCTCTTGCAATTGATTGGTATCCTAAGAATGAAAGTCCAGATGCTCTGGTTGCCCCAGAAGAATGTCATATCACCGCTAGTTCCTAGGTTCTAAGGGATAATTGTAATAAACAGCACTCAGATGTTTCAAAGAAGTGAGAAACTAGGGATGACCCTGTAACTAAATTAAAATTATTCATTTTCAATGGAATCGTGTGCAAAACAAAACACTGGATAGCTACAGAAGGTAAAATAGACAGGAAGTGGTAGTCAGCCGAGGACAGTTCAAGATTGGGTCAAAATGATACCTAAAAGGATGCAGAAGGTGGCTTGTACCTTTAATGAGCAAGGCATCCAGAGAGAAAATCATGAGACTACAGACACCTCTTTGTCTGCTCTTGCTAACCACTTAAGCCTTCAAAGGCTTATGATTCCCAGTTTGTAGAAAGGTGAGGATAGTTCACACACACTGACAAGCTATGAATTAAAAACTTGTCTTATATGTGCCTTTATTATCCAAGACTCCTTAGTGTTTACAGTGTAATAGATACCTTTAAAATTGTTCACACCTTAGCCCAAGACATGTATATGCTTATTACTTTTCTCCTTCACTATTTGGACAACTCCCCCCCCAAATCTAAAGAGCCATTATCATTTATATTTATTACTATGAAGATAGTGATGATATGAGAGCCGAGAAATTATCATTGTTATCCTGATCTAGGTTCTGTAAGGATAGCAATACTGGTTCCTGTCACTTCTGAAATTGCTTGTCACTATTCAGAGAAATGTGTAAATTGTAGCAGCTATAAGTGGAGCAAAGAATCTCTTGGCATTCATTATGAAAACTGTTTATTCTAATGCATGTTCTGCAAAGCACATTTTTTTTCTAAAATGGCTCATTATTTCTTGAATTTTAACTAATTTTTCCCAACAAGTCAAAGGAGCAACAGGTCAAGGAGCAGCTAGATGACAACCTGACTCCCTTCCTGTGATCTTGCCTGCCCAACATAGTTCAACAGAGGAATCACTAAGGCTTTCCCTAATTTCTGACATATGATATAATTTGAAATATATAGGTCCAGATAAAAGACCTGGGCTTCCAGATAACAACTTGGCTGTGAACCATTCTTGAGATTTAGTGCCTTGCCCCACCAAGACTGTCATAATCCCAGAACCTGATTGACAATTTTCTTACCCTCATACTTATTTTTGATAGTCTAGTGTATCTTACTGAACTCTTAACTATGCTCATTCTGGAAAAGAAGGCCAAGGCCAAGCCAAGTGGACTGTCAGGCCCTGGAAGTGAGTACGTTGTTTACAAGTGACGTTCCCAACTACAAAAGTTAAAGAAACACTTACTCTCATAAGCCTAAATGTTATGGTGCCATTAAATATTGTACCCTGGTACTTCCTCTTCCTACACATGACCATGGTATCTCTCATATGGCACCAAACATCTCTATGGGCTCAGAACAAGGCAATTATGGCTACAAAAATGAGGTTTTAAGTCTTCTAATGTAATATATATGATCATAGTAATTCTGCAGAAGAAATCATTCCCAATCTTTAATAGCCAAAAATGGTGTCTTAAATCTGCAAGTAGTAGGGAAAACTCTGCTTCAGGCTGCATTGAGTGAAGCAGCTCTGCTATATGTTTCTCATCTTTCTTCCAAAACTTAAATGGCAGTGATAGCAGATTTGTTAGAGACTCCATGAAGAAGCATGACGTAACTCATGCCTGCACAACAGATGATAAAAATAAGTTATGTGTCCAAGTCCATAGGCAACAAAAAAGGGGCACACTTTATTCACAATGAGACAGAGAGACAAGGACTTAAAATTTCACAGTGCAAGTTTACAAAAAGTATTAAAATTAAAGATAACTAATCTGTCAGACATGGTAATAATAACTAGGAAGACAAACAGGTCCCTTCTGCTCAGCTTTCAACTATGCCACCTACCAAAACTTCCCACCTCCTTCTCCATTGTCTAGTCTAGTAAGTTTCCCATACCTCCTGATGCATATCTTCTCCTCAGTCCTCCAGATCTAGCCCAATCCCCACATCCAGTGCCATAACCTACTCTGGCCACTCCTGCCTGACACACAACCAACCTCTAGACTTCCACAAAAACCTTTTCCTCCTATCCCCTCATCCCACAGTCCCCTTAAAAACGTTATCCAACATTTCAGCCCAGCTAGATCTAACCATTTACTTCAAGCTTAGATCAGTTATCATATCCTATACACCTGCCCTGCCCCTTCTGTCCACTTGATTTCACTCCATCCAAGCCATTTCCAACCTCTAGGACCAACGACTCATGCATTCCCTCTTCTGTCCCAACCAACTCGGATCATAACAGACTTAAAACTAACAAAATAAGTTCATATGCCCAGATCTCACTGCAAAAATATCAAGAATATGAAAGATCAAGTCAGTGTCTTCTCTCCAAAACCTACCAGCAATGTTAAAATGTTTGTCAATAAGAACTACTTAAATGAACCCTGTGGTGGTATTGTGTTCCCCAAAATATTGTGTACCCCAATAAACTTATCTGGGGTCAGAGACAGAACAGCCACTAGATACAAAGGCTAGAAAATGGTGGCACTCACACCTTTAATCCTAGCATTCCAGAGGCAGAAATCCATGTGTTCAAGGATACAGCCAAGCATGGTGACTCATGCCTTTAATCCCAGAAAGCAAGCCTTTAATCCCAGAGAGTGATGGTAGAAAGGAAAGATATATAAGGCGTGAAGACCAGAAACTAGAAGCATTTGACTGGTTAAGCTTTCAGGCGTTCAACAAACAGTTCAGCTGAGAGCCATTTGGATATGAGGATACAGAGGCTTCCAGTCTGAGGAAACAAGATCAGCTGAGAAGTTGGCCAGGTGAGGTAGCTGTGGCTTGTTCTGTCTCTCTGATCTTCCAGTGTTCACCCCAATACTTGGCCTCAGGTTTGATTTCATTAATAAGATCCATTTAAGATTCCTGCTACAGAACCCCATGACATAGAATTTCAAAGAACAATAATAAACTTCATCAAAGAATGAAAGGAGTTCAAACAAGCCACAAAGAAACAGTTCAATGAAATTAAAAAGAAAGAAATTAACGAGAATGAAAATCTGTGTGAGGCCCAAGAAAGCACAAACATGAGGCTGATGGAAATGATGAAGACAACTCAGGATTTGAGAATGGAATCCAGTAAGAAGATAGAAACATTGAAGAGGACTCAAGATGAAATGATAATGGAATTGAAAAGCTTGGTGAGTCAATTAGAAAAAGCAAAGGAAGTTGGGTGGTGGTGGCACACGCCTTTAATCCCAGAACTCCGGAGGCAGAGCCAGGTGGATCTCTGTGAGTTCGAGGCCAGCCTGGTCTACAGAGCGAGATCCAGAACAGGCACCAAAGCTACACAGAGAATCCCTGTCTCGGAAAAAGAAAGAAAGAAAGAAAGAAAGAGAGAGAGAGAGAGAGAGAGAGAGAGAGAGAGAGAGAGAGAGAGAAGAAAGAAAGAAAGAAAGAAAAGAAAAGAAAATTCAAAGGCAATTCTTACAAGTAGAATGAATCAAGCAGAAAATAGAACCTCAGGGCTCAATGACAGAGTAGAGGAATTAGAGCAAATAAGCAAGGAATATGAAAACAATCAAAAATAAGAAAGGAACACACATTAAATGTAGGAAACCATGACAAAACCAAACCTTTGAATTATAATCATAGGGGAGAGAGAAGATTCCCAAGTCAATAGCATAGAACAGACTTCAATAAGATCATAGAAGAAAATTTCCTCAGACTAAGGAAAGATACACCCATAAGATAAAGAATCACACAGAACACCAAATAGACAGGACCCATAAAGAAAATACCCATGTTACAGCATTAAGTGTACAGAACAAAGAAAGTGTGTTGGAAGCTACAAAAGAACAAACCAAAGTCACATACAAAAGAAAACCCATCAGAATAACAGCTAATTTCTCAATGGAAACTTTGAAGTTCAAAAAAGCCTGGAGCAATGCATCGCAGTCCTAAAAGACTACAACAGCCAGCATAGAACAATATAACCAGCAAAACAAACTGCCACAACTGAAGAAGAAAGAAAATGTTCCTGTGACATAAACAGCCTTAAAAAAATATAACCAACAAGCCAATCCTAAAGAAAATACATGAAGCATTATTTTGGAGAGGAATGAGTATAGCAGAGAGACCGTAGAAAGAGGTACTAAGACATAAGTGCTAAAACACAAAATAATCCTGAGAACACAAACACCACTAAAAATCAGCATAGATGACCACAAGTAACACACACATTTCAATAATAACTTTAAATATCACTGGCCTTAATTCAAAAATCAAAAGAAAAAAAGCTGACTGAATGCAACAAGAAACAAAATCCACCTCTCTGTTATCTACAAGAAACACATCTTACCTTGCAATATAGGCATCACCTCAGAGTAAAAAGATGTGCATAAGTATTCCAATCAAACAGGATCAGAAAGCAGGCACTGCTATCCTAATATCTGACTATATAGATTTCAAATAGAAACTAATTACAAGACCTAAAGAGTGATACTTCAGTATAATCAAGGGAATAACCTTGTCTATTGGAAAAACCAATAAGATATTATTATTCCAAACATATATGCACCAAACTCTCAAGCACCCAATTTTATAAAACCAATGTACTAATGGAGTTTAAAGACACAGAGCAATATCAATAAGTTAACGGGAGGTTATTTCAGTACCCCAATTTCTCCAATAGACAGTTTATCAGAACAAAAATAGATGGAGAAACATCAGGATTAGTTGACATCATACATCAAGAGGATTTAACAGATATCTACAGAATATTCCACCCAAATACTACAGAATACATACTCTACTCAGTAGCACATAGAACATTTTGTAAAGTAGACCATATCCTTGGAAATAAAACAAAACATTACAAGTTCAGAAAGATTGAAATAGTTTCTTCTATCCTATTTGACCATAGTACAATAAAACGTAAAAATTGACAGCAAATAAATCTCTATTAAATGCACTAACACATAGAGAATAAACAATTCATTACTGTATAATAACTGAATCAAAGATAAAATTAAGAAAATCAAAGTTTTCCTGAAAATACAATACAAAAACATCTGGGATAAATTGAAAGCAATTTTATGAGGAAAATTTATAGCTCTAAGTACCTACATTAAAAAACATCAAAAAGAATAAACATAAACGGCTTAATGGTGTAACTCAAAACTTAGGAAAAACAAGGACAAGAACAAACCAAATGCAAACCCAGCTGAAGGCAAGAAAAAAATACAAATCAGAGCAGAAATCAACAACAATGTCAAAACAAATCTAAGAGCTTATACTTTGGGAAGATAAACAAGATTAACAGACCCTTGGCCCAAATAATCAAAAGAAAGAGAGGACCCACATTAAAAGAATCAGAAATGAACAGGGAAAGATTTCAACATACACCAAAGAAATCCAGAATAATATTAAGGAAATATTTAAAAAACAAAAAAAGAAAGACAGACAGACAGAAAGAAAGAAAGAAAAGAAAGAAGGAAGGAAGGAAGGAAGGAAGGAAGGAAGGAAGCAAGAAAGGAAATATGTAGTCTATTAAGTGGAAAACCTAAAGAAAACAAATAAACTAATCAGATTTCTAGATTCAGCTAAACCAAAAAAAAAAAATCAAGAAGTGAGCAACCTAAACAGATTCATTAAAATGAGGAGAGTGAAATAGTGCTGAAAATGCTTCCCAGTTTGAAAAGCCCAGGGACAGATGGATTCACAACAGAATGCTACCAGACTTTTAGAGACGATCTACATCAAATTTCTATCTCTCTCTCTCTCTCTCTCTCTCTCTCTCTCTCTCTCTCTCTCTCTCTCTCAGGAGATTATAATATAATTTCATGTCTCCATTTTCCCCATTGCTTTCTTCCTTCAAAGCCTCCTATAAGCCCCTCCTCACAATCCTTCTTAGACTATAACACACAAAATAGAAGCAGAAGGAGCACTCCTGAACTACTTCTATGAAGCTAGTATAACTCTAAATCCAAAACCAGGTAAAGGCCCTTCCAAAATAAATAAATAAAAGAAAACTACAGATAGCATATCTGATGAACATAAATTCAAAAAACTCAATAAAATACTTGCAAACAGAATACAGATATATGTCAAAAAGAATATGCACCATGACCAAGTAGGCTTTATTCTTGAAATGCAGGAGTATTTCAACACACACAAATCAATAAATATAACAAACTCCATAAATGGACTTAAAGAGAAAAATCACAGGATCATCTCAAAAAAAATGTATTGATAAAAATCCAATATCCCTTCATGATAAAAGTCCTAGAGAATATTGAGCTATAGGGGACATACATCAACAAAATAAAAGGTATATACGAAAATCCCACAACTAACATCATCCTAAATGAAGAAAAGCTTGAAGCAATCCCATTGAAGTCAGTAACTAGACAGGGATATCCAGTTATTCCCACACTTTTAAATATTGGGCTTGAAATACAAGCTGAAACAATAAGACAAGAGAAGGAAATTAAAGAGATACAAACAGGGAAAAGAAGTCAAACTGACCCTATTTGCAGGTGACAGGATACTATACATTAGAGATCACAAAAATTCTACCAAGAACCAATAGTCCTATTCAGCTATAATATCTATGAACCACAACAGCCAGAATGGAATGACAACTGTAAGCGTGTAGTAGTGGCACACATACCTTGGTAGTAACCAACATCTCTCTAATGTGACTTAAGACCCACTCAACAAGAGGGTACCATACTTGGTATTGTAAACCAACCCAACTTGGTGCTAATGAAGTCATAGACCTTGAAGAAGAATGTACACCCACCACTTTACTAAACCATCATATGTCCTTACACCCATCATCAAGAAAATTTCTTTTTGTAACAGATTAAGTCTATTACAGAAAGCCATGAGCAATCAAAATTTAGAGTTGTGGAGCCTAGTCCTAGTGGATAAATCTAAAAAACATTCCAACACCTTACGTTCAAGGGACATTAGAGAAAAGGAGATAGAAAGATTTTAAGAGCCATAGAAGCAGGGAATTTGCTGTGAGATTGTATCTTCTAGTAATATCAGAAAGTACACCCATAAAGTTTCACCAACATGACTGACTATTCATGAGCTGAACAAGGAGGAAACCAATACACATGCCAAAGTGGACAAAGGAAAGTCCATGAGACCTTTATCCAACACAAAACTACAGGCAACTGAGGAATGCAGAGGGGGGAAAGTGTTCTCCAAGCAAGAGCACACCAATTGCTTACTCGATATCAAATAGTCAGCCCGGAAAACATACATACATGTAACAATTTACAGACTGAAGAGGTTATAATTAGGAATATATACATGAACACATACATGTATGCAGTAACAATTAATGAAAAAAGAGGCCATGAATTTAAAAGAGAGAAAGAAGTTATTTGTTATACAGTATGTACTGAGAATAAGGCATTTATTATCTCATTTGTTTAAGAACAACCTTGTTAAGTAAATATAATATTTATCTCCATTTTCTTTCTTTTTTTTGTTTTTTGTTTTGTTTTGTTTTTTGGCTTGTTTTGTTTTGTTTTGTTTTTTTGAGACAGGGTTTCTCTGTGTAGCTTTGGTGCCTGTCCTGGATATCACTCTGTAGACCAGGCTGGCCTCAAACTCACAGAGATCTGTCTGGCTCTGCCTCCTGAGTGCTGGGATTAAAGGCATGCGCCACTGCCGCCCGGCTTATCTCCGTTTTCAAAAGGAGGATATGGGCATTAAGCTCACAGTCACATCACTAGTAAATACCAAAGCTACGATTCAAACCAAGTTGTAGTTTATCTTAAATAGTGTAATTTCTTTCAACATTGGTATACTCTTGATGGCAGGTGTTTACTTTGGAGACAAAAATGTGTCTGATGTGAAGAACTGCCAGTAAAGACAAGCGGCACCAGACAAGTCATAAGTAGAATCTTGGCAGTTTATATCATTCTGAAATGGAAGATTTCAAGAGCATCCTAGAGCCAGAAAATCTAAGTCTGGAGTATCCAGAACAAAGTAATAAGTGTTGAAAGGGTGGATAATAGACTACTCCTCCACTGCTGGTGGGAGTGCAAACTTGTATAGCTGCTTTGGAAAACAATATGGAGGTTTCTCAGGAAATTGGGACTTGATCTACCTCAAAACCCAGATACACAACTCTTACGTATATACCCAAAGGACACTCCAGCATATCACAACAACACCTGCTCAGTTATGTTCATAGCAGCATTCTTCATATAGCCAGAATTTGTAAACAACATAGATTTCCCTCAACTGAAGAATGGATAAAGAAAATATGGTACACTTACGCAGTAGAATATTACTTGGCTGTTAAAAACAATGGCATTATGAAATTTGCTGGTAAATGAATGGAACTAGAAAAAAATCACCCTGAGTGACGTAACCTAGACCCCAAAAGACAAACATGGTATGTACTCACTTATAAGTGGATATTAGCTGTAAAGGAGAACCATGCTACAATCTACAGACCCAGAGAAGCTAAGTAACAAGGAGGGCTCAAGCAGGACAGGGAGCAGGGGAGACATATGAATCTCACTGTAAAGGAGAAATAGACTGGACATTTCTAGTGGATGGGGGAGGGGTTGAAAGGAGGTGGTGGGAATGGGGACAGGAGGGGTCAGGTTGGGGAAGGTTGAAGGAGGTAGTACTTGGAGACACAACTGGAATCTGGGGGCATCTCTGGGATAAGGTAGAAACCTAGTGCAGTGGAAACTCCCAGAAATCCTTGAGGGTAACCCTAGATAAGACTCCTAGCAATGGCGGAGTCTGTAACCAGGCAAGACTTCCAGTAAAGATACTGGGACACCAACCCAGCCACAAACCCTTCGACCTACAATTTGTCCTGCCTACAAGATGTGCTGGGGTAAAGATCATGCAGAAATTGTGGGAGTAACCAACTAAAGACTGGCCCAGCTAAGAGACCCATACCCTAAGTGGGAGCTGAGCCCTGAGGGCCATGATGCAGAAGCAGGATTCCCCAGAGACCTAGGATATAGACAAACATGACTGGCAAAATATGTCAATGAAATGAATCCTAATGGTATTCTGCTACACTCATAGATTGGTGCCTAGCCCAACTGTCATCAGAAGGGCATCACCCAGCAACTGATGGAAACGATGCAGAGACCCACAGTCAAACATTAGGCAGAGCTTGGAGAATCCTGCTGAAGAGGAGGAAAGATTGTAGGAGCCAGTGGGGTGAAGGGCACCAAAAGAAAACCCACAGAATCAACTAATCTGGGCCCATAGAGGCTCACAGAGACTGAACTGATAACCAGGGAGCCTACATGGAACTGACCTAGGCACTCTGCATATATGTTATGGTTGCATAACTTGGTCTTCTTGTGAAATTTCTAATAGTAGGAGCAAGGGGTCTCTCTGGCTCTGTTGCCTGCTTTGGGGACTCTTTCCTTCTACTGTATTGCCTCATTCAGCCTTAAAAGGAGAGAAGGTGCATAGTCTCACTGCAACTTGATAATACCATGGCTGGCTGATATCCATGGGAGGCCTATCCTTTTCTGAAGAGAAACATAGGAGGAATCGATGCAGGGAGAGGGAAGGTTGTGGGGAGGAAGTAGGAGGAAAGGAGGGAGGGGAAACTTTGGTCGGGATGTAAAAAGAAAAAGTAGATAAACAACAAAAAAGAAAAGGTGAATAATAATTTATTACCACACTCAAAGGTCAATTGTGCAGCTAAGAATAGGTAAATCAGAGATTAGAAGTGACTAGGTACAGGAAGGTACAGTATGCTAAGAGTATAGATATAGTCAGGGTACTCCAGGATAGCTTCTATAACAAATGTTTGAAAAACTAACAGTTCAGCACAGTGGAAGTTCATTCCTCTTGTGTCATAGTATATGGAAAATACATGTATCTGACAAAAGGAAATAGAGACCATTTTATAGCAGAAAATTATTTGGGCTGTAGAGTAACCTTAGGTATTTATCGTCATGTCTGTCCATTGAAAGAAATCATAGAGATAGGTGTATAGAATTTATTGGGCTATACTTGAAATTTTCACTCAAATTTCTTTGACCATAATTCTGTCACATGACTGCCAAATTTCAAGGACAATTAGGAGAGGCATCAAAGTCACATTTCCAATAAGTGATAATAGAATTTAGTGAACAGCTAATGGCTTCTGCTCCTGGAGGAAAGACAACAACATGTGCCTTGCTTGGGGCTGAGTCACTCAGCGTTTCCCACATAGCTGAGATTAAACACATGATCAAAGTAGACATATGTAGCTTCTCCATGTGGTAAATTGCTATTTGTTCTCAATTCATCACAACTCTCTGCATCTACATATTTGCTGGACTTTCATCATGGATAGAACATATTTCTCTGTCCCCTGACTACCATTTTAACCATAGGATTTGCTTTGATCAATATAATGAGACAGAAGTGACAGTATGCCAGTCCAGAACATAGGCTTCTGGAGAACCTTTGTTTATGCTCTCTCTCTTGTGTGTTTCCTATCACAAGAAAAAGAACATGCCTTCATTGATCTCAGAAGGAAGATGAGAAACGTACAGCAGGACCTTATTTCCCCATCTCAATACAGCCTGTTTCAGCCCATCCTAAGCCAATTCAGATTTGTGGGGCACATACTTAGTTTTGGTCGTTTGCTGATGTGCCTTTTGCTATTGTATCATTTGATATTATAGTTATTTGTCATACAGCATTACTACAGCCACTCAGCCTCATCTGACCACAGGTAATTGTTTCAATAGTACCCTCAGACATTAGAAGTTGTGACATAGCCTGATAGTTTCCATGGAAAGCCTTACATTCTAGAATCAACGGATTCCCAAGAAGAAAGACAAAACTCCTCCTTGGCAGCTGATTAAGTACATGATGCTGCTCACTGTGTCATATTTAAAACCTCATGACTCCTGATATGTTCCACTGAAGAAGCAGATGTCATCTTGACAGGATTTCTTTGTTTCTCAATAGATGCTACAAGAGCTTCCCATGCACTCTAGAGCCGGCAATTTATCAAGAGATCAAGATTATTCACTGTTTTTAATACGTTTTATGCAGTTATACTGATTTCAAACAAAAGTGTCTTCTGTCTAATTGTTTTTGTTTTTCATTTGATGGGAACATGATTTTAGAACAAATGTATCAGTCCCAAAGTTATCTTGAGTATAAAATGAAGACTATACAAAGTGCTTCTACCTATAATGAAATGTCAGAAACTTCCTCAATCTGTCAGCTTTATCTAGAAACTGAAAATAGCGTTTACCTTTTCCCTTTCTGTAATATCGCTTTTCTTCTTCTTTTTTTAATAGGAAGACATTTGATGCCATGGAATTCTCAGAAAATTAAAACCAACCGCAAATCAACTTAATATGTTTAAGCAGTCAAATGGCGTATTCAGATGTTTCCAACATGATCGGCTCAAATTGCCCTCATCTGCTTATTCTTAACAAAGTCCTCTCTTTCTGAAACTTGCTCTTCAAATCACTTGCTAAATGTATGAAGCAGAGGCCTGCATGAGTTTTTCAAAACTTAGGGAGGATATAGTCAATAATGAACACCATTGAAGGCAATAAAATGAACCCCCTAGACCTCTAACTACTACACATTGAAACTCATTGCAGCATTTTCATGAAAGTACACTCTGCTTTACACACACATGGTTCCTAATCAATGAGCATGGCTTGGTATTTCATCAAGCAGGTCCATTCATAGGTCATACAGAATGCCACTAATGAATGACCAAAGTTATCTGGGGAACCAGCTCACAGCCTTGACAACTTTCCTTTTGCTGCATACCGGGCAATGATGCTTCCACCCAGCCTCTGGTTCACCTCTTTACACAGGACATATTTGTATTGTAGTCTGATGGCTCCTTTGGATAGATTTCCTGCCACCAGCTTCTTCCCCATCTTAATCTCAAAGACATTTTGATTAATAAACCTGCACATTTCATCTAGTGTTTATAGCCACATCTCTAAGGATTCAATACAGGTGTGCAAACTAGAAGAGGGCTTTGGAAACATAGAGTAGAGGTAGTAGAAAGTGTAGAATATATGGAGACTTTCAGAGCAAGCAGTAAGTAAGTCTTATATATACCAAATCTCAACAGATGGGAAACGTGTATCGCAGGTATTTAGGTCATAATTCAAGATGATGTCCCATTAAGAGATTTCATTCAGGTGGCTTCTAGACTTTCCTTCTAGATAATCCAATATTAGAATATCTTAGCCATTGTCATATAGCAGTGCTGCTCTGAAATTTGCTGTTTTTCACTAATTGATATTGCATATCTATAAACATATGTTTCCTAAGTATAACATATATATTTCCAAAATATAATTTGATCTGTATAATATTACTTTTATATATGTCTTCATAGCTGACGATTTAGTATTAGCTAACCAATTGGTGTGCTTTCCTAGAAAAGAATATTTCTCCCACTCTCAGAATTCATTAATTTCCAATACCAGATATGAGAAGCCTTCTTTTGAGCTTTGGTGAGGGCTGTCAAAGGGACTCCTAAACATACAGCCTGCTGCTATTGTCGTTGATCGCCCCTCAGATGTAGAAGGTGAGTCCCTATTGCTGAGGACACTATGCACTTCAGAAACAGGGCCCAGAAGACCCGGAGCTAGAACTGACCTTGAATGCCTCCTCCTTGAGGACTAGCTTTCAGTTGGTTCTTAAATGCTCTTTGATTTGTAGCCTGTATCAAATTGTTCATCTACCCAGTGCTCAGCACACAGCACCATGGCGACATTTCAAGTTAAAGACCACAGATTATGGTGTGAAATAGGTTAGAATTAGGCAGAAATTAGAAAGAAATTGGAATAGGGATTGCCAGGGATTTGCAGCATTGGTGCATTCCTTCCATAGAACCTTGCCAACCAACAGTAAGAGTCCTGCAGAATCTCTAAGGCTCAAGCACTACCTAAGCCATCTGCAAATGAAACCTCAGCAGAGTTTGTATCTGGAACTATCAGACAGCGAAAAGATTAGAGAAGAATTTCTCCACCAGAACCTTTAGCAAAGAAATGTATTTCCCCAGAATATCATTCATTGAAAAGTAGTTCCATAAGTCATTAAGATATGCAACATAAAAGAACCTATTTCCAAGGTCAAATAACTCAGGGAAACTGGCTTAAACAAAGCTATGTAATTTTCTTCACTATGGGACTTCTCTCTGTACTAAAAGGAATCATGAATCACCAAAAAGTAAATATAGAACACGGCAGGTTTCAAACTTATTTTGGTCATGGAAGCTCCCTTTTTTAATGAAGATATATCAGTATCTTATATATTCCAGTGTTCAGAAAATCATGATTTGGGAAACACTAACCAAAAATAATGTGTCTCAGTCACAGGTTACATAGCAGAGTAAAAATGATGGAAGACAGTTTCTGAAAAGTCATGTTCTTCCTTTACCCCGAGTGACCCAAATAGTCTTTTTTCCACATGGGAAATTGATATTACTCTGTATTTTCACACTTCTGGCAATTCAGCTTGGCTTAAGTGACCTTGAGAAAGTTGCAAACCTATCTCGGGCATAGTTCTTCCATTTATGACAACTAGACATAAAGATGTATCTTCCCACTGGAGTTCCCTAAGCTATAAGAATTAATGGAGCCATTCTTAAGGAGTGATGTGAACTCCTTGAGGAAAGTCTCTATGTAAATACAAGGTCTTGTCATCTTAAATGCTGTGGATTTATGTTCTGAACTATATAGTGACAACCACAGAGAGAGAGAGTACCTCCATTGCTTTTTAAAGCTATAGAAATCCTATCAACACATAGCCTTTGGCCATAGTCATTTATAAATAGCATCCTCCCAAACCTTGCCTTTTCACATCAAATTTATAATTCTTCTCTCTTGGACTTATAAGATGTGGCATTAGTATACCCATGAAATCCAGAAGTCTTTAGTATTTAAGCATTAATAACGTAAAGGGTAGAAAAAGTAAGGCTTGCGACGTGTGTGACATGGATATTGGAAGTAGTTACACGATAGAAGGGGGGCCAGCATGGGAAAGCATGAATCAGGTTTCTCAGTGTTTATGTAAATTAGTCTGAGAGACCCAATTTTTAAGTATTTAATTGCATTATGGGAAATTAAAGCAAGATTCCAAATTAATTTAGAATAAAGGCACACTAATTGCATCAAGGAATAAAGAATGCTTTGGTGATTAGATGAGTGGTATTTGAAACACTGGGTTCAAACTGGCCCAGATGGTTTTCCCCTCCACAGGTCAGGTTTTTTTTTTTTTTCATTTTAAATTAGTGAGTGATATTATGTATATTTATGGACCACAATGCAATTTCTTGATACATGGTCACCATGTAGATGAATAAGTAAAAGTAATTAACAATCCATTACCTCATACACTTATTTTTATGTTGTAAATATTTAAAATCTAACTTCTCTTTAAATTATATTTTTATTTATATGGATATGGGATGCCTGCTTGTCTGCATGTGTACAGATGTGTACAGCACCTATGAGTACTAGAAGAGGTTATCATGCCCCCTTGTAACTAGAAATATATAGATATAGATAAATAAATATAGATTAGATAGATGATAGACATGCATGTGCATTTATACAGACAGATAGATAATCAACTAAGTGGGTGCTGGAACTGAGCTCAGGTCCTCTGCAAGAGTAGTAAGCACACTTAACAGCAGAACTGTCTCTCTACTCTCTAAAATCTAATTTCTAAAACAATTTGAAACACTAAGTGCTGTAGGATGTTCTGTATGGCAAATGTGTTGCTGATTAGTCAATAAATAAATCACTGATTGGCCAGTGGCTAGGCAGGAAGTGTAGGCGGGACAAGGAGGAGAATAAAGCTGGGAATTAGAAGGCTGAGTCAGAGAGACACTGCCAGCCGCCAAGATGACAAACAGCATGTGAAGATGCCGGTAAGCCACGAGCCATGTGGCAAGGTATAGATTAATGGAAATGGATTAATTTAAGCTGTAAGAACAGTTAGCAAGAAGCCTGCCACGGCCATACAGCTTGTAACCAATATAAGTTTCTGTGTTTACTTGGTCGTGTTTGAGCGGCTGTGGGACTGGCAGGTGAGAGAGATTTGTCCTGACTATGGGCCAGGCAGGAAAACTCTAGCTACAACTAAGTATTTGCCATAGCTTCCATTCTGTGCAACAGATCACTAACCATACAAAGTTTCATCTAGATTTTTCCCAGATGTTTAACAATGAGCCAGGGAAAGAAGTGCAAATAGTAAAATAATCTAAAACTTGAGCAAGTTGTCTTTTTTCCTAAATAGCTGCAGCAGTGACAGACAACACACGGTATTGATTTAGTAAACGTGACTAATGTTTTGGTTGTGGGTGATCACTAGCTACGCGGAAATGGTGCATGAGGTTCAGAGAAAACAGCTGGTTACATTCACAGTACAATTTTTCTGGGATTCTTGGGCTTTGTACCTAATTTGTTCTCATGTCTTACCTGCCCCAGGGAATTCTTTGTTAGCACTGAGTTCTTTTTCTATATAAATGTACCCTTCCCACCTTGAGATCTGCTATCTCCATTATTGCGATGCTTCCTCTGCTTTTATCTCTTAACCTATAATTTTCCTTTTGCTCCCATTCTACCTCAAGAAAAGCTCCTCAATCCTTTAGAGATAAAATGACAACTGAAAAGTTTTTCAAATCCTTGCCGTCCATTCAGTTTTTATTCAAAACTCTCACCCAATTTAGCCTCCCAGGTGAGTCTTAGACTTTGCCGTGTCACTTCTGCATGAACCTCAAAGTATTGATCTCACTCTAAAATTATAAATTACCCCTTTGGAATGGATGGCAGCTTACACCAGTGATCCTCACACTCTTCTGATTCTCTGAAATGTCCCGTTAAATAGTTCCATGGGTCTGGAAGAATCTGAGAAATAATACAAGTAGAAATTCAGAGTATTTAAGGAATGTTTAATCTTTAAGAAATTTCCTGCTGATATTCACTAACTAAAATATGTATGTTACAATGGTAAGGCATATCTTTCTATTCCATCACTTGATTCAGTAACTGACATAGAAATAGCCTGTGTCTTGCTAAAGGAAACACTTTTATTCTTTATTTTTAGTTTGAAAATATTTATAATGACTACTTGATGTTCCATAGCATGACTATACTATAATTTATCTAAACATATCCAAAGTTGTAAGGTGTAGTACATTTTAAAGTTCTTTTGTATGTGTATGATTTGTATGCATGTATGCATGTATGTATATATGTATGTATGTGCACATGTGTGTATATATAAATTATAAACCTCTGATGATGTTCTTAGCAGCCATTCCTTTTTAAATTTAGTTTTATGTTAATGTGCAAAGTGATCAGTTTCATTGTAGAATTTTCGTACATACATGTCATTATATTTGGTTTGTATTTGTCACCCACACACAGAATCCCCGTGTCCCCTTCTTACTGGTATCCTCCTTCACTTCAGTATTTTAATTTACTTATTTCAATTTGCATTCTTCATAAACTTCAAATATATAACCTGTGATTAATACAATTAAACCATTAATAATAGAATGACAATAGTCATTATAGGTAGCTATATTCAGTACAAAAGGGAACCAAATTCTTGACATGAAAAAAAGTAGAGAGAAATCAAATAGATACTGATTTTTCCTTGTACACAATGTTTCACTGCCATGTAACTATTTCAAAATAATGTAATATAAATTATTCTATATTGATATATTAAAGTATAGTTTTGACCTTAATTTCCTAGATAAACTTACATTGCTTCTTTTTTTTTACTTTTTTTTATTTTTTTTATTACATTGCTTCTTTAAACCATAAAATCAAAAGTCTTCCATTCTGTATTCCACTTGTGATATACAGAGTTTGCAAAGTATTCTTCTTGTGCTTACAATGAAATACATTAACTTCAAATATATAGTTCTCCCTGAACTTTTCAGAAAGTTGACATCACAGAGCAAATGAGTAGCAATGGCAAGGATGCGGAGGAGTCAGGACCTTCATATATTGCGGTTGGGTTTGAAAATAGTTGCACAGTTCTGATAAAGTTAAATATTTACTTGCCATGTATCACAGCAACCATATTCCTTGAAATAGTATTACTTACACTTATGAAAAAACTGCACATGAATGCTTATGGAACAGTTTTTATATAATCACAAAAGGTAGAAATAACCCACATGTTTCAACCGGTGACCAAACAAGTTGTGTGGTCCCACCCATATTGTGGAATTACTACACAGAAATGAAAATAAAGGAACACCTGGTATGTGAAACAATATGGATGAATCTTGTGTGTACTTTAGAGAATTAAAGAGGCCGGAACAAAAAGGCTCTATGTTGTGGGGTTGTATTTACTCTAGAAAATATTTTGGAAAACTGTGGGAATTCAAAACACTCAGGGGTATAGGACAAGTGACTGTAAAAGGGCAAGCAAAGGAAAATTTTAAAGTGATGGTGTTATTTGGTAGGGACTTTGAACATGGATGCATAACTTTACGCATTTGTCAGAAAACATATATACTCTGCTGAAAGTGAATATTATTATATGTAAACACACACGTGTATAAGTCGGAATGTGGAAGAAAAGATGGAGTGTACACCATCTGTGGCAAACTCAGCTGTATAATAGGTTAATTTCATACAGTCAGGCAAAAGAGACTGACCTAAGTTACCTTTGAAAACAGAGTTTTGAAGGATAACATAAAACTGAAGGCAAAGCAGCTGGGGAGATGGCTTAGTAGTTAAAAGTGCTCTTGCAGGGAACTCTGTTGGCAAAATCCACTCGATGGCTCACAGCTGCCTGTAACTCCAGTTCCATGGGATCCAGCAAACTGTTCTGCCCTGCAGGAGCTCCCACACACATGTCATGCACATTGACTCACACAAGCACACACACACACAATTTCAATTAACTTTTAAAAAACTTTACTAAACCAGCATAATTCCTAAGTGCATTCTAAATATTTATCCTTATACCCCCATATAACTGCAGTTCTCACTCCTCATCAAGGAAACTTCACTTTGCAACGGAAGGAGACCATTACAGGTCAAGACCATGACTAGTCAAAATGCAGAAAACAATTTATTGTTGGCTATCCAGCCCTCGTTGATACATCTACAATACAGCTAGTATACCAGTAGGGCCTAGGGAACGTCACAGAAGAGGAAGCAAAAAAAACTGTGAGGGCCAAAGGACCAGGAAATCTCTGCTGTGAGATTGTGTCTCCTAGAGAGGGCAAGAAACCTCACCCGTGATACCACAACAATACTGCTGCCTAAACAAGACCTGAAGAAGTACATGACCAATAGACATGCTAATATAGAAGGGGGAAATCTCACAGGATCATATTCGTAGACAATGAGCTGCAGACATCTAAGGAATGCTGAGCGGGAGAAATTATCTTCTCCATGGATGAGCCCCTAATTGGTTATGTAATATCAAGTGGTCAAGCCTGAACTCATATACACACAAGTAACACTAAATGGACTGAGACAGTTGTATTTATGTATTTAGGTGCACATGTATGTAATGCAATAACAGTTAAAGGAAAAGCAGCCATGATTTTGAGAGGGAACATGGGAGCTAGCAAGGGGGTTATATGGGAGGAATTGGAGGGAGGAAATGGAAAGGGGAAATGCTATATTTATATTTTTTAAATTATTTTAAAAGATTAAAAGCAACAAAAATACACAAACATTATACTATAACAGACTAATTCAATTGCCACAGGGTTATGTGTTAAATCCTAAAATTATTTATATTCCAGGAATACAGTGCTTTGTCAGGGCTTTCTTGTTTTGTTTTATAGCTCAATTAACACACCCAGTCAAACAAACATTTGCCGAAACCCAAAAGAATTACATTTAGAAGAGCCATGGAGCATCATTTTTTTAAACAGAGACTTAAGCATCCACAGATTTTGATATTTGTAAGCATCCTGGAACCAGTCCTTTATGGATATCATAGAATGACTGTGGCCAAAAGTACTGATAGAGAGGCTGAAGAGAGGGCTGAGTGGTGAAGTACACATGCTGCTGTCCAGAGGGTCTGGGTTCAGTTCCCTAGCACCCCCATCAGGTAGTTTACAACAGTCTGCAACTTCAGCTCCACAGGATCTGGTGTCTCTGATTTCTGTGGGTATCTGCACCCATGTGTACATACCAACACGCAAACACACAACCTGCACATAATTAAAAATTAATAAAAATACTTTTTTAATTTTTGAGATTATACTACAACTCTTCTCCCTTCCCTTTCCTCCCTTCAGATGCTCACATATTTCCTCTCCTCATTCTCCTTTGAATTCACAGCCTCTTTTTAAAAATTAAATTATTACTGCATGCATATATGCATATACCTATATATTCCTAAATGTCACTTGATCAGTCTGTATAATTTTACTTGTATGTATGTTTTCAGGGTTGACTGTTTGGCAGTGAGCAAAAATGCTGGTAGAGCCAGGTTTGGGGTGGTACATTGTAATCCTCGCACTCAGGAGGTAAAAGCAAGAGGATCGTGAATTCAAAGCCTGTCCAGGTTACATATCAAGACCCTGTGTTAATAAGTCAAAATAGAACATTAACCAATTACAGGTAGACATAATTTGGCAGATTAGCTAGGTGTTTAAGACTTTTATCAGCAGTAATACTTATTAACACCATGATACTGTGATATGGTGTATTAAAAGAACATAAACCCTCCAGAGTAACCTTCCAAGAATGCCTAACCTCAGCTTGGTCATGAGAAGGAGAAGACAAGCCCAAATGCAGGGATGTGCTACAGAATGACTGACCAGTACTCTTTGCCTGTGCCAAGGTCATGAAATGCAAAGAAGCATGAGAAAAAATGTCATAGATTGGAGGAGTTCAAGGACACACATCTAAAGGTAATATAGAATCCTGATTTAGACTCTAAAATAGAAGAGGCATATTTGGGTGAAAATTAGTCAAATCCAAATAATTCTGAAGTTTATCAACAGTATCATACAAAATCTACTTTTTTTTTTTACTGGTTAGTCTCTGTTTGATGACTATGATATAACATATGCAGGAACAGGTGAGGGGAATATGGGCCTTTTTCCTATTAGTAGCTTATCTGTAAGTTTAAAATTACTCTTTTAAAACTTTTTCATTAAAAAAATCCAGCAATTTAAAAACTCAAGCATAATTCTTCACCTCCAGTGGCTGCCTGTGTTCCAACAACAGATCCAACTTGCTCTTCTTAAACTTTATTTCTGCCCTATTAAAAGATGCATTCTGCTTTCCTTCTCTTGAAGCCTAGGTAAGACTTGACTGGGATAACTTTGATGTGTGATACTGAATGACTTCTGAATCTGGGTCTTAAAAGATACTTCCAATGCACCCAGCACCTTAGCAACATCATATGCTACTGAGGTCAGTTGGTGCATGCTCACTTGTGCTCATTCATATTTATTTATTCATTCACATTCTCCTTCCCTCTCTCCATTCCTTTATCCCTTCCTCCCTCTCTCCTCATTTCTTCCTCTCTCTCTCTGACTCTCTCCCTCCTGGCTTCTCCCCTCCCTCATTCCTCACCCTTGAATTTCAATTGCAATGTTGTGAAGCCACACTACGGGGACAAGTCACATATGGGATGAGTGATTCCACAGAAAAGCTGAACTCATTTCTGAGCCAACAACCAAATTGCCAAAGGCATACACCTTCATGAAATTCTAAACCACAGCCCTCAAGCATTCATCAGTCACTGAACAGGGTTGGAATATGCTACATTCACTGAGCCTTGCCCAAACTGCAGATTTATGAGTATAATTGTCATTTAAAATACATTAAGTATGGTTGTGATTTGTTAGTCAGGGAAAGATAACTACAACAGTTTCCCTAAAGTACTGCAATTCACTGTTGTTAAAATATTGTGTGTACGTATTTCATCCTTCAGAACAAACTTGAACTCATAGTGATAAAACAGAATTCAAAGGTGATGAGTCCAGTAGGTGGTTTTTGTTTTGCACTGTGTCTCTACCATGATTCATTTTTCAATGCTATATCCCTTTTGAAGAAATCAATATGACACTGAGTTATTGAGGTATGTCTCAAAGGAGTATTAGACTTGCATTTTGCTGGTTCTCATTCTAACCACATCCATATTAATGTCTAGCTGCTTGCTGTCAAAACTAAGTCATCCTGCTCATCAATGAGTAAGGAGCAAAATGATCAGCAGCCGCAGTCTCCCACTCTCCTCCATGTGTTTACTCACTCTTTGTATTCGAGCCTTTAATCTCCTGGTCGATAAGGAATCTTGCTTCTCTACAGAAGTTGAACCACACAAATAGCCACCATTTACATCTGAAAAGATTTTTTTATAATGTTCAATTGGAATTTTTTTCTTAAATTTGTCACCTTGTACCCTAGGATAATAATGAAACTTAAAAAAAAAAAAAACTGAGAGCAACCTATCAGGAAATATGCTTACATAAAGAGTATGGCTAACCATCTTAGCAATATTTAAGAATCTCTTCCTTACATAGTTCCTAACTCTTAATTTTCACAATTAAGCTAAATTACCACCTTGATCATGGTAAATTTTCTAAAGAAATAGAGGAATAAATTATACTATCTTTGAGGTGTTAAAACTGAGGGAATAAAATGGATAATTCTCCATGTCTTTTCTCTTCCTGCTACAATTAAGAGACAAACTACATTTCTAGGAATATAAAATTATTATTTTCTTAGTTACCAGATTAAATTGAAATATATTTCAATATACCTTCTATAAAATCACCTTTACTATCTGAAATCACATCAATTTCTTCTCAAGGGCATCAAATACTCATTGGATTTTCAGTCTAAAACATTTGAGTTTGAACACTATTATAAAAATAATCATTATTTTAATTCTGTAAGTTTTGGCACACAGTATGATAATTCAGTATATGTATGCAATGTACAATAATTGAATTGCGATAGTTAATAGTTTCATCTCCTTAAACACTCTTAAATTTTTGATTAACATAATAATCATACATATTTATAAAATATATCATATTCAATACATGTATACAATATGTTCTGATCAAATCAAGATAATTAATGTTTACATCTTTTTGTTTTGGTGCCTTTGAGCTCCCCTCGCCTATTGCCTGTATCAGTGGATCTCAAAAAAATAACTATGTGGAAGAATAGGTATGTTAATTTGCTTGACAATGTTAGCTATTTCATCATTTTTATCTAAACACTTGCAATAGAACTTAAATAGCCACAATAAGATATTTTAGACACAGATATGGTGGCTCAGTCCTACAATACCAGAGTTTTGGATGGCTAAGGCATGATGATTTCCATGAGTTCAAGGCCAGCTTGGACTACACGGTGAGTTCCAGTTAAGCCTAGGCTACACAATAAGATTCCGCCTCAGAAAATTAGTAGGTGATTAGAATTAATTAAAATATAATAAATAAATAAAAAGAATTAGCGAACATTAGAATTTCCCCAGAGGGTTTATTAAAACACATTACTAGGCACCAACACATATAATTTTTTTTTATTCAAGTAGGTATTTGCTGGGACTTGAAATTCACAGGTCTTGCAAGCTTTTCAGTGATGCCAATTTGTATGTATTTAAATAGCTTACCCCCTGTTTTAAGTCTCAGGTGACATATAAGAAATATTTGAGTAGGTTTGCCAATACCATTCAAAGAAACAAAACTTTTGCCTTTTCTCTTAGGTGTGAATAAAGTTTTGTGTGAGATGAGAAATAAGATATTTTTTTACTAAAGGATTTTACCATCTGTGTATCTTCCTTCACCATGGTGTATGCTTTAAATATGTACAGTCAGTTTTACTAAAAATAATAATAATCAAATGTATCCTTCAAGTGTCAAACAAGATAATTTGATGATGTATTTCACTTTCATTTATCACAATATATAGGTTTATAAGTTTTGTATGTATAGCTTAGTAATTGAATGCAATCATCCTAGCATATAGCAATCATTTCATATTAAATAATCTGAAAGCTGTGTTAACTTCTAAAATAAAGTGTGTCTCTCCTGATCTCCTGGCTTTCAGTGTTCTGAATAAGAACTTGGAACTTGTCTTTAGCACTTCAAAAACAAGATGAAAAGGTAAGAATTGACTCCTAAAGGTTGTCCTTTGTCCTCTGATTTCCACATACTACATGTGGCATGAACATGCCCACACTCTCACACTCATACATATATTCTCTCTCTCTCTCTCTCTCTCTCTCTCTCTCTCTCTCTCTCTCTCTCTCTCTCTCTCTCTCTCTCTCTCTCTCTCACACACACACACACACACACACACACTCCATAAATAAAAATAAATAAATAAATAGCTTCATATTCTCTGCTTTTATTTCTTAACTTCCCTCTCACCCCTTGACCGTCTACAGGGAGCTCTGAAGGCCAATGTGCAACTAAAACAGCTATTGTCCAGATGATTGAAATCTTTCTGGCCACTGATACTAGTGAATACTCCTTAGTCTTTATCTTGATTATCTTGAACTACATTTGATACAGTTAATAGCTTCTGTCAACACCTAGATTCTTACCTTAATCTGCACGAGTCCACCTCTGACTTTCTTTCTACCTTTTGGATAGCTCTCTCTAAATTCTTTTACTAAACTTCTTTCTTAAGTGCTGTTAATCACCCCATGTTCTCTCAGGCCCAAATCAGCTTCCCTTTTTGCTTTACTCTTCTGACTGATTGTAACACAAATCTTAAAAGTTCTTATAATAAGAAAAACCCAGAACCAGATATTGGAGTGAATGCTGAAATATCAGAGATACAGAACAAGCCACAGCCACCAGCTATTACCTCACCAACTCCACAAATCCTCTGACTGAAATCCTCAGCCTCAAGAGCATGAGTTCCTGTTTCCTCAGACTGGATGACTCTGAGTCCTCACCCCTGAGCATCTCAGTTGAACTGCTCAAAAGCCTCTATTTCCTGGTCCTCACGCCTTATATACCTTTCTGCTTCCTGCAGTCACTTACTGGAATTAAAGGCATGTGTCCTTACCAAGCAAAGACATGAGATCTCAAGTCCTGGGATTAAAGGTGTGTGCCACCACTGCCTGGCTCTGTTCCCTGTGTGGCCTTGAACTCACAGAGATCCAGATGGATCTCTGCTTCCCGAGTGAAATGATTAAAGGCATGTGTGCCACCACTGGCTTCTCACAATTAATTTGAAATCAGTATGTAAAAAATTGAATTTTAATCACTGTTTTCCTCACCATTCAAACCTTTTTCTTTTTCGTGTTATTTTTCTGGGACACTGAATCCATATCTTAGACAGAATTACTGACTAATCCAATAGTTCTTCACTCAGGTAAATTTTGAGACCCAAGAACATTGTTCAATAACTCAAAGACACTTTGGGTTGTTACACATGGGCAAAGAATGCCATTTGTATTTATTGGAAGCCAGCAATAATACTAAACATCCTACAATGCCACAGAATGATCCTCCACAACCAATAATTATCTAGTCTAAAATGTCAATAGCACAATGCTAAGGTTAAGAGTCCCTAGACTTGTTCTTCAACTGAATCACCCATATTCTAAAAATCTCCTATCCTAACTCTTCAATATCCCTTAAACCATCTCGTTAACTTTTGTCCTATTTTTATCACTCTATGACAAGACACCATACCCTTTATCAATATTCTTAACAGTCGCCTAACTCTTCAGCCTGTTTATAGTATTATCCATTCTCCTATTATCAGCATTAGAGTTTAAAGATCTAAGTCTCATCTTGTTGCTGCCCAAGTTGAAAATATTCTGTGTCTTCTCAAAGCAATTAGGATAAATTCCACATATAGATTACCCATAAAAGAAATACAAATAGCAAGTAAACATATGAAAGAGTTCAGGTCTACAAATAAACATTATAGAACTTCAAATTATTGCAAATAACTTAAGAGATTAATACAAGGATCTATAATATATACATATATATGTTTTAAAAGTACCTTTTCAAAGAATATTAGATGATTGTAAAAGGTGCTATCCATAGCTTTAAGTGAATGGACAGTTAATATACAGTATGACACCAATCAATAAACATATATTATAAAGATATGAACTCTAGTTAATAATGTGTATTTTTAGAGATTATAATTTGTGATGATATTTTATTTGTGCTGAAATGTGATATTTTATTTATATGTTAATAAATAAAGTTTGTCTAGAGATCAGAGGTCATACCCAGCCATAAACAGAAATCAGGTGGTGGTGGCACATGCCTTTAATCCAATCACATGGCAGGCAGAGTCTCTGTGTGGTCAAGGACACAGCCAAGCGTGGTGACACACGCCTTTAATCCCAGTACCAACCATAGAGACCTGGAGGTCTGTATAGACAGGCAGTGACAAGGAGGTGAGGTGGCTGGGTTAAGAGCCAATGAGAAGGCAGAACAGCAAGGCAATAAAGGTGCAGGTTACACAGGAAGAGGTTCTCTTGGGAAGTGACAGCAGTGTGGTGAGCTAAGATTAGCTTGGTGGCTATCCCTATTTCTCTGATCTCTACAGCTTGTACCCCTATATTTGACTCTGTGTTTCTTATTTAATAAGACTGTTTAAAAATTCATCTACAAAATTTTTTCCTTTATGCTTTTCTATACTGTCTAAACCATGATAAAGGATAAGACAGTATTTGAAATATAAATCATACTACTCAAAATATTAGCATATGAATGAACCATGTGTAAATGTACACATATGTGCATATAAGGGATGAAGTGATGAAGAGAGAAAGTGAGCATGCTGTGCACAAAGAAACACAGGCACTGTGACTTGCAGCATAAGCATCATGAGAAGCTGACAGATTCTATTTGCAATGAAGGAAACCCAAGTAGAACTGGCAAGCAGGGTAAGGATGGTCAACAAGGGCCATTTACAGAGTCACAAAGATACTGGAAGGGCCTGGACTCTTAACTCAGAAGGCAAGCTTTGATGGAAAATAATATCAGGAACCTAGACCATCAGAGGAGTAGGACAAGAGAGATTGCTTATTCATATATGTTTCATTGACCCAATACATATTTAGAGATTTTTGTCCCCCAAAGTCTTAAATTCACTTCTGAATCTGACAGCTCCAATAAAGAAAAGGCAATATTATGAAAATGTAGGAATAGTGCCCAAACAAATCACATTCTCATCAGAACTGGTCCATTAGATAAGATCAAGAATTTCACATGTCATTGGTTATGCTGGGCCACAGGACCTTTTCTCTAAATATATGAAGTGCATCAGTGGGTTTTCAAATTAACAGTTATTAAAATTTGGAATCATCCTCTTTTTCTTAATTTGTTCCAATGAAATGTACTGACCTTCACAGCTAGTGTTCTGAGCAGTATATACATTGGAAAAGGAATGTGTGTGTATGTGTGTGTGTGTGTGTGTGTGTGTGTGTGTGTGTGTGTGTACAAAAATCAAGAATAGAGAATGGGACTAGGAGGAGATACTGAGAGAGACAGACACAGAAAGTACCAGAAAGAAGCACAGGCCAAGGTCAGGATTTTCTATATGAAATTAATGTTCTATCACTTTTCATGTATAAAAGCTGCAGTTTCATGTGTTTCTATTGAAATATTATCACCCACTGTTAATTAGAGGGTGCATTATGTATACATGGGGAAGATATGTAGACTTGTGCCGGTTTTAAAGCTCCAAAATGCTCTGAGCATCTACTTTAGAAACTACATTTAAGGGGAAATAATATACTAGGTCACAATTTACAGGCCTATAAGAATGAAAAAAAATGACCTTAAAAATAGTTACATCAGGGCCAACAAGGTAGCTCAGTGGGTAAAAGCACTTGTTGCACAAACCTGAAAACTTGAGTTTGATTCCTGGAACCCAGATAAAACAAGAGGGAGGACGGAGAGATAAATAAAAGCAAGAAAGTGTGATAAATCCTCAAGGAATCATATTATTTTATATTAATTAAAAATTTTATATATATATATACATACATATACACACACATGTCAAATGAAGTCATGCCACTTGGACTGGCAATGTACTTCACAAGAGCCTATAGACTACTTAACAAAAACCCCATGCCAGATATGATAAACCTCCATTTGAATTGATGTTCAGGGTAGTTCAAGAAACTCTCAAAACAATATAAGCTATTGCTGTTGCTCTGGGTTGCCTCTCAGAGGTTGAAAATAAATTCCTATTGCTAAAAACACCACACACTGCATGGGTCTAGACTAGGCCCTCTGTATAGCTAGACAGTTGTATAGCTTGATCTGCTTAAGGGGCCCCCTGACAGTAGGATCAGAATCCATCTCTGGTGCATGAGTAGATTTTTTGGAGCCCACTGCCTATGATGGGATACTTCACGTAGCCTTGAGGCTGGGGGAGGGGCTTGGACCTGCCTCTACTAAATGTACCTCCCCATGGGAGGCCTTATCTTCTTGTAGGAGGGAATGGGGGGGTGAGCTGGGACAGGGAACCTGGAAGGGCAGGAGGAGTGAAGAGGGGGATCTTTGATTGGTATGTAAAATGAATAAAAAAAATTCTTAATTAAAAAAAAGCAAAACACCACATACGTTGGACACAAGACTTGGAAGATTTGAGCCATATATAACCTGAAAGCTTACCTACCATGGTATAGCTTTCATAGTACCAAAAAGTACTATGTAAGCTGCCAAGAGATGGAAGCAGCAAATAGTCCTACCCAGCTGTGACACTTTTGAACTATAACAATGAGCAGCATGGCAAGGTATCCCCAAAGGTGCAATAGTGGCACTCATATCTTGGTGGTAACCAACAGCTGTCTAGTTAAACTTAAGTCCTACTCAATAGGAGAAAAATTATACATGGTACCAGAAACCTAGCCAACTACCTGGGGCTAGTGAGGATGTGGATCTTAAAAGAAAGCCTTCTACTACTTTACTCAACCAGTATATATTCTAACAAGATTCAAAGATTTATCTTTATACCCACAGGTAAGTGAAGCTCTCAGTCCCTCAACAGCAAAGTCCCTCTTTTTTTTTTTTTTTTTACATTTCTGGGTTTTGTTTTTTGTTTTTTCAAAACAGGGGTTCTCTGTAGCTTTGGAGCCTGTCCTGGAACATGCTCTTTAGACCAGGTTGGCCTCAAATTCATAGAGATCTACCTCTATCTGCCTCCCTAGTGCTGGGATTAAAGGCATTCTCCACCATCACCCTGCAACAAAGCCTCTCTTTACAGCAAAGAGAGACCATTACAGAAAACTACAGCTTGTCATAATGCAGAGATTGATGAATCATTGGGAGCCCAGTCACACAGATATATCTATAACACAAATCCTGCACCAGGAGCTCAGGAGACACGACAGAAGGGAAAATGAAAAAATTGTAAGAGACGCAGATCCAGAAAGTCTACTGTGAGATTGTGCTTCTAGAAATGACAGGGAAGCTAAACTCATGATACCTCAAAACTATGGCTGCACAAATAAGACATGAACAATGACAATACCAGTTAACATGTTAACACAGAAGAGGAAAATCTCATGGGATCCCATCCCTAGATGAAGAACTATGTGCAACTAAAGCCTGCTGAGGGAGAGAGAAATAGATTTTCCTAAGGATAAGCCCCTAACTGGTTATCCACTACAAAGTGGTTTGCCCTGAAATCAAACACACGCAAGCTGCCCTAAATGGCCTCAATGGGTTGCATTTGTGTATTTATGCACATACACATACATAATAATCAAAACATAGGCCATCAATTTGAAAGGGAGTATTGGGGGTGGTACATAAGAGAGGTTGGGAGTTGTTTTGATTTGCATTTCCCTGATGATTAGGAATGTTGAGCAATTTCTTAAATGTCTTTCAGCCATTTGAGTTTCCTCTGTTGAGAATTCTCTGTTTAGTTCTATAGCCCATTTCTTAATTGGACTGTTGGGCATTTTGATGTCTAATTTCTTGAGTTCCTTATATATTCTGGATATCAGTCCTCTGTCAGATGTGGGGTTGGTGAAATACCAACTTAAGCCTGTCAGAATGGCTAAGATCAAAAACACTGAAGACACCTTATGCTGGAGAGGATGTGGAGCTAGGGGAACTCTCCTCCACTGCTGGTGGGAATGCAAGCTTGTACAACCACTTTGGAAATCAATATGGCACTTTCTTAGAAAATTGGGAATCAGTCTCCCCCAAGATCCAGCTATACCACTCTTGGGCATATACCCAAGGAATACTCAATCATACCACAAGAGCACTTGTTCAGCTATGTTCAGATCAGCATTGTTTGTAATAGCCAGAACCTGGAAACAACCTAGATGCCCTTCAACTGAAGAATGGATAAACAAAATGTGGTACATATACACAATGGAATACTACTCAGCAGAGAAAAACAATGACATCATGAGGTTTGCAGGCAAATGGATGGATCTAGAAAAAAATCATCCTGAGTGAGGTAACCCAGACTCAGAAAGACAAACATGGTATGTACTCACTCATAGGAGGATACTAGATGTGGAACAAGGATGACTGGACTGCTACTCACATCACCAGGCAGGCTACCTGGAAAACAGGACCCCAAGAAAGACACAGGGATCGCCCAATGACAGAGAAATGGAATGAGATCTACATGAACAGCCTGGACATGAGTGGGGGTAGGAAGGGCGAGGGTCGAGGGAAAGAGAGCTTGGGTGAGTGGGAGATCCCAGCTGGATCAACAACAGAGAGGGAGAACAAGGAATAGGAGACCATGGTAAATGAAGACCACATGAGAATAGGAAGAAACAAAGTGCTAGAGAGGCCCACAGAAATCCACAAAGATACCCCCACAACAGACTGCTGGCAATGGTCGAGAGACAGTCCGAACTGACCTACTCTGGTGATGGGATGGCCAAACACCCTAATTGTCATGCTGGAAACCCCATCCAACGACTGAGGGATCTGGATGCAGAGATCCATGGCTAGGCCCCGGGTGGAGCTCTGGGAGTCCAATTAACGAGAAAGAGGAGGGTTTATATGAGTGAGAATTGTTGAGACCAAGGTTGGATAAAGCACAGGGACAAATAGCCAAACGAATGGAAACACATGAACTATGAACCAATGGCTGAGGGGTCCCCAACTGGATCAGGCCCTCTGAATGGGTGAGACAGTTGATTGGCTTGATATGTTTGGGAGGCATCCAGGCAGTGGGACCGGGTCCTGTACTCAGTGCATGAGTTGGCTGTTTGAAACCTGGGGCCTATACAGGGTCGCTTGGCTCGGCCTGGGAGGAGGGGACTAAACCTGCCTGGACTGAGTCTAACAGGTTGATCTCAGTCTGCGGGGGGAGGCTTTGCCCTGGAGGATGTGAGAATAGGGGGTGGGCTGGGGGGAAGGTGAGGGGGGGCGGGAGGGGGGAGAACAAGGGAATCTGTGGCTGATATGTAGAACTGAATTGTATTGCAAAATAAAAATTTAAAAAAAAGAAGAAAAAAAAGAGGTTGGGAAAGGATGCAATTTTTAAAACTTTTAATTCAAAAAAAGCTGGAGTCATTAGCACAAACCTTTATAATCTGTTTTACCCTGCTAAGGAGGTAGAAGGCTGAGACAGGCAAATAGGCCCAGAATCTCTGGAACAAGCAGCTGTATACAGTAACAATGAGGAACTTCATCTCAACAAAATCGAAGATAGAAACCAACTCCCTAAAGTTGTCCTTTTTTATCCACATGTCTGCTCACACTTGCACAAACAATTTTTAAAAGATGTGTCTAAAACTGGGCAGTTAAAGGGTCAAACACTAGGTAATGTCTCCCTCATTCTCCTTGTAGACTCTTAAGTCAAAGGACCGTTGATTGTTGACTTTCCCTGAGAACTTCTCAAACCCATGACACTGAGCTAAAGCCTCAGGTCTCCCCACAGTATCCCAGCAAGTGCCTAGGTGTCCATGGACTGACAAAAGCCCACACTGCCATTTTTCTTTCTCTCTTCATTTCCTGAGTGAGGCTAGACTGCTTCCAATTTTGTCACCTGGCAATGTGGTTTGTGTCAGTGTCTGTCACCTTGGGGAGTAGGGAAAGGGGAAGGGAAGCAGCAAGGTCTTATTTTTCTCCATTTTCCTCGGAGTATGTATGTTTTCTGACACTCCACTTTCAGGTAGGTGAAAACTGAATCCTTGCCAAGACCTCAGAATGAGAAAAGTGTTGTCACCCCCAAATAGAATAAATTGGGTGGCAGTTGTCACTTCTAGCTGATTACCACACTATGGAGCAGGGTAGCACTTTAAAGCATGTATCTTCAGGCCTGCTGACCTGAGAGTGTCTCATTTTGGTTTAATGCTGTAGTTCTCAATTGAGGGGTGGTTTTGCCTCATGGAAAACATTTGGCAATGTCTACAGACAGTTTTGGTTGACATAATTAATAGCAGGGTGCTAGAAGTCTCTACTGGACAGATACCAGACATGTAGCTAACTACCCCATAATGTACAGGAGAGTTTCCTGTCCCTGTATTGTGTGTGTGTGCGTGTGTGTGTGTGTGTGTGTGTGTGTATACATCTCCAAGGAATTTGTGAAACTGAGAATATAACTATATTTTCTTCTTCCTGCACAATATTGGCAAATGTACTACATATGATATATGTATATATAATCATTCTTATATATTATAAAAACATATATGCATATAGTCTCATCCTTTATTGAACTTTTGAGAAAGCACTGTTGAAAACAGGGATCTGCTTACCTGTGGCTTGTGGCATATTCTGGGGGAATATATATTAACAATAGAGACACAAAAACTTCTATCTGGTTTCACATATTCACAGTATATACTAACATCAATATTAATTCAATCAGCAGAAACAAACTGTCTTTCATACTTAGACTAATGAAGGTTTCTGCTAATGATAGTGAAGGCATTTTTAATATTGTTATGTTCTTTCCATCTTTTCCCATGGCTTCCACTAACAAACAGTAGTTGCTAGTAAAGAAAAACAATGTCCACAGGCTTAAAGATAGATGTTGAGGGTCTACTATCTGCCTGAGAATGTTGAACAAACAGGCAATTCCCCTTTTGGTGAGAGGAATACACACACAAACTAAAGTATGCTACTATGTATCTAATTCATTAGGTAGTCTGGGAAGAAATGAAGCAGGGGTGGAGAAAGAGAAAGTGTCCCAAGAGCAAGAGCCGAATTGTCATGAAAGGCCTCATGAAGAGGGGACACTTGGAAAGAGAGCTGAAGGAAGCAAGGGAATAGAGCTACTCCAGGGAACATCTGGAAGAAAGTCCTCAGAGTCCACGGAACAAATGCAAAGGTCTTAGAGTGACAGTGTATGTATATAGCAGAGAACAGTGAGGGCAGAGAATGTTGAGAGCTAGTGCATCTCAACACTTGAAAATTTGTTTTGGGGGGGGTCCCTGCAAAAGTTCTAAAACTAACTTGACAGTGTGATTCTGTTGTCTTCTCCCTGAATTTATACTTTGCATCTTTATCTGAATGGAAAACAGGATGTGGTCCATGGCTAAGAATCCTCTGTGCTTATTAGATAGGCAGGTAGTGAAGGAGAATAGCCACTTCACACTTTGCAAATGATTAGGGGCTTTAGAAAGAAGAAAGGGGTGGGCTGGATCCAAAGCTTGTTATAAGAAGATACAAGTATAAAAACAGAAATACTAACCTAGGATTTGGAGCTTGCTGCATAGAAGGATTACCATCACTGCTATAAAGTTATTCATGCTTAAGGAAAGGATGAGGGAAAAACAGCAAGCGTGACTATTAAAATGAGGATTGTGCTCAATGCCTACCAATACACTAAATTAAAAAGTGCAGCTATCTGTTCAAGGTGAATCAATGAACAGGGAAGGGAGAGCTCAGAGAGATGGGTAAGAAAGCACACTGCAGGAAGAGACTGTTTAAGAGGTCTGTGTAAGAGATCTCAAAAGTTACCAAGAGAGCACAAGATCACTTCTAGCCCTTCAGAAAATCATAACAAGACCAAAGTCTGCCCCTTCTCTGGTAAGTTGTACCTCTTCTCAGATGGAGCCTTTGACTCTTCAATAGTCTCAGCCAACTCAGTCACCTTATGCTAACGGCCCACAAATAGCCATGTTTTCTTTTTCTTTCTTTCTTTCTTTCTTTCTTTCTTTCTTTCTTTCTTTATTTATTTATTTCTTTATTTATTTATTTATTTATTTATTTTCCTTCCTTCCTTGTCTCTTTCTTTGTAACAAACAGATTTTCTCTGAGGTTCCTATTGTCCAAAAGTTCTGACTTCTGGGAAGTATTTGAGGAGTGGCCACACATACTGAAATATCTAGGTCAGTGGTTCTTAACCTTACAACTGTGAGTTATTCTGGAATGAACTAATGCCTCCAGTCTCCTGCTCCATGTTAGATGTATATCTAGGAAAAATCAGAAAGATTCATTTATAAACATGTGCAAATCCATTCCAAGGACTATAGGTCAAATGTTCTTACTGGGGAAAACACTAGCCCACTTGCACCCCTACATACGTGTGTGTATGTTCACCACCACTCCCTGCCTCTCTCTCCTTTTGCTCATTGATAAAATATAGCTATTTGGGGAAAAGTAAGGATGATATATAAGACATGGAATTTTCTGCATTTGTCTTTTAATTGTCCTAAATTATGGCTCTGGCTCAAAGAAAGTTTGAATACATGCTCCTCTCCAGGCCCAAATTCAGTTACTTCTTGACCCAGTATATAGCTGGGGACATCTTGTGAGATGAAAAGCAGTGGCAGATGTGCCTACCTCAAATAGTATTCCTAATGACTCTCCTAGAAATGTGTATTACCTGGTCAAGTCATAGAAACCCTTCTAAGACAACATTAAGCTAGAGCAGCCACATTTAAGTACTGATTAAGACCCTTGGTCAAACACTAAAGAATGCATTTCTAATAAACAGAACTTTGCTAACAACCTAGAACACAGAGAAGCACAGAGCTGGCAAGGTGGCTCAGTAAAGGTGATTGCTGTGTCATCTTGATGATCTAAATTCAATCCCCAGGACCCAGAAGAGAACTAACTCCACAAAGAACAATGCTGTCCTCTTGTCTCAACATGTATACCCTGGCATGTATGCACGTGCTCACTCCTCTGTCTGTCTGTCTGTCTGTCTGTCATGTATCTGTGATCCATATGTCTGCCTATCTCTCTATCCCTCTAACTCTATATCTCTCTATCTCTATATCTCTCCCTCCCTCTCTCTCTCTCTCTCACACACACACACACAAATAATACTTTCCTTTAAAAACTTGAGAAGTGCATTATCATATCTCTATTCAGACACAGCCAACCAATATGATTCATGTCCTCACCCATACCATTAAATACAAAGAGAAAAGAGATTTATATAGGGACAATGGGGCCCCAGTCCTCAGAGCAGCTTCTGAGTAGCTGTACTGTCTTTGCAAAGTCATTGGTATTTGTGTCCTCTAAAGAGTCAAAAAGTACATTGAAAAAAAAAAGAAAGAAACTTCTAAGGCCCTTTTGTGCTCCCCACCCACTGGCTGCAAACCTGTGTACTGAAGAGCTTTCATGTTTAGCATGTAGTGGTCTCTAGACAGAAATGAAAAATAGCCAATGAACACTAGGATTAGGTTAGGATCCAGTTAGGAGGACCAAAGGCAACATGAGGGGCAGAAGAAAAAGAATAGGTAAGCCAGGATCCCATAACCTCGGTACCACTGATATGTCAACCCAAATAAGTCTCTGTTGTGGGTGACAGTTCTGTGCACAGTAGGTTGTTTAGTGACCTCAGTTTATCACTCCTCTACCATCTTGCTTCAGGTCCTCAGTGACAACTAAAAACATCTATATACATTGTCAAATTTCCCAATGACAGCAAAATGTCTTTTGACTGAAAACCACTAGTTTAAATAAAATGAATATAGTACTTTTTTTCCAGTTAATTACACACATATTGATGGACAAGAAATATACACTATTACCCCCAAATAAAACTATCATTGCATGAGTATTTCACTTATTTCCTTTTTTTATTTATTTTACATACCAACCACAGTTTCCCCTCCCTACTTTCCTCCCATTCCCTCTCCCCACCTCCCATCTATTCCCCCATCCACTCCTCCTCCATCTCCATTCAGAAAGAGGCAGACCTCCCATGGAAGTCAACAAAGCATGGCACATTAAGTTGAAGCAGGACCAAGCTCTTCCCCTTAAAATGTAAACCTAAAAGGTGAGGAGCATCCTGTCTTAGTTTGGGTTTCTATTGCTGTGAAGAGACACTATGTCTATAGAAATTCTTATAAAGAAAACATTTTATTGGGGCTGGCTTACAGTTTCAGAAGTTTAATCCATTATCATCATGGTGGGAAGCATGGCAGTATGTAGGCAGACATGGTGCAGAGAAGGAGCTGGGAGTTCTATATCTTGATCTGCAGGCAACAAGAAGTAAACTGTCTACCACACTGGGCATAGCTTGAGCATAGGAGACGTCAAAGCCTGCCCCCCACAGTGACACACTTCCACCAACAAGGCCACACCTACTCCCACAAGGACACACCTTCTAATAGTATCACTCCCTATGGGCCAAGCATTCAAACACATGAATCTATGGAGGCCATACCTATTCAAATCACCACATTCTACTTCCTGGTCCCCACAGGCTTGTAGCTATAACACAATACAAAATGCATTTAATCCAACTTCAAAAGTCCCCATAGTCTATCACAGTCTCAAAAATGTTTAAACATCCAAAGTCCAAAGTCTCTTTTGAGACTCATGCCTCTTAACTGTAATCCCTTATAAAATCAAAATAAAAAAGCAGTCAAACACTTTCAACATATAATGGTGCAGGATATACATTACCATTCCAAAATGGAAGAAAGGGAGCATAGTAAGGAAATACTGGACCAAAGCAAGACTGAAAACCAGCTGGGCAAACTCCAAAATCTTCATCTCCATGTCTGATGTCAAAACAGTCTTCAGATTTCCAACTACTTTTAGCTTTGTTGACTAAAACACATTTCTCTCTCTTGTTCTGGTTCTATTCTCTGTTAGCAACTCTCCTTGGCAGACATCCCATAGCTCTGACATCTCTAACATCTTAGGGTCTCCAAGGCAATCCAGGCTTTACCTTCACAGCTTCACAGAATGTCCTCCCTGGGCCTCCATGCAGGGACACCCCTGCCACACGCCTGACCTCAGTGGCTTTCCTTAGTCATAGAGGGAGATTCCATAATGACTTTCATTTATCCTTGACTCTAAAGCCAGAACCATGTGGTTGAAACTGCCAAGTTCTGCTGCCTGCTGGGGCTGGAACATGGTCCCCTTGTTCAATTACATCTTCATTAGTTTTCTGTTTTCCTTTACTGCCTAAGCTTGGTTGTCCTGTAACTCAATCTGTAGACCAGGCTAGCCTCAAACTCAGAGATCTGACAGCTTCTGTCTTCTGAGTACAGGGATTAAAGATGTGCACTACCAAACATGGACCTAAACTATTCTTTAATTCCTTTTCAAAAATTGGAAGCATAGCTGGGTGGAGTCTTGCAGTGAAATCACTACTCCCTTTTTTCCATTTCTTAATCTGTTTATCTCCTTGAACACAGGACTTGGTTCCATTCCACTTCCAGGTGCCCCTTTTCTCAACCTGTACATTTTGTATTTTTATTTTCTCTGCTTGCTTCATTTCATTATAATCTTCATAAGAGTCAACACTAGTAACCATACTACAGAGCCTGTACTAGGCTGTTTTGAGATTTCCTTTGCCAATGCAATTAATCCAAAACTCTTTAGCCTCAGGCAGACTTTTCAGAAAAGGCAAAAAGGAGCCAAATTCTTCACCAAAACGTCACAAGAACAATCTCTGGGCAACATACTAAAATTCCTCTCCTCTGAAACTTCTTAATCCATGTCTCATAGTTCAACTCACACTCAGCACCATTGTCTTTCATACGCCTACCAGTAATGCCCCATTAAGCAGCACTTAAAGCATACCACTGATTTCCTAACCCAAATTCTAAAAGTCCAAGTTCCTCCAAACAAAAGCATAGTCAAGCCTATCACAGCAATACCCCAGTCCCTGGTGCCAACTTCTGTCTTAGTTTGGGTTTCTATTGCTGTCAAGTCTTATAAAGAGGTTTAGTCCATTATTACCATGGCAGGTAGCATGGCAGTGTGTAGGCAGACATGGTGCTGGAGAAGGAGCTGGGAGTTCTATATCTTGATCTGCAAGCAACAAGAAGTGAACTACATTCCCCACTGGGCATAGTTTGAGCACATGAGACCTCAAAGTCTGCCCCTACAGAGACATACTTCCTCCAACAAGGCCACACCTACTCCCACAAGGACACACCTTCTAATAGTGTCACTCCCTATGGGCCAAGCATTCAAACACATGAGTTTATGGGGGCCGTACTTATTCAAACCATCATACATCCCTTCCCCCTACTGACCTCCAACACATTAAAAATATATAAACAAAGGAACACTGACAGAAACTGAGATAGTAAACCCATTTAAGGAAGACCAAAAAGGGCGGAAAACAGAATCCAAGATTATTTAGGACTACTGGTACAGATTCAAAGAGTGAGAAGAGTCTTGCAGACGAATGGAGAAGGGAAGAAATTTTAGCCTGTAAAAGAAGGAGAATATCTATAATCTTGCCTGTGTATAGTCATACCTAAATGTGCATTTGAGTAAGTGAGTGGGATGAAAAATGTATGTGAACATGTATGTGTGTGCGTTAAACAGATTTCACAGGGTAGAGGCAAAAAGTCTTATTACAAAGGTCAAGGGTATAGGGATAAAGAGCCAGCATCTGAACTTATGAGAATCAACATGCCAGCTCAAGCATGGAGAAACGGATGAAAACAAAGAGATAATGTCTGAGTACATGAATGGCATCAGGAAGTAGGACAAGAACATGGCTTACTGTACAAATAGAGTGGGACTGTCACTGTTCTTAACCCTACCATTCAATCTTTTGGGACCCACCGCGTATACACTGAGAGTCCAGTAAGAACCAGACATTGTGTTGTCATTTTTTCAGAAGCATAAATATAAAAAAAACCCCACTCTAGCATCAAGAAGAGTCAATCTATCAGGTCAACTTTCTGAAGAATAAATGAATTTATTCTAGAAGAGAGGAAACATACTGAGATTCTCAGCCCTTGTTGTTTAGGCTATGAAGCAGCAAAACCAGGAAAGAAAACCAGCTTCTAGCACACTCTCTGCCATCATCAGTTGGCTTTGAAAACAGCAACAGGGATAGTAAGTCTTATATAAGATTGTATATGAGTTCCAGAAAATCTTTAGCCTCCCCTCCCCTTGAAGAGCAAAGCTCTGATTTACAGCAGTGATTTACAGGGAGACCCTCTTACTGTCCAGTCAGCTGAATTTCTTCAAATTCTAGATGCCCAAAGGTTGAGCTGCTGTTTTGAATTAGTTCCTCTTGCCAAGGGATATAAGAAAAGGCTCCCGAAGGAAGCCTGCAAAAACAGCTCATTACTGTGCAATCCATTTCCCCGCCACCTCACAGAAGACTCAAGAAGAAATGCTTTGTTGCCACTGTCTGATAACAGAGGTGGTGGCCTGCATACTAACCAGAAAGCGGCAGCGAAGGAAATATTTTCCCAGAAAATGTGTCTCTTCTGCAAGTAGAAAGACAACAAGACAAAAACACACAGGTCTCTGTTCACAAATCTCAAGTGGGTAGAGCTGCAAATTTCTTGGGAAAAGATTGAGAAGGTTAGGTCCTGGTGTCTGGTTTGGTATAAGCTGTTTTCAATGCCTGCCTTTTGCAAGCTCATACACACTGCAGTCGGTTTGCTCAAATGAGTGCAAACAAAGGAATACATTTGTTTGAAAGGGCAGGCTTCATTATACTCTAATTAATGTAAATCTCACCCACAGAGAGAAACCAAAATAAATAGCTATAGTAATTAAAGTTTAGAGGGTTTTTGTTTTGGTTTGGTTTGGTTAGGGCGGGGGCAGTTCAGTAGTGCCTGAAAAGGATTCAGAGTTGATGGGGGATTTCAGGGATGATTTTTTAAAAAAATAATTTCTAGAAAAACAAACTACCTGAAACAGTGGAATTGGTAGTCCCTAAGCCATGTCAGCAAAATCCTTCCTTTGAATGAAGAAAATACAGTATATTCTCTCAAAAAGGCTCAGAAAAACCAAGAAACAAAGTAAGTTCCAAAATTTCTTGAAAAGGTGTTTTTAACCTAAAACAATAAAAAGGAAGAAAATGAAAACATTATGCGCTGTCATATTGAAATATACAGACCAGTAGAGCTGAAAAATCAAAACTGACTTTATTGTTTAGCAAACAACAGAAAATTGTGTGATGCTAAAGTAAGTTCATGGAGTCTCCTCAAGTTTCTCCATGTAGAAAGGCTAGATAGGCCCAGGAAAAAAGCACTGTTGTCCAATAAGGGAAGATTCTGAAATGCACTATTGGATTGGTTAGGGAGGGCATTGTAAAGTCTCTAGGGATTGGTCACTGTTTGATTTATGTTGCAAAATCACTGGTTAAGTTCTAGGAGGGGCCAAAGATGTGTTACACTGTGGTAGTATTGTGTTCCCCAAAATATTGTGCACCCTAATAAACTTATCTGGGGTCAGAGAACAGAACAGCCACTAGATACAGAGGCTAGAAAATGGTGGCACTCACACCTTTAATCCTAGCCTTCTGGAGGCATGGATCTCTGTGAGTTCAAGGCCACACTGAAAATAGCCAGGCATGGTGACTCATGCCTTTAATCCCAGGAAGTGAGCCTTTAATCTGCAGAAAGCAGAAAGATATATAAGGTGTGAGGACCAGGAACTAGTGCAGGTTAAGCTTTCAGGCTTTCAAGAAGCAGTTCAGCTGAGATTCATTCCAGATGAGGACACAGAGGCTTCCAGTCTGAGGAAGCAGGATCAGCTGAGGAATTGGCAAGGTGAGGAAGCTGTGGCTTGTTCTGCTTCTCTGATCTTCCAGCATTCACCCCAATACCTGGCCCAGGTTTGGTTTTATTAATAAGAACTTTTAAGATTCTTGCTACATTACATAGAAATTCTGTCAGGCTCATGACAGAATCACTTGAATAATAAAACCCTTAACAAGAAATTAGCAAGTGCTCACTTTTATTTTTCAAGTTGCCATGCTGATCCAACATGGGCTGTGAGTAATGCAAGTTTGAGGAACACAAACATTTATACAACTGGTGATGGAGCAACCAATACCATACTGGATTTTACTTGTGACATGTCTATACTGCCTTGTGAGAGAGCTAAATATGTAGAACTCCCAGGCAGTGAGGTTTGGCAAGCACAAGGACAGGCCAAAGGGCTAAAATGAGCCGTTGTGCCTGATAACCAGCAAGAAGGCAGTGTGGTTAGAGCAAAATGAAGATTTTTTTTCTATTTATTTCTTAATATTTACTTATTTCTTTATTTATAAGGAATAAAGAGATTAGGTGATGTGTTCATCAGAACTCTCCACAGAAACAGAGCTAAAAGGAGACAGATGGATAGATCTCTTTGTTTATATCAGTTAAATAGACACACCAAATTAACCATCAAAGATAAGGTTTAGTACAGCCTAGAACATGATAAGACATGGACTTTTATTCACATTTGATAAAAATCCATTGAGGAAATTTGAACAAAAAGTCATAAAGTTTTTTTTTAATTTTAAATAATTACTCAAGAGTGAAGATAATTCTGTAGGTGATTAAAATTCAAAGGAGAGAAAGAAGTTAGGAGGTTTACTATGGCAGTCCAGGGGGACGATGGCACCTTAGAGTAAAGGATAATGATGGATAATAGTCTGGTATATGATTTTCGTTGATGCTGGAGTCTTTTTTATTAAGAATTTTTTATTTATTTATTTATTTATTTTTAATTTTTATTTTTACAATTCAGTTCTACATATCAGCCACAGATTCCCTTGTTCTTCCCCCTCCCGCCCCCCTCACCTTCCCCCCAGTCCGCCCCCCATTCCAATCTCCTCCAGGGCAAAGCCTTCCCCACAGACTGAGATCAACCTGGTGGACTCAGTCCAGGTAGGTCCAGTCCCCTCCTCCCAGGCTGAGCCAAGGGACCCTGCATAGGCCCCAGGTTTCAAACAGCCGACTCATGCAATGAGCACAGGACCCGGTGCCACTGCCTGGATGCCTCCCAAACAGATCAGGCCAATCAACTGTCTCACCCACTCAGAGGGCCTGATCCAGTTGGTGACCCCTCAGCCATTGGTTCATATTTCATGTGTTTCGGTTCGTTTGGCTATTTGTCTCTGTGCTTTATCCAACCTTGGTCTCAACAATTCTCGCTCATATAAACCCTCCTCATTCTCGCTAATTGGACTCCCAGAGATCCACCCGGGGCCAGAGAAAAACAATGACATCATGAGGTTTGCAGACAAATGGATGGATCTAGAAAAAATCATCCTGAGTGAGGTATCCCAGACTCAGAAAGACAAACATGGTATGTACTCACTCATAGCAGGATACTAGATGTGGAACAAGGATGACTGGACTGCTACTCACATCACCAGGGAGGTTACCTGGAAAACAGGACCCCAAGAAAGACACAGGGATCGCCCAATGACAGAGAAATGGAATGAGATCTACATGAACAGCCTGGACATGAGTGGGGGTAGTGAAGGGGAAGGGTCGAGGGAAAGAGAGCTTGGGGGAGCGGGAGATCCCAGCTGGATCAACAACAGAGAGGAAGAACAAGGAATAGGAGACCATGGTAAATGAAGACCACATGAGAATAGGAAGAAACTAAGTGCTAGAGAGGCCCACAGAAATCCACAAAGATACCCCCACAACAGACTGCTGGCAATGGTCGAGAGACAGCCCAAACTGACCTACTCTGGTGAAGGGATGGCCAAACACCCTAATTGTCGTGCTAGCAACCTCATCCAACTACTGAGGGATCTGGATGCAGAGATCCATGAATTTTTTTATTTATTTTACATACTAATCACGATTCCTCCTCTTCCCTCCTCCTGCCTCCCAGCCTCCCCCGCAACCCACCCCATTCCCTCCTATAAGAAGGTAAGGCCTTTCATGAGGAGTCAGCAGAGCCTGGTACATTCAGTGGAGGCAGGTCCAACCAACGCCCCCCCCCCAAGGCTGTGCAAGGTAGCCCACCATAGGTAGTGGGCTCCAAAAAGCCAGATGCTGGAGTTCTTAAGACTCAAGGACAAATGTAGGGTAGGAAGGAAAAAGAAGGAATCCCACATGGCCAGTGAAGTGAGCCCTTACTTCAAGTACTCTTTTTGTTTGTCTGCTTGTTGAGACAGGGTTTCTCTGTGTAACAGTCCTGGATATCTTGGAACTCACTTTGTAGACCAGGCTGGCCTCATACGTACTAAGATCTGCCTGCCTCTGCCTCCCAAGTGCTAGGATTAAAGGCATGTGCCACCACCGCCAGGCTCCTTGAGTACATTTTTAAAGTTACAAGAAGGATGACCCAAAAGCATAGGCTTTGGGAGGAAAATTTCAGTGAGGGCATGTCAAGTCAAAGGTGCTGGCAAAAGCTCAAGTCAATGGCAGATGGATATGAGAATGTGAAGCTTAAGTAAAAGATACAATTATAAATTGGAATTATAATACTTACCTGGAAGGAGAGATACCGTGATCGTGAAGGTGGTTTTCCTAGAACGAGGCTTACCCTTGACCCCTATGATTTTCTGGGGAGGTCTCAGCAGGTGTCAGTCAGAGAAACAAACCATAAAGAGGTGAGAATGAAACTTGGTTTAGATTGACTTCATTTACCTGGATAAAGACTTTGGGGAGTCTGATGCCAGGAGGTTTATTTCCAACAAATTTAAGTACAGTATAATTTGGGTAAAAAAAAAAAAAGTTTCCTGGTGTAATACAATCCCTGGTGTAAAAGGAATCATGATTACATCAAAACTCAACCCAGGGTACATGTCATTTCTTCCAAGAAGATGAGTTCTGAACATCAGCTACATTTACTAACTTAAGGGCCTCAAGGAGGGTATGGCCTGGACACAGTCATACAGATAGCACAGAGATCATTTAGGCTATTAGCCACCTCTGGTTCTGGTTATGGGAGTTTGGGGAAGCCCCTGACTATACAGAAAATCTAAGAGTCATATCTCCATTCCTGGTTATGGGAGCATGGGAAAGTCCCTGGCTGTATAAGCAATGTAAGGGTCATTTGGATTACTAGCCACCTCTGGTCCTGGTTCTAGGAGCTTGATATGATGTGGCCCAACAGATAATGCAGAAGACCAGGCTGTTAAATTACCTTCAATTCCCTGCTTTCTGGATGAAAGAAAAGGTTTTATGTCCATTCCTTTGAGGGGACAATCCTATGTGCTTAACATTCCTGGTTTCCTCTGGAAGTTTATGGGCACAAGGACCTTTGCACTCCTAACAATTTCCCCAAATGTGTGAAACTTGACTGCATAATTTGTAGTGGTTGGAGGGACTGTGTTCCTGCTTTCCACTGGAAAAAAAATGGATTGGAATAATTTGCATAAAGATACTTAAAAATCATGGGGATATCTCAGATTACTTACAAAGTAAATACAGTAAAGATTGCAAAAGAGGGAAGAAAAGAGGGAGAAAGCTGAGAGATGACACAATGTCATCATGTTGTGGTTGTTCAGATGGGAGATACAATAGTATATCTATATGCCACTGGTAGACAGAAAAAAACAGATCAAGTGTTCAAGAAAACTTAATAAGTAAAGGGGGAAAGTCCTTGGGTTATTGAAAAGGGATGTGTGAGATTCACTTGCATACTGGTTGACTCTAGAGAGGACTGCTGAGTAAATATCTGTGAAAGGAAGGAAAGGGAAAAATGGGTGGTTCAAGATGTTTACAGGTAAGTTGATAGAGTTAGTGAGGAAGGCTGAAAGTAGTCCTCCTCTGAGTATTTCTGTTTTTCTAAATGAATTAAGAAACAAAGCAGCACTGATGTTTTGGAAGAAGAAAAAGAATAGTATTGTGTCAAACAGTGGGAGAGCAAACTGAGGAAGTAAAATAGGATGTTCAAGTTGTCTGAACTTAAGGCCATGGACTGACAGTGATATCAGTAGTTGGGTAATACATTTTCCCTCAGATGTATAATGCTTAGTGATTTGGAGCTCACTCTGGGTGAGGAAGATCAGTAACTCACTGGCCATGAACTTCAGTAGGAAACTCTCTTGGGTATGAAAATTACCAAAAAGCAATTACTAGAATAATAATAGCAAAGGAGAAAAAAGAAGCAAGGAGGTAAGAAACACGACCTAAATTTTCCAAGATATGGAAGTGGTCAAGAGGTCTATGGATATGACAAAGAGCTTCTAGAGGAACCAAAGGCTAATAGGATAGTGGCATGGTTTTGAAAGGAGCTTTGACCTTCGGAGGTGGGGATGGAAGAGGAAGGACGAATGCCAGCAGGCCTAGAAGTAATGTGTGGGAGGAGAGGCAAGTAGTGGGAGAAGAGTTCAGTGCACCTCAACTAGGGCATTACTTTCTTCTACAGGAGATCTGGGGGAATGTCTGGAAACATTTTTGATTGACACAGGTGGAGAAAGGATGCTGGTGAGTTCCAGAGGGTAGAGATCAAGGACACTACTAAACACTCCAGAATGCCTGGGATGTCACCACTGAGTGAACCAGCCCAAGCGTCAGCCGTAACAAAGTGTTTTTTTGTTTGGTTCTTTTTCTTCTGTTTGTTCATTTGTTTCCTATTTTGGTTTGTTTTCAAAATTTTATTGCATTTTATTATTATTATTATTTAGATGCCTGTTTGTTTTCTAACAAGAGAGAAGAAGGCAAAAGGGTGAGGATTTGGGCAGAAGAGGAAGAAGGGAGGATCTTGGAGAACAGAAAACCACAGTCAGAACATACTGTATCAGAAAAATATATTTTCAATTAAGAAAACAATGTTTAAAAAACTATAGTATTATTGTGCCGGGGGAATGTACGTCCTTTTCATGGACAAACTATCAGCTGAAAAAGTATAAATTTCTTAAAAATATTTTTGTAAACTAGATCAGTAATTTTATTGCTTCCTCCATCAAAACAATGTAACTACTCTGTGCCAAATAAATGAAGTACTTTATCATATTTGTAGATATCTTATTGAATAAAAAATAAATAAAAAGCACCTTTGGCTTTCTTATGACATTATCAAAAGGCACAAAGGTCTGAAGATAATTTTTCAACTGCAGTTGTTATATTCTAAAATACATAAGTATTTAAAATTGCATCCATTAAAGGAAGTCTACTTTAAGATGTACTACTTTTAAATATACAAATATTTTCTTTAAATCTGTATAAATAGCTAGTGTCATGTCTCAAAGACTCTGCCTTATAAAGCTCCTAAAGAACAGCATTAGAGGCTGGAACTCTGACTTCCACACTCATGTCCACATACACCTACACACACACACACACACACACACACACACACACACACACACACAAATATTGTCTAAATATCAATAAGGTTTTATGTTCTATATCAATGCCACAACAGCCACAGATGGAGGCTGAGGGTGAAGGCCACCTGGGCAATTGGAGTTTGCCCTACGTTGGGCACCATTTGTAGCTGGAAGTTTTCCTGTGTGCCCCCTCCCCGATCCGCAGCCTCTCAGACCCAAATAAACACACAGGTGCTTATATTATTTTTAAACTATATGGCCTAATGGTTCAGGCTTCTCACTAGCTCGCTCTTACATCTTAAATTAACCCATTTCTACAAATCTATACTTTGCCATATGGCTTGTGGCTTACCGGTACTTTACATCTTGCTTCTTCTGGTAGCAGCTAGCAGTGTCTCCTCAGCTCTGCCTTTCTCCTTCTTCTCTCACTAGTTGGAATGTCCCACCTAACCTTATTCTGCCTCACCATTGGCCAAACAGCTTTATTTATCAACCAATCAGAGCAACACACATTCACAGCATACAGAACAATATCCCACAGCAGTCTATTAAAATTTTTCTGAATAATTTTTATTGAAATTATAAATTGAGGAGGTTAGTAGCCTGTTGCTGGACTAACAATAAATGTATTATCTATTAGTGAAGTTGCAGGTAACCCTTCTATTTGTACCCTAACAAGAATATAAAGATGAGAGAGGATTGAGGTGGGAAAATTAAAAGGAATGAAATTATTAATCATTTTTAATGAGGGGAAAAATAAGTAAAGAAAGGGAATGAAAAAAGTTTTGTTTCTATCTAAAACTGCTAGTATTTTATTTTATTGCCTAAGTGGGGGAAATGAGCAAAAAGAGAGAGAAGGAGGTAGAACAGTAGTTCTCAACCTACAGGTTTTGACCCCTCCAGGGTCACAGTGGTCTCATGTCACATATCCTACATATCAGATATTTACATTCTATTTCATAACAATAGCAAAATTACAGTTATGAAATAGCAATGAAAATAGTTTATGGTTGGGGGTCCCCCCAACAATGAGAAACTGCATTAAGAAGGTTGAGAACCACTGACTTAGAGGATGGAGAGAAAGAGTAGGAGAGGGAGAGAGGGAAAAAGAGCTAATTGCCAGAAAAGAGAGGACATGCTGTGTCATTCCTCTCCTTCCCACTCCAACAGAACACCTTCCCTGGGAGCTGATGGAGATGGAGGCTGTGAGAAGCTGCAGTCCAGTTGTTAGTGAAGAAGCAATGAAGATTTTAAATCAAAGCCAAGTCGCAGAGCAGTAAAGCCAAGGAGATGAGCTCAGGGAGTACAGTTCCACAGCAAGCAGACCAGAAAGGAGCCAAAATTACCCTCACTAAGAGCGTTAAAAGGAAACTAGGCATCACTACAATTATCAAATGGTGAACAAAAGAGCCATTTTTAACTTAGCCTGGTTTACTACACAAATTACTGTTCAAGTTTTAAATGCTGTCTGTTTTATAATAGAAGGTTAATAAACAGATGCATATTTGAAACGATAATGTAGAAAATGCATAGTTACTCAACCCTGAAAGAGAATTTCAGCAGAAAACACAATGCAAGATTGACAAAAACTGTTGGCCCAGCTACCCTGAAATATTACCAATGCATTAGCACTAAATTGGCTTTTAATGACTATTTGATGAAAAAAAAATCAATGAACAAATTAATAGACGAATGAATTAATGCAAGCAAACTAGTCATAGAATCTTTAAGATGGCAAAAAAATTGTGTAAAGACTGAAAGATGCAAACTCTGGTCCAAGGATACCTAGTTATAAAATAACAGAAAAATAACCTCCCTCCAGCATTCAAAAGCATCACTCAGCATATGCATATTTACATTAAATGTAACATATACACTTGGCAGCTTAATTTACAGTCTCCCTACCCCCACTTTGTTTCTTGAGAAATCTGCTAAACAGGAACAAAATGCCCAAATGTATGCAATGCACTGTGGCATTTTGGATGTTGAATGACAATGAGCAACCTCTGTGACATAGTGTGACAAACATTTCCTCCCAAGAAAGCTTTTCCTGGATATAAAATGGCATCCCATTTGTGTTGCTTGAGACAGAGTGATTTGCCCTTAGCTAAACATGCTTTGCACTTAATCCTCTCAAAAGTGTGCTCCTAAGCCAATCAAAGAGATCTGTGCATTAAGGGATTTGGTCAATAACTATGTTTTAATGACCATCAGATCACCAAGCAGTGGAGTTCTTTTTCCCTGAAATTTCCCTCCTGACTGGCACTACTTTAAAAATGCAGGCACTGGGAAATGGGCTAGGGAGTGAAGCCAAGAGGAGAGAGTGTAAATTTTCAGTACATCAGAGCCTTGGAAACTAATTGGCAACCCTAGCATCTTGAGTAGAAATGCCCCTTAGCACAGGCAGTCTGTTTCCCATCCCATGTTGAGTCTTTTACCTGTTCTTTTAAGTTACAAAATCAGGCACAGCAGGAGCTTACTGCCAAAGGACAGATCCTCAAGCATACATTAATGGCTCCATCTAAAATCACTAAAACTAATGGCTATGAACCTAAAGGCAGAGTAAAGCCGGTCCTATCATCCCCTCCCAATCTGACTTAGCACTTTTCTGAACACACATGCTTTTGCCACTATGAAATATCCCACTTCATCTTTATATTCTCTGTGGTTATTTTGTAATCTTTACATAGATTTTTGTGATGCAAATTAAAAATAAAGTTAACCATTAAAATGTCCCATGGTGATATTGTGTCCCCCAATATGTTGTGTACCTTAATAAGCTTATCTGGGATCAGAGAACAGAACAGCCACTAGATATAGAGGACAGAAAATGGTGGCACACACACCTTTAATCCTAGTATTCTGGAGGCAGAAATCCATCCGGATCTCTATGAGTTCAAAGCCACACTAGAAATGGCCAGGCATGGTGACACACACCTTTAAACCCAGGAAGTGATGGCAGGAAGCAGAAAGGTATATAAGGTGTGAAAACCAGGAACTAGAGTTGGTTAAGCTTTTAGGCTTTTAGCAGCAGTTCAGCTGAGATTCATTCCGGATGAGGACTCAGAGGCTTCCAGTTTGAGGAAACAAGATCAGCAGAATAATTGGCGAGGTAAGGTTAGCTGTGACCTGTTCTGTCTCTCTGATCTTTCAGCGTTCACCTCAATACATGGCTCCAGGTTTGTTTTTATTAATAAGACCTTTTAAGATTCATGTTACAATATCCTGCTGCAATTTTCTTCTTATTTTGGTACAAATTCTTCATGTCCTTCCCTCCGAGCTTGTAATTAGGCACTTACTGATTTGAACTGAACATACTTAAATTTTGACAATGTAAGAAATACCCTCCTTGGGAGACAGTTTCTTTATCTGAATGTGGAAGAATCTTAGTATCTCCACTATGAGATGTTTGTAAAAAAAAAAAATGGGGAAATGCATGCCAAATGTTTAGTAGATTGGTATGTAGTATTTATTCAGTAATAAAGGCTGCCTATTGCAATTACAGCTGTTATTTGGAATTAACAAACCTTAAACATAGCAGGGTTATAATTTATATTAAAGGTAAAGTTTCCCATTTAAAAATTCCACTGAAAGTCTGAGAATATTGCCAGATTAGTAGAGTTCATACCTATTAATGCATGATGCCCCAGCACTGCATAAACCATGCTATAGTCCCAGCACTTAGGAAGTGGAGGCAAGAGGATCAGAACTTTCAATGTCATCCTCAGCTACAAAGAGAGTTCAAGGTCTGCTTGGGCTATATGAGACCTACCTCAAAAAGAAATTCTTGCTATTATTTTGTTTTGTTCATTTGAGCAAATCCCACAGGTACCTTCCCCAGAGCTAGTAACTGAATTAATATGGTGGGCCCTAGGCTTTAAGATGTTTTCAAACTTCCACAGTTATTAAAATTAGCAGCCAAAGTTGAAAAATCCCACCCTGCTAATTTTACAGATAAGGGGACTAAATCCCAGAAATGTGAATTGATATAACTTTGTATTATATATGTGACTCAATGGCAATAGTAATATTTGCCATGCCTTGAACTCAACTCCAAACTCTATAATCTTGAAGTTTTTGTGTGTATGTTTTCAGGTTTATTGTCTCCTCAATAAAGTTCTACACACTTCTTGTCTTCTATAGTATATATTTTCCCCCATAAAGGGGCCTTGGAGAGAAAATTTGAAATCCTTGGGTGGCAGATTACCCCTAATTGGCAGCCCAATCTCCAGTCTAGGGACAATAAGAGATCAGGGATCAAGGACCTAAAGACAATCTCTGAGTCCTGGAGATTGAAAGGATTTCTAGACAGTGTAACACATGAGTGGCTCTGGAGTCCTACAGGAATGAGCACTGTCAAATAGTTTCAATTTGTCACTAGAGGACTTTGTGACTAAGGGCTATTGTGGTACAAGTTATAGGCAGCACACAGGACACAGACAATAAAATTACATTTAACAGAGCCTACTCAGTATCTACACCTTGATTTTGTCTATTTCTATTTCCTCACTCTTACAGATTTTGGATTTCTAAGTATGAAATCTGAAAACTCAAAACAACATAGATGTGTTATACAACAACCTTAATCCAATGCAGGTTCATTTCTGCCTCCAATTCTTTGATTATAGTGCATCACTCTCAGTTAATACCCTCCCTTCTCTTTTACTTTTGTATGAAGCTATACCATTTATCAAGGTCCACCCTTAACCATCTCTTCATTGAAATATTTCTATTGCTTATATACTATCACAGTGAGTCAATATCAAAGAGTTCAATATGTAATACAATTTAGAAATTCAATTATGAGGTTCCAAGGATAAGAACTTACAGGAACATTTTTTTTTATCTTATAAAATACCAAACTATAGCTGAGAAGGCATCAGAGTCTTGATAAACTACTGTGGTTAGTTTATTGTTGATCTCTTGTTAAAGTGTAGATGGCGACTGGAGTAGTAAAGACAGAATATTGTGGATAAGCTAGGGCCTCTACAAAAAAATGAACATGGGGGGCATGAACTGGAATGAAAGTGAGCTGCAGAGAGCTTAAAATTCTATTCACATAATATTTAATTGAAAAATGTCAACATTCCTCCATGCCAGAGATGGGATACAAGCAAAATGAACATAGATGGAAGTCTAAAGTGTCCTTATGTTATTTCCTTGTTGTCCTGCATTACTTTCACTCATATGAGCCACAGAAGAAAGGAAAAGTAAGCATGCATAGAACTAAATGACTAATGTAATCCTAGAGCAAAGTAAAAATATTACAATCTAGGGACAAAAAAATAATTAAAAACCCAAGAACATCAACAGGAATTTTAAAAATAAGAGAAAACGATGGTGAAATGTTAAAGTATTTGGGACTTTAACATATTAGCTCAAAATACCAGTCTTTCAATTGTGTACACAGACATGTGCATACACATCTATTTACATTAAAGATAATTTAAAGATATATTTAAAGATAATTCACAGGGCCAAGTGTGATTTATCGCAGGTACATAAAACTGGCTCATTTTTCAAAAATTAATGTAATTCATCACATCAACAAGATAAACAGGAAAATAAATGGTTATATCAATACATACATAAAACATATGCAATAAAATCCAATGTATATTCATGATAAACAAGACTCTCAGGATATTAGGAATAAAGTGGAACTTCCTCAATTTGGTAGGATCATCTGATGCTAAGTATACAGCCAACATCATACTTTATGGTAAGAAGCTAGAAGCTGATTTTGAAGTTTATATTCAGATTCAAAAGATCTAAAACAGTTGACACGATATTGGAGGATTCAAACAAAATGGGAAGAAGGTTTCTATCCAACTTCAAGACTCGCTTGAAAGCTACTGTTCAAAAGAGAAGGTGGGTTTGGTAAAAGAGTAGACAAATCAGAGGAACAGAAACAGACCAATGCAAATACAGCCAAATGATCCTTAACAAATAAGCTAAAGCAATGCAGCAGGACAAGGATCATGTTTTTAAGACCTGTACTAGAGCACCCAGACATTTGACATGAAAAAAAAAATCTAGACAGAAATAATCTATTTTTTTCCAAAACAGCATTGAGAAATGAGGCTTAAATAAAACACAAAGCTCTAAAGTTATTAGATTAAAGGAGAAAACTTAGATGAACTCAGGAATGGCAATAACTTTTTAAACATAAAAGCAAACTTACACAGCTGTAACATATGTACAGAGTGCCTAGGTCAGTCCCATGCAGGCTTCCTGGTTGTTGGTTCGGTCTCTGTGAGCCCCTATGAGACCAGGTGAGTTGATTCTATGGGTTTTCTTACAATGTCCTTTACCCCTCTGGCTCATACAATCCTTCCTCCCCCTCTTCTGCAGGATTCCCGAAGCTCTGCCTAATGTTTGGCTGTGGGTCTCCGCATCTGTTTCCATCAGTTGCTGTGTGAAGTCTCTCTTATAACAGTGGGGCTAGGAATCAATCTATGAATATAGCAGAATATCATTAGAAATCATTTCATTGACTTTTTTTGCCAGTCATGTTTGGTTCTATCCTAGGTCTTAGCTTCCTGTGAGACTCATTAACAGTGAGAGCAGGGGTTGTCTCTGACTGTGTTGCAAGCTTTTGGGAACCATTCCTCCTACTGGATTGCCTCATCCAACCTTAATAGAAGGAGGCTCCTAGTCTCACTGTAACTTGATATACCATGGCTGGCTGATATCCATGTGATATCTGAAGAGAAACAGTAGAGGAGGAGTGAATGGTGGGGAGGGGAGGAGATGGGGGAGGAACTGGGAAGAGGGGAGAAAGGAGAAACTTTGACTGGGATATAAAAACAACAACAACAAAATAAACAAAGCAGAGTCACAATCCATGTAAAGAACATTAGGCTGAACTTTATTAAAATTACAAACTTCTGTTTTATAGAAAACAGTGTAAGAAGCTGAAAAGAACAATAAGAAGCTAAACTCAGATTTGAAGAAAATATTTTCAAAAGATATACATAATAAAGGACCATTATCTAAATATGTAAAGGTCTTTTAAAACAATAAGGGAGTACAGAATTAAGAAAATACAGGTCAGCAAATCGGTACTCAAAAAAATGTACCATATATAATCAGGGAAATAGAAATTGAAGCAACAATAAGATACCACTACATACTCAGTAAAGCAACCAAAATCTAGAACACTGACAATCCAAAGTGCTGACAAGGATGTGAAGCAACAGAAATTTTCACTCATTTTTGATGGGCCTATAAAATTATAGAGCCAAAATTAGAAACTTACAGTATAGATAGGCAATTGTAGTCCCTGGTATTTACCCAAAGGAATTGAAAACATGGTTAAAAAAACAAATGTAAACAGATTACTGGTAGCAGCTTTATTCACAATTGCCAAACCCTGTAAGCAATCAAAATATTCTTCAGTAGTCAGATGGGCAAATAAACTGTCATACCTCCAGACAATGGAATATTATTCAGAACCAAAAGAAATGCACTACCAAGCTAAAACAAATATGGAGGAATTTTAAACGTGCATTAATAAGTGAAGTCAGGGCAAAAAAGGATACATACTATACAATTCCAACTTTGGAACACTCACAAAAGACAAAACTATGGAGGTAGTAAAAAGATCAGGGGTGGGGAGGTGAGGAAGGATTAGTGAGAGGAACACACACACACACACACACACACACACACAAACACACACACATACACAAACACACACACACATATTGGTTTTTCAAGACAGGGTTTCCTCTATGTAACAGCCCTGGATGTCCTGGAACTCTCTTTGTAGACCAGGCTGGCCTCAAACTCACTGAGATCTGCTTGCCTCTGCCTCCCAAGTGCTGAATTAAAGGCGTGCACTATCACTACCTGGGCCAGAACACCAGTTTTTTAGGACTGTAAAAAATACTTCGCATGATGCTCTAAAGATGAATATATCATATATTTATCTAAAACCATCGAATATACATCTAGAGTTGGCTCTAATATAAATTATGGATTTGGGATCCTTAAAAAAGATTCAGACAATGTTAAAGAAAGATTCATTCATATAATTGATGGTTTATAAGTATGCCATGTTTTGCTGATTAAGTATGATGGTTTATAAGTATCCTGCTCTCAACATATACATATATTAATATCATATTCATATACATATAAAGTAAAATATCTGTCTAGTTCCCTGCCCTCAAAAACCTTAATAGCTTTTACATTTCTCAAATATGTGTTAATGTGTATCTATACAGACTTTCTCATAAATTTCCATTTTTAACAAAACAGATGAGATACAATTTACATTATGCTATCTTCTTCAACTGCATAATATGTCCTGGATATCTTTAATTTCTAGACATAGAGAATGTCTTAAATAGAAGCATAACATTCCAATCTATGATTGTTATTATGGCCTTTTAAACATGTAATAAAACTGTATGGTTGCTTGAATAATTTCAAGTTTTATATTTCTAACATACAAATGGTTTATCACCACATTTATTAGAAATTCAAAGTTAAAATACAATAATTACAGGATGAGTTTTATAGTTTCTAAAAAACAATTTCTGAAATGTCAGGACTCTTAATTCAAAACATTTCAAGAATGTCAAGGTCTTGTTGATGGAAAGTACCAAGAGTGACAAACTAGGGGTTACCATCACTACCAACAGAAATGGAATAAGCTTGTATCAGCGAAGCACCCCCAATACATCAACAATCACGTCTTGTTCTTGCATGTCTGTGCTTTAAAACTTTCCCTAGGCAAGAAGTTAAATCACATAAAGCACATTCCTGCATTTTATTTTCTGTTAAAATTCTAGGTGTGTGGCTTCTGTTTCCATGGGTCTTTTGGGTCATGTTTTCTTTTGTTTCTATTCTCTCCCAGGGCACCATCTGGAATTGGATTCATGACAATTCGAACTCTTACTTTTGTAAGATCAAATTCCTTGCTTTTCAAAATCTTAAAAGGTTTTGAAAACCATATACAGCTAAAGCTCTTCTTACTTTTGCTGATTAAATCCTAAGCTTAGTTTAGTCTCAAATACATTGTAGCCATCATTATGGGTATTTTAGTTGTCAATTGCCTGACAAATTCTACCAAGATGCAGCAGTTCAAGACAAAGTTTTTCTTTCCTCACAGTTTTGTGGATAGAGAATTTAGGAAAGGCTCAGCACAGAAGCTCCTCTGTGACCCATGTGATAGTAACACAGGGACAGGGAGAATTGAGGGTATAGATTAGTAAGCTAAGGCCTGTGCATCCAGGAGGCTCTGGATACATCCTTAACACCAAAAACAATCAAAAACCTCAAGAGAGGAGGGCCAAAATGAGCTTCTAAAGTACTTTCACTCACATTTGGAAGCTTCAGTTTCCCATGTAGCCTATGCTTCTCTCAGTGTGGGGTATATAGGTAAACAGATTTCTTCTCTGGCAGTTCAGAGACCTACAGGAACATTCCTAGGGACAGGATATGGAACACACCCCTCACTTTGGGCATAGAGTTCACCTCTTGATAGGAAAACAGTAAAGCAGATATAATCCATTCTATCTCATAAATATTTGCTGCCCTTTAAAGTTATGCTTAGAAATAAAATGTCTTCATCACATTTATTTGGATTGCATGAAGGTTTTATTAATTTGTACATGTCTATACAATAAAGAGCAGGAAGGAACACAGTCTTGTGAATATACCTCAACACACAGCACTGTGCATCCTTCAGTGTCTCAAAATGAAATCTTAGCATGATATTCAAACATTCTAGACAGAGAAGAAATAATAACTGTGAAATCTAAAACAGCATAACATATCAACTAACTTTAAGAAATTAACAATCTTTAAGAAGTTAAGTTTAAGGAAACCTGAATAGCAATTGTCCAATTAGAGATTGAAGGTAGAAAAAGTTAATGCTTTGTTCTAATAGTCATTCAATTTTCATAGCAAAGATGGTCTTTTGGATTCTTCAACAAGCTTCCAAGGCCATCATGGCTGCTGAAATTCAGCTGTTAGATGAGAGAAATAGCAGAGTAGAGGATCTTCCTAGAGTCTTCTAAGGATTAGGCCCAGATTTAGTGTAAGTCAGTTTCAGGTATATTCATTCCATTGACCAGTAAGCCTTTCTAGATACCAAGATATCTGTGAAATGTAGCTATTAGCTGGAAAGACACTGTCCGATAGCACTACTACATTATGAGAGGAAACCACAAATAGTTGAACAACTAAAATGTCTACCGTGGTCCTCAGTACAATTTAAGATTTTACAATGTAGTACAATGTCTTCCACACCCACCGCCCACCCCCAACCCCATCACTGAGCCAGAAACCAAAATGAATGAATGGATGAAGGAAAAAAGAAAGGAACAAAAAGACAAAAAGAAAGAGGAAGAGAAAGAAGTTTAAATCTTCTTTTCAAAAAGAAATAAGCCAGGGTGTCTGATTATTGCAAGCTATCCTTTCTGTTATACCTGTCTATGCCATGACACTTGAATCCCAAATTTCAAATCCTGAACTTAATTCTCAGTAGCTAGTCATTAAATAACTAAAGTGAATTCCTCCAAGCTACTTTAGCATGAGCCAGAATCCTTACTGGGAAGGCCAGTAATACAAGTCTTAGGTGACATTAAAGGTAAAGTGAGGAAGGATGCTTTAAGGCTGAGACAGGCCAATGACTGCAGGGAATTTAGAAAAAGCCAAGAGTTTTCTTTGGGAGAAAGAGATTTTCCTAACTGGCCTTGTTGGAAGAGTTTAACACCAGTAATACAGTCTGGGTGAAACAGTATCTAGGATTCAAACTTCAGATTTACACATTTATTTGAATTAGTAGGATAAACAGAACATTTGGGTAATCCAGATATATTGTTACCTATTACTGGGGGAAACCTCCATGTATATTTTTATTAATAGCTTTATTTCCATGTATTCTAGGAGATCCTGGGTAGTCTCCAATATAAATCTCTTGGAGTTATATACCTATATTTCTCTTGGAGTTATATGCAAATATATGTAGACCGTTAGGTTCTGGGGAGGCCAGAGATTCTTCTAAACATTGTATAAGTCAACCCTCTACACAGAAGAATGAGCCTGTCTGAAATGCCAGTTGAGAAACCGTGCATTAGATACACTTTCTCACTATGACAGTTGAAAAGTTATAGAGTGGTAGGCCCCTATGGGAGCAGAATTCTTGGTTTTCTTTTTTACCCCAAATGTCTCCTAAGTAACATTCAGGATTCCATAGTTTCCCAGACATCACACCAGGATAGAACCTTTCTCTCCATCCATATTCCTTATGATTCAGGGCTCTTCGAGCCTGGGAAGAAGGCATGGCCTGGGGGCAAATGTGTGCACACCTGCCGCTACCCTTCAGTACCAAGAATTCTGCTCTCATAGGGGGCCTACCACTCTATTGCTTCCAAATAGCCAGCTTCTCAAATCCTAGTCAAATTGTGATGTACAAGAAACCGTGGCAACACTGGTCATTCTGCAGTTAAATGACTTAGCACAGCCTTTCAGTGGTTATGGTGATGAGATCACTATAGCCACCCATGGCTTTCTCTCATCCCAAGTGAACTTGCTCTCCAGTCTTGTAGATTCTACATCTTTATCCCCATGAGAGGTATTTTCTGCATCCACCGTGGCCCATTGAAAAATAGAAACTCCTTTCATTTAATATACCAAGGGGAATATTTGTTGTCAACACCCCTGTGTTAAAGGACTTCAAATAAATTCCACAACGTCATGCTATATATAAAAAGAAATTTATAAGGCCAGGGTATTGAGAGAAAAGAGAGCATACATGTCCCAGGGTCTCATCAGCTACATGAAGAGGCATCCCAGTACCAAGCCAGGGGAGTTTCATCAAAGAAAACATACTCTTCGCCTTTTACTCTCGGATTTAGAACAAATGTGATTATGAGTGACTATACATTCCTGGGCACCAAGATATTGTGATTTTTGGTACTATCTGGGCATAAGCAGAGCCCAGGAAACAGCAGCTGGCTGTATTATGGAGCCCAACGACAACTAAGCTTAGGTACAATGCACCCACTGGGAGAAATGGCATTGACTAGATTGAGTCAATCATCTTATTGAAAGAGGTAATAGCTTGTTCAAAGTGTCTCTCATTTCTGAGAAATATAATTATTTATTTCATACATCTACACCCTGTTTTCCTAGTTGTACTGTTGAGAAACATATAAGTTGTTCTTTGTTTTGTTTTTGTTTTTGTTTTGTTTTGTTTGAGGCTCTTTAGTTATGTTCATTATTTAGGAAATGTTATAGCCAATTTGCTTTTTAACCTATTAGGTAACATGATTGGATTTATGTCTCCAAAAATGATTTTATAAGGAGGGATAAAGAACAGATGAGCAAGCATAAACTGGATAACCAGTGAGAGCAAAAGGGTGTGCCTGTCCAGCCAGATCATTTACTAGACCATCCTGATTGAACTACCTGGGTCATTATTGTGCTATCTAGTCCCCTGCACCACAGAACCATTGTCAAACACTAATGTGTTAGCAATGTCTCAATGCATAATTTCAGCAAGCAGTTCTAGTCTTACTGCTAGGAACTCCCTCATGTTAATGTGTACCATTCATATCTCCTGCTTAAAGAATTTTCCTTGCTCTACATACACACACACACACACACACACACACACACACACACACACACACACACACCAGATAAAACCTTCAGCTAACTATACTGATTCCTGAATGGAATGTAACCATTAAGGCAATGTATTTTTTAGGAAACTAGCCATATGACAATCCAGCCCCTCAAAAATAATTCAAAGTCTAAATAATTAGAAGAGAAATTTGTCATTTCAGGGAAGTAACTGTTTGGTTTTTGTTGCTAAAATACAAGCTAGAGGGAATGGAAAGGGCTAATGCTGACTTTTCATATTGTGCAGGGAATCAAGGAGGATACACTGACAAGGAAAACATTGCCTCTGTCCACATTTGCTCTCTGGCCACTACTGTGTCCATTAATTTTCTGCCCAGAAGACAGCATGCATCCTAATGTTTGTCTTGCCACTTCTATTTTTCCAAATCACTTACAGCAATCTCCTAAAAAAGGGGAAAAACAAATGCCCAGAAAGAAAACACAACCAAAGCTTCATTGATCTGGACAGACATGTGCCATCATCAGCTCTGACAGCAGCCTTAGACAAGGCACAGCCCAAATGCTTCCTCTCCTATCCTAAGACACTCAAGACACAGAGAGCAGGAGAGGGAGAGGGAAAGAGGAGGAGTGAGGGGCAGAGGGAGGGAAAGAGAGGATAGTAATAAGAATGAATGGAATCATAATGCATATTGGGGAGGGTTTTTTTTTCCAAATGAAAGATGCAGTAAAAAAAAAAAATGCCGTTGTGTTTGAATACAATTGATTTCCAGTGTGTTTATAGCACAGATGAAATAAAGATGAAGAACTGCAGGTAAACAAAACTGCATATGTCATTTAGTCCTGAAGGATGCTGCACCCAAACAGTACATGGAGAGAATCAGTAATCACGTTTTCTTTCAGCCTGTGGTTAACAAATCAGATAGACACACAGGGCTCTCTAGGTATAATGGTGTACTAAAAATAACCTCCTTGCCTCTTTATGTAACCCAGAGGCAATCTCATTCAGTTCCTAAATTTAGAGCCCTCAGCAAAGGCCAGTCTGGTGGGGAAGTGGCTGATGGTGCCAGTTAGCAGAATGACGCATAGCTCTCAGCTAATAAAAATTAAATTTATCTCTCCCTGGAATAATGCATGAAGGAATACAGGTATAGAAAGCATTTTAAGAGCCCCAAATAAGATAAAATGAGCTTCGCTATTGTAATCAGGGCGAGAAAGGATGAAAGGGGACCACTTAGACTCAAATTATCTTGTAATAGAAACAAAAATTATATTCTATTTATCTGGTAATCTTATGAGGTGGAAATCTGAAAGCATCAACAAAGCCACAGCAGGCACACTGTTCCTATGTGTCTATAAAGAATTGAAGACGGGGGTGACAATTTCTGAAACCAAAACACGATTTACTGGCTTTGAAGTTTTCCATTAAACAGACACATGCTTTCCTCCTCTGACCCACTCTGCTTCCTGGCTCCCATACCAGCTCTCACAACAAGTTTATGGACAAAATTTCATGTGCACAGACACCCACTACACAATTATCCCTCCCTCATAACTCACCAGGATGACTAAACAATAAAGCTGTCTTTGTTTTTTGTCTCTAATCAAACTATTACTTGCTCTGATAATATTCCCATTCATTTAGCATACATAGTACCAAAATAATGGGCAGAATTGTTTTTCAGTAATATCTTACAATAAGAATTGCTTACAATAGTGGTTGAAATGTTACACTTTTCAGAAGTTTCTTTTGAATTCTGAGAGTTTTGTGATCAGGATGAAAATTGTTTATTTGTGAATGGGAACCAGGAAAAACCTATAGCTTACTGCAAATTCTCTGTCATCTACTTCAGGAGAATTCCCTTAAGTATTTTGAGCCCTTATCTGTAAAATGGGACCAGCAATAATAATATCAGAGCAAAGTACAACATATTTGAAGTGAAATACTATGTACTAAAGTACTTCAGAAATTATATGCTATAAATTGTTTGATATTTTAATCCCTAAAAATTAGATGGGATATAATATTTATCAATGTAAACTGTTTTCAAGAAATCAAATATATTTAGGAAATCTTTATTAGAACAAAGACTCTGAGTACTCCTACACTTAAAAAGTAATTAAAAACACCTATTTGCTATTTGGAAATGTTCCACTATCTTTACCACATGGACAAACCGCTAGAATCACTGAGAAATTCCAGATTAGGTAAGTGCATTGTCTATTTTTAAAACCATTTCCCACCGGGCACCAATAAAATGGACAAGGACCCCAGAGAAATTTGTTTCATAATCACATATTTTTATTTTCTAAGAAAACCCAGTCCTCATTTCAAATAGCCTGTCTTGTCACTAGATGCTAGTTATTCTATGGTAAATTTTAGTAAATAAGGCATATTGACCAACAATGACACTGCAGATATTCAATGGCTGGCTCATTCTAACATACTCTAATTAAAAACAGCATATCCTCCCATGAGTAGGTTTTAAAAATATACATTTGCAATCACAATGCACTTCTTTTATGCATGCATCTTTTATCTGGAGTTCATCAAGGAGGTAATTTCCATCTTGCTAATTATGTTTTCTTTGGGGCAGAACACTTAATGTGAGGCCTACTCTGTTAAATTGTTCAAGTGCATAATACAGTATGGCTAACTATAATCACTACAATATACAGCAGAGCTCTAGAACTTAGCTAGCATGACGGAAGCATAATACCTGCTAAGAAACAACTTCCCACTTACCTTCCCCCAGGTCCCTAGTAACTACAACTCTACTCTTTGTTTCTGTGAGATGAACAATTTTAGATGCTTTATATAAACAGAATCAGAAAATGGAAGCTCATAGTCCTTAATTCATATATTTGTATGAAAACAAGTTTGGAAATACATCCACAAAGGAAGAAAACACTAATCAAATCCACAACTTGAGCTTTTATTTATGCACCCATTACCAGAGCTAATTATTTATTCTAATATGAGCATCTTCCATAACTAGGGCCTGCAGGTAAATATGCTAGAAAAAAGGAAATTGGATGGTAACACCTAAAACTGATACTTTCCTTGCATTACAACAAGCATCATTCTATACTATTCTAAGGACTACACAAATATCAATACACCAAATCTTCCTAGCATCCCTCTGAGTAAGAACTGTTATTACCATTTTACAGATAGAAAATTGCAGCACTGAAAGGTTAAAAACAAATTTTCTAAAGCTTGTTGGTCTCTGTACAGCAAATGAGAAAAATCAAACAGGCCCCGAATCCACACTATATGGCCTGGACCCTGAATTTTCTTTTTTCTCACAGGGAGGCTATCCACAAACTGCTACTCTTAGCTTAGGCCTATATCCAGAATTGTCCCAGATACTTATTCATTTTTCTTCTATTAAGGATAAATATGATTTATAGAAGATCTTCCTGGATGGCCACACTAACCAATGATAGAGTATTCAGTTGCAACACAAAATGATGCTCCCCCAAGCCACTATGGCCGTCTTTGTCTGAAAATCAAACATACCAAGGGTTACTCTACTCAAGTCCCACAAAACATACCAAAGGATACTCTACTCAAGTCCCACAAAATATATCAAAGAATGCTCTACTCAAGGCCCACACACGAGCTCATTTTTTTCTACCTGTGGTCCCTCTCTTTTGTGAAGTTTCTGATCCCCAAGCAAATAAAGCAAGAATTTTCAGTGTGGTGAATGTGAGTCTACCACCATTCCATAGCTGAAGAGGAACTCACTACCATTAAGCTTTCCTAAACTTGACAAATATTTTTTTTCTTTCTCCACAGCACATAAAATTCCTAAGGAAAAGCCAGTGTGACTAATGTGCTAAAAATACTAGACAGCAAAACTAATCTGGGACCCGCTTCTGTCACTAGCTAGGGCTTGGAAGTGATGGCTCATTTAACATCAGAACTCCTGTATCACCATCTCCAGCTTATGCTTTTTGGGGAAGAAGAATTTAAAAGCCTTTTATATCAAATTCTACACCTCTGAAAACATAACCTTGACTAAAACAAATAACTAAAAACAAATAGTAGAAATAGGTACATAAGAGAAAGTATGACTTTTCCCTTTGTTTCCTTCTACAATATTGCCCAAGAACAACACTCTTCCCCCAATATCTTCTTGTCCTGAAGGTAAATGGAATCCTAACACTCAATCAGAAAGTTCACCATAATCATCTATTTTTAGGTGGGCCTGCCAATGTACTAAATAACATTTGCAAATGTTTCCTTGCAGGAGTCCATTCAGTGAACCACGTCAGGTAGACTTGAGAACATTAAAGCTTAAAACGAGTTTATTTATTTGTTTTGATTTTTATTTTTGTTCTGTTTTTGAGTTTGAGAAAAAGAAAGAGACAGAAAGAAAGAGAGCAATAACATGAAGGTGGATAGGTAGGGAGGTGGGGAGGAGCTTGAGGAAGGGAAAGAATAGATCAAAATATATTGATTAAAAATATTTTTAAAGCTGGGTGGTGGTGGTGCATGCCTTTAATCCCAATACTCAGGAGGCAGAGCCAGGCAGATCTCTGCGAGTTCGACGCCAACCTGGTCTACAGAGCGAGATCCAGGACAGGCACCAAAACTACACAGAGAAACCCTATCTCGAAAAATCAAAAAAAAAATATATTTTTAAATCAAAACAAAAACACAAAGAACAACTTCTTGTCCCCAAACAGAAAAACAAGTATTGTGGAGATCCAACCACAGAAATATCAGAAAGTGGTACTGTGGTATCTAGATTCAGAGTAAATAATATATGAGAAAGTATTTGGAAATATCACACAATGATTATGGTTAAAATCTTCTGGTATATACTTACCTGTCAAGATAATTCAACTTTGTAGAAATTAGTTCTGAAATTACAGGAAAAGTCTCTAGGCAATCAAATTAGATGGCATCACATGCACACATAAAGTATACCTACTTTAGTCATAGAAAAGAGGGTCATTCAGAATTTGTATATTCTAGTTTTACCTGCTATTCCAGTACCCCCTCTCTATTCTCAAAAAGAAAAAGTTTCAATTAGCAATGAAGTGGAGTTAACTGGAAGAAACAGGCACACTGGCAGGAGTATACACACAAACTTTAAAGGGAAAATTCAAGTAGGACTCAAAGACAGATATGATAATGGCAAGCCATTTCCAGAACCAACATTCTTTGAGTACATCAGTGGAATCTGAAAACTCAGCAGAGCCCATTGCTTCTCATGATGACCCTAAATCATCCGAAACATTTCGGCTACATTCAAGGTTCATAAGTGAAAGAATTTAAAAGGAAAGGAATACATTATTACAGATTCCCATCAAATAATTAAAATAAGCGAAATGTTAATCTGTCTCTAAAATGCAAAGTTTCTTTAACCAGATCAAATAATTGCCTTATAACACGTGCCCACATACTTACTGGTTCTTATCCTTAAGAGTGCTTGCAATGCACAATCTAAAAGCTTAAAGCAATGCCGTGCAAATTAAGACATTTTTGAGAAAATACAAGAAAGGGTTTAGGAATTGCTTTCTAGGTCACAAATGAGAAAGGAGTGGGAAAGACATTTACAGTTGGAACAAATTATCATTTTAGATACAAAATCCCTGAAGTGGTGATAACATTATCTAAGCTTTGAAATCCAAATCAGACGCCTTATCACATGTGAAGAGATGCTATCTCCAAACCTCGGAAATTTAAATCTTTGGACTGCTTTGCTTTTGATTTCTGGAGATTGTAGCATCTGCATCTAGGTTTTCAAAAGATGCTTAAAAGTCTCTGGGAAAATGTAATCACCTATAAAATCGAATTCCACCGTGTTTCAATGCAGTGGAATCCTGTGTTGGGTATCTGCTGTTTTACAAGCACCTTTAAAAGTGAGTGATGACAGCCAGGAGATTTTGTGGGTACAGGACCTGCCTGAACAAATCTTCCTTCACACTTCAAGCTGGACATGAAGTACCAAGCAATGTGGCACATTTTTCTGCCACCAGAACTAAGAAGTTCAACACACACAGACACACACACACAGACACACACACACACACACACACACACACACACACACACACACACACAAACACACTTTAGCTGAGCTCACAGCAAAGATGCTCCTTATTTCCTCTAGAGATGCAGAATACTGATTCAAACACTGTCTAAGAGAGAGAACTGAGGTTTCTTTTGCTTGCCTTTGTATAGAAATACTTTCCATCTGATAGGCGATAGAAACATTACCTATAGGGTCTAAATGTACTTCTTCCCTCCCTTCCTTCCTTTTTCCTTTTCCTTTCTTTCTTTTTTTCTCAAACATCTGTATTTTCTGTACAGAGGTGGCTGTACACCCCAGTTTCCCTCACAACTATACTGAACTACAAGTTGGACTAAGGCAATGGAAATTCCCCTTACAGAAATCCCTACTGTCAAACAGCATCTCGTACTGAGTCATTTGCTCCTCAAACTGTCTAGAAAATGGCCTCTTCCAGTGAATTAAATGGCATCTCAAGTTGCTTGAGAAATCTAATGCACCTCCTTCTACCACGCAGTCTGTTCTCTTTTCATACATAGCATTAGGCCCATTATCCTTAATTCCACACCCACACAGGCTGCTACCCAGGCAACAGCAACCCCAGATAACATTTTGGTCAAACCAAAATTTTATCCATCTTTGTGAGTCAAATGGGTGGCTAGTATAATCAAATGTATTAAAATTGACTCTCTCAAAACAGCTATAAATGGAAATTTATAAAAATAGCTAGAAGCTCAGCATCCACAAGGTAGGCTTTGTATGGGTGGGGAGGTGTTTCATCAGCTGTCAAACCATAATGAGGTCTCTATAAACCAGTTTTGTCTACCCTCACAATTCAAGCAGCAACTGAAAGGTGCCAACAGTTCCAAGGGATTTTTCTGTTGTTTAGAAGAAATGTCAGTTTGGGGTCTCCCAGAAACAGATTCTAAGTTAAGGATCTGGACACAGTTTATTTGGTAAGTGGTCCTGGGCAGAATTCTAAGAGGAGAGGAAGAAAAAAAGTGAGACAAGATGGGTTTAGGGGATGGTGTTAACAATGCATTAACAAGCTATTTACTTCTACGAAAAACTGGGGTGCAATCCCACCAGATACCCTCTGAAAACAATACAAATCACATTCAAAATTGTCTGGCTGGTGGTAGGGGTAAGTCATTTATCTTCCTATTCCTATTTTGAAGGTTGAGGGTCATTCTTATACCTTAAATGTCAGACATTTGTGGCCTGACTTGCAAAGAAGTGAGAGAGAAGGAGGGAGAGATAGAGACAGAGACAGAGACAGAGAAAGCCCTGCCCCAGCAGAGAAATACAAGAACCCTGCTATGATCTGCTGGAACCATCTGCAGTGACCTCCAGAGCCTGCACTGCAGTACTGAAGGCAACGAGAAACATAATGAAATTCCCAACCAATTTCAACACTGATCAATAAAATTTGCAAGAGTTTTCAACATGCAGCCAAAAGGACAATGGTTTGAAATAGGGTGAATGGGGAAAAAAGCACAAGTTTTATTCAGAGCCTATATTGAGTACATTGGCTTTTTTTCACAGCTCATGAAAAATATAATCTATTCTCTAAAGGTGACATTTTGACAATGGCATGTATATACTTTAAGTCTTTACAAAGCACAAAAGAAGGTGCTATGTTGGGAGCAAAAAGAAGCTACCACATCAACAAAAAAAAGTCAAAAGAAGGTTCAACTTACCAGACTCTTATTCAAGAAAGGCAAAAGCCCAGTCTGTTTTGCCCCTTTAAATGATCTCTGACATCTGGGTGCTAAATGGTTGCCCAAAAAAGCAACAGTCAAGAAGAGAGGCACTGTACCAAGGGTTGAAAGTAGATGAGTCTAAGGCTTGTAAGTATCTGTCTCCAGCAGCAACATCTCACCTAACAGAACTGTAGACAAGCTCCTTACTCACCTTCTCTACCCTTACATAGTTGGCCTACATAGTGGAGAGACCCTGGAGAATGGGACAATGGGAATGGAAGACAGCTCTATGGTCAACCATAGATTGTACAGGGCAGAAACACAGTCAGAGGACCTGAGGCTGATACAAGGGAAGACAGAGTGGGAAAACTATAAATGACAACCTGACTAAAGCACAGAGTTCTGAGCAAGACTGGTCTCGCTTCCAGCAAGTTTTCTAACTTCTCTGAGCCTCAGTTTCTACATCTATAAAATGGGGATGATATTAACACCTACCTCAGAGTCTTTCCAACTTAAATGAAATTATATTTATGTTTTCAAGACCCTGCCCAGCACACTAAGCAGCAGCTTTGGAAGACTCGAGGGATTAGGCCTTGCCCAGGTCTGAAGACAGACACTAGAGTGGGTGTGGAGAGGGAGATGTTGAAAACCAATATCTTAGAGGGAGAACAAGGAGGTAGAATAAGGAACCAAACACATTGTAATCTCTAGAAATTATGTTCAAGACTTCGTAATAATGATGTAATTTGTTATATCATGATTACCTGCATAAGTCTGAGCTCTATGCTAGACTCTGAACTCCTTCATGAGCCCGTTCCTGTTGAACTCAACATATGTGTCAGACACTGTTCTAGGCACTAAAGTAGAGCATGTAATACACTATGCTGCCCTCATAGGGATTACATTATGGTGAAGGGAATCAGGCAGAATGATACAGACAAGTGTAATGCAAAAAAGTGGTCAAGAAAAGCTGAGGGAAATTATTAAGCAGAAAAAAAATTAAAAGAGGGTTTAAAAGAGACAGGGAAGCAAGCATGGGAAGTGCGCCACAGAGGCTGAGGGCGGAGGCCACCCAGGCCTTTGGAGTTTGCCCCACGTGAGCGCCAAATATTGGGATTAAATCACTAGCAATCCACAGCATCAGCTTAATGATCAAAGGAGTTTATTTGGGGGTAAATTTACAACCACGGGAGATTTATTGTAGGGTCCGGGAATGCTGAGCTATGTCCCACGCTGAATAGCTGGGTCTAACATCTCAGCATCCAAAACCATGAGGTATCTAAGAGAGAGCTGCATACGTGCATCTCAGGTCTTTTTTTTTTTTTTTTTTTTTTTTGGTTTTTTCGAGACAGGGTTTCTCTGTGTAGCTTTGCGCCTTTCCTGGAACTCACTTGGTAGCCCAGGCTGGCCTCGAACTCACAGAGATCCGCCTGGCTCTGCCTCCCGAGTGCTGGGATTAAAGGCGTGTGCCACCACCGCCCGGCTGCATCTCAGGTCTTAAGGGTCCCTGAGGGGCCACACCCCAGGGTCATGTACCTCAAGGTCATAGGCAGGTGTAACTCTTACTAGGGGCGGTGCTTCAGGGCATGGCTCAAACAGCTATCCACTGTAAGAGTGTTGGGGATGATCTGAGGAGGCTTTGCTAGTGGTGATATTTGAATAGAGAGCACATGAAAGTGGAAGACTACATAGCTGTCCGGAAAGGAGCATCTTCTATATCCAGATCATTGAAGAGTGTCGGGAAGAATGTGAGGGCCAGTGGGACTGGAGGACCAGGAAATAAGCAAAGAGGGAAGGCATAATAGGCAAACCCCAGGGCACAACACATTCACCTGGCAAGCTTTACAAAAAGGACCAATTCCAGGCTGCAACACTAAGAATCTGCATCTGAGGATGGGACCCAAACAGAAGGAATGTTTAAGTTAAAGACTCCTCAGATGATGGATAGGGAGCACAATATGAGAACCACTGACCTCACTTTTTTAAGGCCATTTAGGAATAGTCAAAGCTTTGACTGTGAGATGAGAAGTCACAGAAGGTTTTGAACAGAGGAGGGCCATGATTTGCTGTAGTGGGTAGATTCCAGCTTTGATCTGGAAATTCCAACCCCCATTGAGACTTCGGCAACTGTCACGCCTACAAGGCAGGGCCAGTGGAAGCGCCTGGAGACTGGAGATCTGGATGGGCCAGGGCTCTCTCTGTTCCGGGACCCTGAATGGTGGAGGTGGACCAAACAGAGCTCCAGAGAACACCGCTGGACTGCGATACACCTTCCCCAGACCCCGTGACCTACCTATCCCTTAATTTGTAAGTTACACCATTAAATAAATCTCCTTTTAACTACGTGGAGTGGCCTAAATAATTTCACCAATAATTTGCAGCTTCTAATGCTCTTTGGCTTCTGTCTGCCAAATGGGCTAGCTGAGAGAGAGGAGTGACACAACACAAGCAGTTAGGAGGCCAAACACTGTCATTGGTTTCTGTAGCCTCAGCACTGAGCACATTTGCAGCCATAAAATTAATATCCCAGAGACAATCCCTCTGCCTGCAACCTCCAGATCTATGAATGGGTTAGCACTGTGCTTCTTCAGAGAACTGTGCTGGAAAATGCAGGATGTCCAATGAAATTGAAACTACAGATTGAAATCTCAGCACTCTCAGCATTGCAGGACAGACCTAAACTAAAAATGGTTTTACTCTAATTCATGTATACTTTCTTTTATTTGTTTGTATGTTTTAACTGGACCCTGCCTTTGTTCCCTGTATCTGGCAGTTCTGCCTCCAAGGCTTACCCAGAAGAGGCTTTGTCCTAATTATCAGGTGCAGAAAAGAAGTACTGTTCTTCTGGATTCTCTATTGTCTTTATCTTATGTTATATTTAAGGGTCCAGTGCCTACCCACCATGATAAACTCTGATGTGTCCTTTCGCTGTCTCACCCACTAAAAAGGGAAGAAAAGAACAGGAATTCTCTTACCATCACTGTGTTACCCACACTACTGGAACAGCATATAGTTCATGCCCACCAAATATCTGTGGCAGGAAAGAAGGAAGAAAGAGAAAGAATCAATACTGCATGGAAAGAAAATGAGAAAAAAGTGATGACAAGACAGATGCTTTCTGGAGGAGGAAAAGGAGTTTAGAAAGCTCAATTCGAAGGGTTTTTTTTTTTAATCTACCCTCAGGGCATAGGAGTGGAGGTTATACTAGGAAAACTGTAGGAGATGGAGTTGGGCAGAAATTTCAATGAGAAGGAAGAACCTTTAGAAAGGTCAGAGTGGTAAACGGGGAATGGAAGTAAACAGTGGAGAGAAAATGGTCAACAATCATGATTTGTAAGAAGGATCACTTGAATGAACTTGTAATTATCTCCAAGGAAGCTCAGCTTCTAGGAATGGCTGACAGTTTGGGTTAGGGGCTAGCTTTGAAAGTGCCAAAGAACCTAGGAACCCAGAAAATTTATCCCTAATTCAAGATAACCAAAGATTCGGGTTTTATTAGAAGATAAGAGGATCTTGGAGGAAAGTATTAGATTTATCCCTTAAGAACAAGCTGAAAACTGAATCTTGGTGCAGAAGGCTCTAAAGTAAAAATATTTCAGTCAGAGAAAAGATTGGGAGTTTGAGTCAATGGAAAGGGTGAAGTGATAAGAGCAGTTACTTCTCCCATCTCTGAGGCAAATCTAGAGTTTGGATCCCACCCTTACCATTTAATAACTGTGTAATTCTGGTCAAGTTACTTAACACTTCTGTGCCTCAGTTACCACATCTGTAAAAGAGGATATATAACTGTATTTAGCATGTGAATTGTGTTAAGGTAACTAAATAAGTTACTGTGTGTACAGAATTACACCAGTGCATATTGGGTAGTTGCAAGGGGAACACTCCTCCACTGTTGGTGAGAATGCAAACTTGTACAACCACTTTGGAAACCAATATGGTGCTTTCTTAGAAAATTGGGAATCGACCTCCGTCAAGACCTAGCTACACCACTCTTGGGCATACACCCAAGGAATGCTCAATCATACCACAAGGACACATGCTCTACTATGTTCATAGTAGCATTATTTGTAATAGACAGAACCTGGAAACAACCTAGATGCTCTTCAACTGAAGAATGGATAAACAAAATGTGGTACATATACACAATGGAGTACTACTCAGCAGAGAAAAACAATGACATCATGACGTTTGCAGGCAAATGGATGGATCTAGAAAAAATCATCCTGAGTGAGGTAACCCAGACCCAGAACGACAAACTTTGCTTTGTTTGAGACAGGGTCTCTTCTGCTATTCAGTGATATCTACACCTGAATAGCTGGTTTGTGAGCTTTTAGAGATTCTCCTGTATCTGTCTCTCATTTTGCCTTAGGAGTACTTGGATTACAGATGTGCAGTGCTATGTCTATCTTTACATGGATTCTGTGAATCTGAACATAGGTCCTCACACAAGCTCAGCAAGTACCTAAATCACTTCTCCATCTCCCTGGACCCTAGCATAGAACTTTTTTACTTTTTTGGTTTTTCAAGACAGGGTTTCTCTGTGTAGCTTTTGCTGTCCAGGAACTCACTCTGTAGACCAGGCATGTCTCAAACTCACATGCCTGCCTCTGTCTCCCGAGTGCTGGGATTAAAGGCATGTGCCACCACTGTCTTGCAGCATAGAACTCTTAATCCTCCTTTCTCAGATTCCTAAGTGCTAGAATTATAAACTTTTTCTCTCAAACCTTCTAAGGTACTATAATTACAGATGAGCTACCAGAAAATAATGGTTTTAAGTCTTTGTATTGGCTGTGTATATCCTAGTAATTTGTTAAATATTTCTTGGATAAATATATAAAATAAGCAAATATCAAGGATACTTATAGCCTTTACAGTTTATCATTTATTAAATTTAATTTTTTAATGAGGTATATATGTATGCATCTTGCTTGAGTATGTGCACATGAGCACAGGTGCTCATAGAGGCCAAAAGTTGGCATCAGATCCCCTGGAGCTGGAGTTACGAGTATTTATTAGCCACCAGATCTGGATGCTGGGGACAGATCTAGTATGGTGGTTTAAAAGAAAATGGCCAGCCAAAGGAGTGGCACTATTAGGATATGTGGCCTTGTTGGAGTAAGTGTGGTCTTGTTGGAGGAAGTGTGTCACTGTAGAGGTAGACTTTGAGGTCTCATATACGCTCAAGCCACACCCAGTGAATCAGACCACTTCCTGTTGCCTATAAGTCAAGATGTAAGGACTCTCAGCTACTTCTCCAGAACCACATCTGCCTATACACCACCATGTCACACCATGATGATAGTAGACTGAACTTCTGAAAATGTAAGCCACCTTAATCAAATGTTTTTCCTTTATAAGAGTTGCCGTGGTCGTGATATTTCCTCACAGCAACAGAAACCCTAACTAAGACATCTAGGGTCATCTGCAAGAGCAGTACATGCTTAACTGTTATCAACCACCATAAATTCTACTCATGCAACAATAGGATAAGAATATGATCTTGTTGCTAAGAAGCAGAGAAGCAATCATAGCTTCAAGTTTTTAGGGACCCATTGAAAAGGTGCAGAGATCTGAATCTTCTACTTAACAAGTTTCCTCCCACACCATTTGCTGAATTCTGATGCTGTACAGGACAGGAAGCTAAAAAGAAATCCTATGTATAGCAGAGGGATAAATTTGACTAGATTTCCATGGTGAGCAGTTTACAAGTTTAGAATGGACCAGAGTAGAGGAGTTCCACAGAATATCCCAGATTCTCAGCTGGAACCCTTGGAGAACCATTTTTAGAAGCATTTAAGAAAACAATATGTAGGTAGATGCTTAAGAAAACATAACACATAGCCTAACCTTAAGTGTATTTCCCCAGTTAAATTGATAGTCATCATTCTTTATCCAACTTGAAGAGTAAAAGATGAAACCTCTGAAGAAAAATGGAATTACCTAGACCCTCAGAAACTTTTCACATACAATACCTGAAATCAAATACTACCAGACATAAAAAGCCCCATTTGTGTGTGCTTCTTGTTTTTTGCTGCTGTGTTGTTTGTTTTTGTTTGTTTAATTGCTTCTCTTTTAAAGATAGAGAGAATGATAAATGTGATAAATAAAAAGCAACAACCCATACATTCAAGAAGCTTAGTATACTCCACGAAGACAAAAGACAGGAAATCAAAGCTATGCACATAATAGTGAAACTTGTGAAATCAAAGACAAAAAGAAAAGCTTTAAAATCACACATTGAAAAATACATGAAGGTCATATATTAAGACCTATAGCTAACTTCTCTAAGGAAGTGAAAGAACCCAGAAGGTAATGGAATGACACTTCTAAAGTGCCGAGAGAAAAGAACTGCCAACTTCAAAGGCAATACAAAGTAAAATATTCATCAAAAATGTAGGTGAAATAAATATGTCTGCTGGCAAAAACTGAAAAAAATCATCACCAGCAGACCTGCCATTCAAGAAACACTAAAAATAAATTATCTTAAAAGAGGGAAATAGTTTCAGAGAGAAATGTAGAAATATGGGACAGAATTTTTTAAAAAGGATTATCTCTAAATGAGTTCTGAAGATATTTATAAAGCAATAAAATATTTTCTTAAGTTTAAAATATATATATATATATATATATATATATATATATATATATAATTAGATTGCATAATAATATCCCAAAAGACAAAAAGGAAGAAAATAAGTTTAACTCTTCTATAATCCTAGCATTGTCAGAAAAGTAGACAAAATAAGACATGTATTAAAATAATTAAATCAAGCCAGGTGGTGGTGGTGCATGCCTTTAATCACAGCACTCAGGAGGCAAAGGCAAGTGGATCTTTGTGATTTTGAGGCCAGCCTGGTCTACAGAGTGAGTTACAGAACAGCCAGGACTGTTTTACAGAGAAACCCTGTCTCAAAAAAAATAAATAAATAAATAAATAAATAAATAAATAAATAAATAAATAAATAAAGGAAATATACTGTAGAACCTACAGTACAATAATCATTGAATAAATAGTAAAAAATGTGCAACTACATAGCTAATTGAGAGAAGAAATTCTATAATAGAAAATTTAAAATGTTGCCCAAAAGAATGTGAGAGGGGGGAAAGCCTACAAAAATAGGGAGATAATTATAAATATACTATATAGTAATATAGAAAGAATATAAACTCAAATATATCAATAATGGCATCAAATGTAATTTGTCATGATGGATTGAAAGATCAAATCCCTAATATATGTTGACAACAAAATAAATGCATATAAAGTTTGTGATTAAAATTATGCAGAAAATACATAGCATGCAAACTAACCAAAAGGAAGTATTAGTCTACTCAGATCATATAAAGTATATATTAAGGTAAAACAACGTTTGAGATTAAGAGAGATGTTTTACAACAATAATAGGGTTAATATACTGGGATGGTATTAAAGGAAGCCAACAGCACAGCTTCAAAATATGCCAAGCAATCATTTATAGAACTAGAAGGAGAAATAGACAAAGGCATAATATTAAGAGAGTTACACTTAATTGGCCTATTGTAAAATAGAAAATTAAACTTTTGTAAGTAATATTTTACTTGAAAATTTTCCCAGTTCGTTGGTTTTCATTTACTGAATATATTGACTGCACATACTCTATCTTTTAAGGCTGTATGTCAAGTGTTTTTCAACCAACAAATTAAATAGAACTGTAATTATCATTGCTATGGTAAACAGCAAATTAAAATATAATCAACTTAAATGGTGGAATGAGGTAAGAAAATAAATTAAATCATTTCTTAAAATAAGAGATTAATAGTTTCTTTCTGATGAAATAGTACACTTAGAAATCTCACATGAAACTTGTAATTATAAAGCAAAACACAAAACAAGTATGTGAACATGTCTAATTATCAGACCATGCACCAAAAACAATAGAAAAACTTTAAAGATATGTAAACCAAACAAGTCAATTATAACTCAAAATAAGATTGGTAGACTTCTGCCAACAACAAATTATTAGGTAATTTTAATAGGCTCTTCCTATAAGAACCACTAGGAAAAGATGACAAAAACATTTTTCTTAAATTTCAAAATAGGGTCTCACTATGTTACCCATGCTGACCTCAAACTCAGAACAATCTGTAGATGGATTTTTCTTTGGGGTGCCAGCTCACAAAAAATGACACAGAGACTTATTATTAATTATGAAAGCTCAGCCTACAGTTTAGGCTTGTCCCATTAGCTCTTATAACTTAAATTAACCCATATCTTTTAATGAATATTCTTTTATGTGGCGAAGTTACCTTCACTCCGTATTACCCATGCTGTTTCCTCTGCATCTTCTTGCATCTCTGTCCTTCTTCTATCTAGCGTTGTCCATGCTTGGAAATCCTGCCTAGCTATTGACCATTCAGCTTTTTATTAAATCAGAGTGACATATCTTCACAGTGCACAAAAATGATATTCCACAACATTTCCCCCTTTTGTCTAAATAAAAAGGAAAGGTTTTAACTCTAACACAGTAAAACTCTACACAATAAGAACAATTATCAGGTAAGAATTATATTCACAATGTCCAGTTCTTTTGCATTTGGCAAATTTAGAGAAAATACTCCATTATCTATGCTATCTTAGTCCAAAGTTTTATACCTAACCATTTTTTGTTGTAACTTGTATTACCATCCTAAACATATCTTTTTAGAACTTAAACCATCAGATTAAACAACTTAAGCTTTTAGGTATTTCAACCATATGAACTTTATATCTCTTACATAAGTTTCTTTTCTGAATTTGGTAACAAGAAAAACTGTAAAACTATAACTATCTAATCTTCAATCTCCATCAGAGACCCAAGAAGGATAAAAGATTACTTGAGTAAACAGGAAATGCAGAGAAAACAACTTTCAAAACTAAGAAACAACAGAGATATCTGGCTGCCTGGACAGTCACCCCAAGGTTCCTCTGTAATGTTGAGGCATCCATCTTTGGCCTACTGGCCTAGAATATTTGACAGACTTTTCTGTAAAGCAGGAACTTTGAAGGACTGTCCTACCCTGTCTTGGCAAAGTTCAGCAGTTGCTTTCCTTTGTATTCTGCTTGTCCAGTGTGGATAGCACAGTGTCAGCAATTGAGGCAAGGTCAGTTTCTTTGCCCAGTGACTAGCTTTTGCCACAAGGAAAGCAAACTCCATATGGAATTTCTTCAATGCCCATCATCTTTTCTGAAGTAAATTGGTGCTCCTAGGAGCAGATACATCTCACTGTCATGAAAAGCCCTATGTTAACAAAACATTTTAAATGCCATACTCTGTAGGTCTTTGAAGTGTTTGAAGACCATCTATCTATCTAAAATGTAACTGGAAGTTTTCCTGTGTCCTGCAGCCACTTGGTTCCAAATAAACACACAGAGGCTAATATCAATTGCAAACTGTTTGGTCTGTGGCTCAGGCTTCTTGCTAGCTAGCTCTTTCATCCTATATTAACCCATTTCTAGTAATCTACATATTGCCACGTGACCATGGCATTACTTATCTGCTGGCATATTGCTCCTTGGGCGACAGGCTGGTGTCTGCCCTCACTCTGCCATCTTCTCCCTGTATCTCTCTTGGATTTTCCACATGGCTATATCCTGTGTTGCCATATGCCAAAACAGCTTCTTTATTAACCAATAGTAGCAACACATATTCACAGCATACAGAAAGACCATCCCACAGCACTAAAATATATCTGTTTAACTTTGAAAACATGCCTAATATGACTACTACAAATTTGATTATTATAGATGACTTCTAACCTGCATTTCTTAATTATATACTACAATTTTAAATGAGCTGCAGAAGCACAATGCCCCAAACAAGAGTAGAAACATACATTCAGTATAACAACAATAACTAAATTTGCATCAATATGCCAAAATCCATACCAACGTAAAATGTTTGAGACTAGTTGTTGTTCAAAAGTAGACTCAACAATCACCCCTTTATCCCCTCATTTCTATGCTATATCTCCCCTTTTTCATTTTAGAAAGAGATCCTTGAATCTAATCTTCTTTGTTTAGCTGTCTTCCTGACCATGACTAATAACAACTTGTAACCACCCTCCTAAATGATGACAAACATCCATAACCCACCGAATAATCAAAACCATCAACCCAACCTCTTGGGAATGTGAGTTGCATTCTCTAGACTGCTTCCTGTTATCTGGAGGCACTGGCATCTTTAGGGGACCCTGAGAAAATTGGGATAATGGTCAAGTCCTGGGAGAGCTAGCTGTATCATTTGTTGTCCAGTCTCTGGGTAATGGGAAAGTACAAGACTTATCTGAAGTCCTGGCTGGAGTAGTCTATGAGGCTGGACCATCTGAGTCAGCAGCCTTGAAGCCATTCTGGATGCAGAACTCAGAGAAAAGTGTAACATAGACACTTTGAGAGGCTGGATTACCTGAGCCACCTGTTTGGTGTCTTGACCCCTTGCTCTGAAAACACACAAACTTTTAAAGGTAACATACATATCTACATTAACACAACTATGGAACGTACGGTGTATACAAGTCAGTTAAAGATGATTTTTTGTTCTATGTTTAAGCAGGTAAAAGGTATCTGTCAGCTTTATAAGTTTCTTTGAACTGCATAACCAAACTGTAATATAAATCTCTATCTATGCCATATGAAAGGATGGCATGTAAAAATAAATCATGAGGGCTCTGTAGCCAACATGATTTATCTTGTCTCATCTTATCTATGAGCTGTTCCCAGGCAGAGGGATCAGCTTACATATCACCTTTCCTGTAGTCTTTCTTGGCTTCCTCTTCTATATTTGTAACCAAGATACTCAGGAGGTCTCCCCCGATCAAATCTGATCTCTATTAACCTGGAAGGAATCCACAGCCTTTCATTTCCTGTGGAAACAAAGCATAACCTCTTCTCTAACGTAATACAGTTTTTGACTTATATTTTAAAGTTAAGGCATTCCTAAAGTAAACAGGTTGGTTTAATTTGGCAGTCCCTTCCACAATCCAATGTCTCTCAGCATCTGTTGTATATGCTAATACATTCAAAAATTCAAAATCGATAAAGCATCATGTAAGGTCTAAACTCCCTGTGTTACAATATTTCCCATCCTTACATGACCTATTCTTTCTTCTGTTACTTTATTTCTCTCTTTAAAGACTTTATTTTATTTTATTTTATTATTTTTACCTATTTATTTTTTATGACTGTCTATTTTTTCTTTTTTCTTAAGCCTACACACATTGGTAAACATGCTGTAATCTGTTTAGAGGTTTTTTTTTCCATCTGAACTTGCTTTACTGTGTATCTATAACCTTTTCTATCTACTTGAACAAAACCTTAAACTGCCGTGCAGCTTAGCTCATAGCGCACTGGCAGCTCAAGCCCACAGTCAGTGGCCAGGAGATGCATCTCTGTATCATGGCCTTCATGAGAGACTGCAGAACTAAGAAGCTGCATTTGGCTCTATTTTTGTGTATCTGGAAGCATTTTAAAGCTTTTTCAGGTGTTATGTGGAAATATGTGCCCACATGCAAGATGCCATTTGTAGACAGATTTTCCTTTGAGCCACTAGCTCACAAAAAATGACACAAAGACTTATTATTAATTATGAAAGTCTGGTCTGTAGATTAGGCTTATCCCACTAGCTCATAACTTAAATTGACTCATATTTTTTAATCTACATTCTTTTATGTGGCTCAATTACCTTTACTCTGTATTACCCATACTCCTTCCTCTGCATCTCCTCGTGTCATCACCCTTCTTCCCAGCATTCTCTGTGTCTGGAAATCCTGCCTAGCTATTGGCCATTCAGCTTTTTATTAAACCACTCAGAGTGACACATCTTCACAGTATATAAAAAGATTATTCTACAACAGCAATCCTTCTATCTCAAGCTTCCAGCAGTGCTAAAATCATAGGAGGATGTCACCATGCTTTGCTTGACAAAATAATTTTTAGTCTGTTTAAAGGGTTCATAATATTGACACTGGAATATTCCTATACACTATGAGAATATTTGTCATTGTGATTGGTTTAATAAAGAAGCTGGGTGGCCAATAGCTGAACAGGATAAGGTTAGGTGGCAGAGTCAAACTGACAATGCTGGGAGGAAGAAGGGTGGAGTCAGAGAGTTGCAAGCAGATACACAGAGAAGCAAGATGGGCATGCTGTACTGAGAAATGTACCAAACTACATGGCAAAGCATAGATAAAAAGTATGAGTTAATTTAAAATGTAAGAGTTAGGTAGTAACAAGCCTGAGATATTAACCAAACATTTATAATTAGTGTTAAATAAACTTCTGTGTGGTTACTTGGGAGTGGCCTGTGGAACAGAAACTTCTACCAACATGACAAGATAAAGATGTATTTCCCAATCAAAATTCAGGTGAAAATGAATGTCCTCAGAAATGAATCCTGTGTTTAGAATCTATATTCCAAGGAGTGACTGATGGTCCCAATGGGAGCATCTGAGAAGCTAAGTAGTAATTCATTAAACCTAGTGAAAGTAAATGAACAGATGGTGATATAGAGAGCATCTATGGAATGCAGGATAAGGTTAAGGGAATACCAGTTAACCTTCCTCACTGTGGTGTGGATACTGTGATTAGCACGAATGAGAGCACGAGGGCTTTTGCAGGGACTGCTGGTCATCTTCTAATCCATTCAACCTCTGAAACTGAACAGACATAATTCAGACTGTTAGTGACTCTACACATCTGGCAGATGCAAGGGAGAATCCCTCTACAAAGGCAAATAGCATTATCTTGGTTCTAAGATTGCTTCTACCAACATTTCCCCAAGTATGTTGTCTAATATACATGCAGAAGCAGGCAAGACAGAGACAAAAGAATATGAATTGAGATGAGCAGGGATAAACAAGAGAAAGAGAATAACAAAGAAAGATACTGAAGTTAAAACAAACAGTTTGAATTAAAAATGTATGCCACATTTGGAGAATTGTTGAAGCCAAGTATAAACTTTATAAAAGAGTCAAGGTTCTTCTTTATGCATCAAAAGTCTATGTGTCAAGTTCAAAATTAAGTAGATAATCCCACAGCATTGGTATGTTAGCTACAGTTAGAACTGGAAAGGAGATAGAAAGATAAATTGGACATTGTAACTTTGCTATCAAGGAGTATATAGCTTATAGCCACATTCATCACACAGATTATTCTAGTCAAAAAATCTCTAACTGAAAATGCCTCAAGATTTTTTCTATGTTGTCTTCTAAATGGTAAAGAAAAGGAGTAAGTTGTGATGCTAAAATTATATGTTCCTAAATCAGTTCTGGAGGTGAGTTGCTAAAGATAGATGGATGAGAAAGAGACCATCATTACTGTAGATGAGACTCAAGACAGTGCTATTTTCTTCCAAGAGAGGATTCTCATGCATGTGGTGAGGACAATAGGTGGTCATGTTAATATTGAATGCCAAGAGAAGAGTCACAATCATTCATACCCCAGAGTGCAATGGCTTTAGTTGTAAGTATTGTGATCACCCAGTACTTCAGGTCAGCCCCATTCTTCAACCCACATAAAAAGCATTAGCAACATGGTCCCAACTATATTAAAGCTGTATTGATTTGGGGGCTGTGAAAGCAATATATTTCTTTTCAATTTCTTTAAAACAGGAAGTGGCTGGGGACATGCTCAAATAAAATAACCTAGTCTCAATACTGAGAGGATGGTTGAATTAAAGCATAAGTTACTTAATGTCCAACATAAATATCCCTCCTAGCATTTGGAGCTTGGAAATGAACAGTTTTTTCTCAGAATTATGAACTTCTCTTAGACACATCATGAACAAAAAGACTGAAGAAAACCTGTCCTACATATCCTTGTTATTTGTCCCAAATATACTACTGGCATGTTGTTTCCAAAGGAGCAGAAGGGGCTAGGGATGTGGCTCAGAGGCATGGCACTTGCCTAGCATGCATGAAAACTTGCATTAAATTTAATGAAAAGGAAAAAAAGTGCCTAGAAAGAGTGAATCTAATCCCACAGCCCCTCCCTGGGGCCAGGGTAAGCATGCATGTCTCATTCATATACAGTTATTGGCCTATAGTCAAACACTGAAGGATTCTGCTCAGCTTTGGGAAGTCACCACCAATGAACTAGTCCAAAGTTTTCATGGCATATCTGTGGTCACCAAGTACCACCAGGATGTATGACACACTGAGATAACACCTATACCAGACTACGGGGAATTATGATTAGTCTACATCAGCCAACCACCAGCAATGCTAGGTAATGCAAGCTGGAATCAAACTCTGTATACTAGAGCTATTTCAGAACTCTAAGACATGCCTAGGTATAGGGATGTTAGCATATGCCCAGTTTTAGGTTTCATCAGCCTGGGATTAAATTCTAAGGTGAAGTCCTAGCCTAGGTTTATGATTCAATCCTACTCCCATTCAGTAGGAACTGTGTACCATGTTATGCTGCCTGGTATTATAGTTGTATTGATAAAGGCAGACCCTTGTCCACATAGACTGATGTTTACCTAAATTTGTCTCCTAGTCTCACAACCACAGGGACCTATACAACTTCAGGGGCACATTGAAGCCTATGCCACAGTTGTCAGTAAGGCAACTGAAATTTGAGTCTATTGTCGTGGAGTGCAGGTCTTTGCCTGGTACAGGAGTTGACCTATAACTCTGGTTGCAACCCTTGGCTCTTGTGATGCAAGCTATATCTGTGGTCCCCTGGGTTGGGAAATAGGTGGTGGAGAGAGCCAGGCTGCCAAAACTGATGATAAGCTGGGTTGCACCTCATTCTTCTAGCCACAGGAGCATATATTGTATATCAGGAGGGGTGGGAGCTCTCCAGGCTCACTTCAAGGATAGAAGATATGATACAAAGCGAAACCTGAGTCCACTCTACAGTGCACAAGGCTCAGCCTAATTCTAGGGTCAGTCAGGAGCTCTCTGAGCCTTGGCTTGTGTCTGGGGTTTCCAAGATATACTGAATGCTTGGTCTCACCACAATGGGCCTAGCACTGGGGTTTGAGGCCAAGCCTTGTGTTAGATTTCCTGTACTGCTCTTGGGGTGGGGATCATGTACCCCACTCTATCATTGAAGTTGGAAGAGGGGTGGTACAGGCAGTTTCTCATTTTCACCAGGCCTGAGGAACCTTCAGATTCTTAGTGTAGTCATGGGCATTGGCATAGCAGGAGGGACTTCTGGCTTTGCTCGGTTCTGGGTTTTATCTTGACAGACACAGCCCTGGATTTCTCAGGCCTGAGTTTACTCCTCTTTCCCTTCCTCAATAGAAAAATATCTCTCTTGAGATATCTGCCTTGAGATGCTTTGAGATGGGGAAGGAGTGACACAGATAATATTTTTTATCCCTGCTTCTTCTATGCCATCTTTTTGTTTTGTTTAATAAAGTGGTAACAAGGACTGAACTTGAGGTAACATCACTTAGACTTTTGGTGGGTTGTTATATGGCTATTACAGATACATTATACTACCAGACTGAATCCAAAAGGCCAATGGCTCCTAAACTTCTGCAAGTAATAGTAATCTGGATTGTCATGTTTGTCTCTAATCACACATAGAAAAAAGTCAAAATTGAGTCACAAGGAGGAGGAGAAGGAAGAAGACGAGAAGTAGAAGGAGGAAGAGAAGGAAGAGGAGAAGAAGAGGAAGAGGAAGGAATGCTAATAGAAGGTCTGGTTGTGATAACTTAAAAAAGGAAAGGGATTAATGGGAGTGGGAGTCAGACAAAAAAGGGCTGAGTATGATCAAAATAAATTATACATATACATAAAAATACCTTAATTATGTATTTGTATAATTAATATATGTTTAAAAACATTTTAAAAGTTATTCCCAGGATCACAACAAATAGTGTATTATCTCAATATCATATATATAGTTAAGAACTGGGGATCTTATACTAACTTTGCCAAGTATTCCCTCAAAATTATCTTCCTTTGATTAAAATTGCAATACTTACTCTCTCCAACATGCTTAAACTGAAAGGAAATTTTGTTCTGGCTAATTTCAATGGAAAAATGTGCTATTTACCCAGTCTTTCCATTTTGATAGAAAAAAATGACTAGAAATGTCAGATGCTTGTGCCTAATAAAGGTTGCCCTCCTTTAAAATATCTGAAGAAAATTTTCAGTTCAGCTTTAAAAAGACTTCTTAAAATTCAGTATTGAAATTATTAGTACAGAAAAAACTCAACTTGATTAATACTTAAGAATATTATATAAATAGTTCTATAAATAAAGAACATGCATAGCCCCAGAGAGATTCAGAAGGGTTCTAGTAAACAGATAAAACCATCACCAAGGGATAAGGTAGAACGTGTTCAGGATGTAATTCACTCTGTCTCATCATGCTATTGGAATACTATCCACAAATACATTTTTATATTGACCAATGGAGGTTCAAAATGACCCTGCTTGACTGGTCTTTCCCTTCCATCAAAGATGATGCATTTTGCATTTGAAAAGTATTATAAGCTTCTAAGTGGTAATTTTTAAATATTCAATATTTAAAATTCACAGACTTTACCAAATGTATTCCTATTGCTCTATTTCCATCCCTATTTATTACCATACAGATTTGTATCAATGAAGGGCATGAATTGGATAACTTCTGCAATATGAAAGGATTAAAAGCTCTGCAATATCTTGTGCTAAATCCCATAAAGGCAAGATGGGGCTGCAGAGGTTATGTAGATCTATCTTCAGGCATGAAAAGAAGTATTTGCATAATGACAGTTGTTGCAAGAATCTCTCCATCACTCAGACTTACCTATTTGAATGTTCCACCCTATTTGAATTTCTCACACTCACATAGATCCCCAAAGGCAACAACTGATGCTGACCTATAAAGATATGGTTGATCAAATGTTCCAGTCTCTTACACTGCCTTTAAGTGATTGACAACAGTGAACACCCTCTCTTGAAGTGAAAAGACCCAAATGTCTCATATGGATGAAATTCTAGATGCCAGGGCTAGACACACAATGGGATACAGGTTGCTCTGAATTCAGAAGCACAGTACTGGAACTCCTTAAGAGAACCCATTCATGGGTGAAGATTGAAGAATGTATACACAAGTCAGAAGGACCACTAATCTACACTATAGCTCACTCGGCCAAATGAAAGCAAGGTTGCTAATCAGCGGACTTAAAAAACTAAAGATATCAGTTTATATTATCCAGACCGGGCTGATGTATTTAATCCTGAAGTGGGGAGGAGGGGAACAGGAGAATCGGAACCAAAGAGAAGGCATCATGAGAATAATTAAACCAGCTGTCACTAGCTTTAAAGTTTGAGGAAGAATCCCGGAACCAAAGAATGATAGCCACTTCTAAACACTGTAAAAAAAAAAAAAAAAAAAAAAAAAAAGTACAGAAACAGTTTTTTTCTTAGAACCTCTAGAAGGAACTCAGCCTTGCATTTTTATTTTTGTATTGCTTTTCTATTTTCTTTAAATTTAATGGCAATTCCTTAATTTTGCTCCATGATACTTCACTGCAGACTTCTAACCTTTAAACCTATAAGAAAATTAATGTTTGTTATGTAAAGTTCCTAATTTGTAGTAATTTGCTTCATTAGCAAATTAATAGAATAATTGGAATGTTTTGGAGTACTTCATGATTTCTTTTATGTTGACAGTATATTTATGCTAAGTTGGCATGGAGGACAATGTTCACACAGCATCTACTCATCTTCTTCCATATCATGCCCAGGCATGCCACCATGGCTAGCTAGTCTCTCATATTCCAAGATGCCCCCAGCACAAATGCCTGGGAACCATCAATAGAACATTGGATCTGGGAAGATCAAGAATTCGAATTTCTTAAAAAAAATTCTCAGAAGATGCTGGTACTTCTGGTTACGGGGGACCACATTTCCATTCCTCCAGGTGTAGTAGAAAAGAAAGGCATATAAACAAATAAGATACTTTCTATAAAATATACTATAATTCTTTAACTACAGAAAATATCCAGTATGACATACTACAAAAGAATACAGCCATCAGTACAGAAGTATAAAAATAATGCAGTGGGTTGGAAAAAGATTTGAAAAAAAAATGTTTAAACAGAAAGGGGGATAGATAAGTCAAGAGCTATATCCAGCAGAGGACTACATGTTGGAAAGACAAAGAGGAAACCACCTTGTTTCTAGGACACAGAAAATATACAACTCAAAGAAATGGTAATTACAGGGAAATGAAGCCAGAGAGAGACAGACACAGAGATAGAGAGCACAAAGAGTCTTTCTGCTCTAAGTACATCAGTGTGACAGTAATCCAAATGCTGGAGCTACCTGCTGATATCTATACACAGACATGTATATCAGAGGGCACACATGGCAGCTGCATTGGACAAGCGAGACTGGTAATGAGAGCGGAAGCAGAAAGGGTAGGAAGGAGACTCCTCCAGAGACATCATCAATGCCTGCTCTATACAGTAAAAAAGAAATGGCCTGGCTAGCTTATCTATGAGAGAAGCATTCAAGAATACCAATTAACCCTTTATAAGGTTGGTTAAAACTTAGGTATAGATAGTGAGGGGTGACTATAGACAATGAAAGGGTGACTGCCAGGGTTCTAACTAACACATTTGATTAGCTAATGGAACCACTCACCAGGAGTAAAGGCCCTATAAGAGAGGCCTTCTCTGGGAGAAGTGATGGTTTTCCAGAATCCTGTACAGTAAAACAACCTCTGGAGGCATCACAATCCCTAACCTCAAGCTCTACTATAGAACTACAGTAATAAAAACAGCTTGGTACTGGCATAAAAACTGACATGTGGACCAGTGGAATCAAACTGAAGACCCTGACATTAATCCACACACACATATGAACATATAATTTTTGACAAAGAAGCCAAAACTGTGCAATGGAAAAAAGAAAGTATATTCAACAAATGGTGCTGGCATAACTGGATATCAACGTGTAGAAGGCTGCAAATAGATCCATATCTGTCATCGTGCACAAAACTTAAGTCCAAGTGGATCAAAGACCTCAACATAAATTCAGTTACTCTGAACCTGATAGAAGAGAAAGTAGGAAGTAGTCTTGAATGCATTGGCATAGGAGATCACTTCCTAAACATAACACCAGTAGCACAGACACTGAGAGAAACAATCAATGGGACCTCTTGAAACTGAGAAGCTTTTGTAGAGCAAAGGATATGGTCAACAAGGCAAAGTGACAGCCTACAGAATGGGAAAAGGTCTTCACCAACCCCACATCTGACAGAGGGCTGATATCCAGAATATATAAAGAACTCAAGAAAATAGACATCAAAATGCCCAACAGTCCAATTAAGAAATGGGCTGTAGAACTAAACAGAGAATTCTCAACAGAGGAAGCTCAAATGGCTGAAAGACATTTAAGGAATTGCTCAATATCCCTAATCATCAGGGAAATGCAAATCAAAATGACTCTGAGATACCACCTTACACGTGTCAGAATGGCTAAGATCAAAAACACTGAAGACACCTTATGCTGGAGAGGATGTGGAGCTAGGGGAACTCTCCTCCACTGCTGGTGGGAATGCAAGCTTGTACAACCACTTTGGAAATCAATATGGCGCTTTCTTAGAAAATTGGGAATCATTGTCCCCCAAGACCCAGCTATACCACTCTTGGGCATATACCCAAGGAATGCTCAGTCATACCACAAGGGCACTTGCTCAACTATGTTCATATCAGCATTGTTTGTAATAGCCAGAACCTGGAAACAACCTAGATGCCCTTCAACTGAAGAATGGATAAAGAAAATGTGGTACATATACACAATGGAATACTACTCAGCAGAGAAAAACAATGACATCATGAGGTTTGCAGGCAAATGGATGGATCTAGAAAAAATCATCCTGAGTGAGGTAACCCAGACTCAGAAAGACAAACATGGTATGTACTCACTCATAGGAGGATACTAGATGTAAAGCAGGGATGACTGGACTGCTACTCACAACTCCAGTGAGGCTACCTGGAAAACGGGACCCTAAGAGGGACACAGGGATTGCCCAATGACAGAGAGATGGATGAGATTTACATGAACAACCTGGACATGAGTGGGGGTAATGAAGAGCAAGGTTCGAGTGAAAGAGAGCTTAGGGGAGCAGGAGATCCCAGCTGGATCAACAACAGAGAGGGAGAACAAGAAATAAGAAACCATGATAAATGAATATTCACAATATTTTCTTAAGGTGACTGGGTTATGTGTAAGGGAAGATGGTCAGATGATAACTGTAATGATCTACTATTTTCCAGGACATCAAATTATAAAATGAAATTTAGTATTCAAATGAAATAACAATGTTTGCCTACAGCCTGAGACCCATGCCACAATAGTGAGCCCACCCCTGACACTGACTGGAGGACCAGGACCCAGAGGCAGGATGACCTGGAGACCTAGGATAGAACCAAACACAATTGGAGAAAATAAAACTATCAACATAATGATGCTTAATGATATTATACTATGATCATAGATTTGTGCCTAGCCTAATTGTCATCAGAGAGGTTTCATCCAGCAACTGATGGAAACAGATGCAGAGATCCACAGCCAAACATTAGGCTGAGCTCAGGGTATCCTGTGGAAGACAGGGAGGAAGGGTTATAGGACCAAGGGAGGTCAAGGACATCACAAGAACACCCACAGGATCAACTAACCTGGGCTCATAGAAGCTCACAGAGTCTGAACCCACAATCAGGGAGCCTGCATAGGACTGATCTTGGCCCTCTACATATATATGACAGCTGTGTAGCTTAGTCTTCTTGTGGGACTTCTAACAGTGGGAGCAGGGGCCATCTCTGACTCTTTTGCTGACTTTTGGGACCACATTCCTCAGACTGGGTTGCCCTGGCCAGCCTTAATACAAAGGGAGCTGCTTAGTCTTACCACAACTTGATATGCCATGTTTTGTTGATATATAAAGCAAAATGTGAAAAATATTTAAAGGGTTTTTCTTCTAAAAACTAAAAATATTTAAAGCATATTATAAACTGAAAATCTAACATTATGCAGCCATCTAAACAAATGTTTGTTCAAATGACTAAATGCAACCAAATGTCATCCAATGTGATATCTTGGTGACAGACACACTGGCTTATATAGAGCTAAGGACTAATAGCTAGATCATATGTGACTGAAAAACAACCAAGAAGGATATTAAAGAATAAATAGAGGAAATGCCTGAGGACATCAATTTAGGAAGTTGTTTCATAATGTCTTCTACATATGACATGGTTATTGTGCCCATGAACTCACTGCAGCTATGATTAGTTGCACAAGACCCACACAAGTTTGGAGCCTGTCAACATTCTATCATGAATGAAGGGGCATTTCATGAAGCCCTACCCTGCCCTGAGAAGATACTGACAGTTAGGGGTTGCTGGGAGAAAGGGGTGGGGGGCACCATTTACTTTAATTTAGCCACTGGTAAAGTATCCATTTTCCAGTAAATAATCCCCATCCATGCTATGTAAGCAAACATAATTAAAATCTCTCAGTCACTGAAAAAAAGCCATGAAGATAGGATGGGGACTTGTTAAGAAGAAGAAAGAGTCCAGTAAGAGGGAGAGGGGATGGGAGAGGGTAATGGTAGGTGGAAAATGGGCAAAATATATCATATATATATAGGGAATTGTTAAATAATTTTTAAAAGCTGTTTCCAACTGTTGGGGCCCATGAAAGGATGAGGTTAAAAGATTTTTGTCTTCCAAGACAATCAATGCTCACTTGACCCTCCTTAGATCAAAAGATAAAGAATATTCACTATAGTGACTACGGCTCGATTGGCTCCTGATAAATAGACCCATGAGTCACAAAGCATTGACTTTAATAGCTCAGCCACGCACAAATGATCCCCACAAATATAGGTGGTCCAAATATAGCAATTCAGAAGAGAATATGAATTGATACTTTATAAGCTGCTAGTGATACCATGACTGTAGATAGCACCAGCCATATAGGTAATGTCTGCTTAAGCTGAATCCTTTGTAATTTATTCAAGGTTGCTATGCAGCTTATTGAAGGTTAAAGGTCCTTCTGATTTCATTATTAGTGAAAAATCTGAGAAATAAATATGTAATGATGGCAAAACCTGAAGAAAAGTTTGAGTATTTAAACCCTTTTGAGGATGAACTCTCTTCAAATGTCTAAATATTATTTATTTGTAGTTCAACAATTCACATTAGAGGAAACTTTAATCACACAGGGGGACAGTATGTGATTTTCTGAGGAAAGTGAAAGTTTAAAAAATGGCTTTTATCAAGCAGTTAGTTATTGCTGCATACAGCATCATGCTAAAATGCAGCCTTAAAACCCTCAATGTTTATATTATTGCTGTCAGAACTCATGCAGTGAGTTTTCAGTCAACTTTGGGTTGGGTGGATAGTTATTCTAATCTTAACTGAGCATTAGTACCTGCCTTGTTCTTGTCAGACTATAGGACAGTGCTGAATAGGGTGGGGAGAGCTCTCCTTGGTGTATTGTCTCTCTTTCAGCAAGGTAGGCCAAATTTGTTGTCAGGATGGCAGGATTCTCACAGATTGGTATGATATATATTTCTAGGCTGGGACAATTCTAACATATTCTTTTGGCTAAAAGCAAAGCACTCGACCAGGTCACATTCAAGAGAGTGAGAAAATAGACCTCTGCACCTTGAGAACAGGATTGTGAAGGGATGAAAAATTGAGGTCAACTTTGCAACCAGTCTGTCACATGCATAATGCAAACATTACATCCACATCAAATACTGGGGGGGGGGGGGTAGGTAACACAACTGAGTAATGGTCAACTAAATAAATGGACCATCTCCTTTCTATTATATGTGATACATACCAAGAAAGTGCCTAGTTTTATCAACAGAGGAAAAAAAGTTTCGCACCCACACCTCATTGCAGTCAAATAGGAACTCCATTAATATCACACTTTTACCTGTCTGACCTTGAAAGATGCTTAAAATATGTTTGAGCTCTTCCTATAACAGATGAAATACATCTATTGACTATTTTGTCAAAGAAAATATGTATTGTTTCACTCAGCATAACACTGTTGGAAGTGTTATAGGATGTGGCAAATTCTGACACTTTTCAGAGTGATTCAGAAACTAAAACTTTGCCAAGAAAATTCTAATACTTGAGACTTTTTTTCCAAGTTATCCATTTAATGGTCAAATTATTTCTCTTCTTTTGTTTTTGTAGATACAATCCAAGCAAACTGTATTTTTCCCATCTGAGACTCCAGAGCCATTTAAAAATCAGGAGTAGCAGGAGTGAGAGTCGGGAAAATGGCTCAGTGGATAAGCACTTGCTGCAGAAACTTTAAAACCTAACTCTGGACCCCAGAGCCTGTGTGGAGCCAGGCATCAACAATGCCATCTGTCATTCTAGTGCTCATCCAGCAAGATGGGAGGCAGAGGCAGGAGAATCCTTGCAAGTTTGCAAGCCATTTGGCCTGGCATATGCAGTGTAACAACAAGACACCCTGTTCCACAAAAAAAGTGGACGGTGAGGCCCAACACCTGAGGCTCTCTCCTCCGACCTCCACATACAAGCTGTGGAACAAGCTCACACGGTGGCACGGCAATACGTGAACACAGACGTAAGTAAATCCAAACACATGCACAATTTCAAATACAAAAGTAGTAGTAGTTAGGAAATTCTAGCCTTACTAGGAGACAGAGACACAGTCTCAGTAAAGGCCCTGTCCCTCTGTTGGCTCTTGCAGTTTTTCTGCCCCACGTCTGAAATGATCGCCAAGCCTTAGGTGCGAGAGTTATATTGCAGATGTAACATCGTACAAACTGAGCAGGCTGTATTTGTGTATTTAGGGATATATATGTATATAGAGATATATATGTGTGTATATATATGCATATAACAACAATTAATGAAAAACAATGCCATGAATTTGAAAAAGAGCAATGAAGGGTATATGGGAGGGTTTAGATGGAGGAAAGGGAGGAGGAAATGATGTAATCATATTACATTCCTAAAAGTAAAATTATTTAAAAAATAAATAGGGAATGCATAAATTATCCACACACACCTCGCCACCAAAACATAGTAGTTGGCTCCAGGAAATACTCGAATTTTAACATAAGCAGGGACACTGACCAATAAGAACACAGCCTGGCCTTGGCTTTTGCTGTACTGCAGTTTGTTTGTTTGTTTCCTTTATTTTATTTTTCTTTTTTAAGAAAATTTGTATTCATTTTACATACCAACCACAGATTCCTCCTCTCTTCCCTCCTCCTGCTCCTACCCCCCCAGCCTTACCTCCCCCCAACCCACCCCCCATTCCCTCCTCTGAAAAGGCAAGGCCTCCCATGGAGAGTCAGCAGAGCCTGGTACATTAAGTTGAGGCAGGTCCAAGCCCCTTCCCATGCATCAAGGCTGTGCAAGGCGTCCCACCATAGGTACAGGACTCCAAAAAGCCCGCTCATGCACCAGGGCTTTTTAACAGAAGGGAGGTGCTTTAATAAAACCACTTAACAGGCTATATGTGTTTCCTCTGAAGCATTAGGGGCACTGATATTGTCTGGAAGAAATCTAAGGTACCGAGTAGAAGCTGAGTAATTTCTCTGTGCACTGAGGACATGGGAGCTGGCAATACCTATGCCGCCATTAGACCCAGAGTTTCTAAAGGACAAGGTGTGCTTCCTGTAGGACAGATGGTACCCCTCACTAAAGAAAGCAACACCAGTCATCTCACTTAGGTCTTGTTTAAGAGGGCCACCTGGAGGGCTGAACTGCTCAGCAGAGAGCAGCTATAGTTCCTGCCACCTTCTCCAGGCTCAGAAAGGAATAGAGGATTAATTGGAAGAGTGATGCATTTATCTTCATCAAGGAAACTGTACAGAGACCCAGATCAATGGGAGCAATTTTTACCAACCACAAAAGTGCTGATGAAAGAATCAATTCTTAAAATCTTCAGTCAGGTCCAGAAGTTCTAACCCAGTTTCATATAGTGCTAATCAAGTAAAAATTTTATTTACTTCTCCTTCCTTCCTCTGATTCCTTGCACTTGAACTCTGAAGAGCCAATACCTCCATTTCATTAAATAATTGTGAAGAAATCAAAAGCAAGTAAAACAAAAGGTTGGCCCCAACATTCTCTTTAACCACTTCCACTAGCCACACATAGTTAGGGAAGCAGAGAAAGGCATCATCCCTAAATAAATCCCATATTCTGAGCATCACACAGGATGGAACATTTTAATTAACTGTTTGGAGGACTTTCTAGTTATATCAGAATATGGAGAAAAGCTATAAGATGCCCCCAGTTTTCACCTCAAGCAGAATGAAGTGTCTTAAATGGAGAAGCAAACAGCAGGAAACAAAATTGGCTTAAAATTACATAGCACTCTTCATTCTATCTAATGGACCAATACAAAGACACCTCTCATGGAGGAACAAAAATAAGAAAGCAAATAATGACATAGTAATAGGCAGTAATAAAGCATAAAAAGAAACAAAGCTAGGTGTGAGATAAGGTGGTGTTTTATACACTGTAGCCAGAGACAGCATTTTAACAGACATATGAAACAGCAGAGCCAGTTTTAGAAGGGTCTGTGGGAAGACAGTCAAAGCAGAAAACCAGGAAGTACAAAAGTGCTGAGTCAGGAATGAGCTTGGCAGTTCAAATATACATACATATATATATATATGTGTGTGTGTGTGTGTGTATATACATATACATGCATTTATACATATATTAAAAGCATATGGCTAAAATCAAGGGACTGGGAAGTGAATGTAGGTCATGAGTTTGGAAATTCATCAGGAATCTAATCATACATAAACAGTCACGAAAAAGAGTTTGAAATACAATTCAGAATTTAAGGGCTAATTTCTATTCTAAAATAATTGCCTTGGTAATTACTGCATAAAGAATGGATAGTAGGCCACAAAGAATGGAAGCTGACTCAATTGGTGAGGCGCTTGCTTCCAAGTCACCCAAAGGTGCTTACAAAAGGGGTAACCATTCCAAACACAACTGAGTTTGAATCTTATGGGAAGAAGGCAGATTCTCCAAGGGTTTCTTCAGGACAGGATCAGGAACCACCACCTTATATTACATCCTGAACATCCTATAATCACACAGAGAATTTATGCGCAACCTGAGACTTACTTACACTCTCTGTGAAATGTATATGCTTCCATCTACTCTCTGCTTTAACACATTTCACCCACCATTAATAGCAGTCATTACATGACTTAGCAGCTCAGACTTTTCATTGGTTCTAACTTGGGCTCAATTTTATTATTTATATCAAGTCATATCCCTTTTCCTGATTCTCAACTTTTGTATTATTTACATATTCAACTCCTTGTTTTAAAGAATTAAGCTGCAGGGACTGGAGAGATGGGTGAGTGGTTAAGAGTACTTAGTGTTCTTGCAGACATCCTGGGTTTGGTTCTCAGCTCCCATGTCAGTGGCTCACAGCCCCCTGTAATGCCAGTTCCAGAAGATCATATACCCTCTTCTGGCCTCCATGGGAACTAACACCCATGTGCATGTACTCTACATACAAATACAGCTAATAAAAACTAAAAACAAAATAATTTTCAAGGAATTATTAACTGTAGCCTCAGTAGTCTTTAATACAATGGACTATACTTACATGTAATTTGGACTTATATCCATTACAGCTTCCAAGTCTTCTCTGGTATAAGGCAAGAATTAACATTTTTTTAAAAAAAAATACTAATAGTAATTCTATTTTTCAACTCATTATCTATCAGACAGTAACTGGATTAATTCCTACCTGATATAATTGAAATACATGTCTAGAGACTGTACCCCCTCCCCTGGGCTCCATATTCCAGCCTACTATTTTGGAAGAAGACTTTGGCTTTACCATACGCCAGGCCAGATTTAGGGAGTCCATCCCTGGCAGCTTTACAAAGAGGGCAGTCAGGTCCTTGGGACCCCAGCACCCTTTCCCTGGACTCCATACTCTAACTCACAGCCCTAGCAGCTTCACTGGGGGCCAGGCTGGTCCTAGGGACACCAGCACCCCATTCCCTGGGCTCCATACTCTGACTCACAGCCCTGGAAGCTTCACTGGAAGCTAGGCTGGTCCTAGTGACTCCAGGACTACCTTCCCTGGACTCCATACTGTGCCCATAGCCCTGGCAGCTTTATTGAAGGCCAGGCTGGTCCTAGAAAACCCAGATAAGACACCGCCCACTGCTAGCTAACACTCCTTAAAGCCCACCTAACAATCTCAGATTGCATCCCCTCCCCTGGGCTCCATATTTTGGCCTACAACTTCAGAAGAAGATTTTAGCTTTACCAGAGGCCAGGCCAAATCTAGGGACCCAAGGCTCCCAAAACTCCAAGACTTGCAAGTCACCAGAAGAATCCTTATCTACTAGGGCCAGAAAACCAGAGGGAAACGGAAACAATGGAACAAAACATCCATCCAACATAGACAAATGCAGGAATCAATGCTTAGATCTATAATCATCCCAAATCCAAGTGCAGAAAGGGCAATATGGCACCACCAGAAACCAGCTATCCTACAAGAGCAAGATCCGAACATTCCAACACAGCTGAAGCAAAAGAAAACGACCTTAAAAATGACTTTATAAAGATGACAGAGGTCCTTGTAGAGGAAATGAAAAAATCCCTTAAAGAAACTGAGGAAAACACAAACAAAAAAAGTGGAGGAAATCATTAAATCCCTTAATGAATGCCAAGAAAGCCAAGAAAAAAATAAACAGGTGAAGAAAACATTTCAAGATCTGAAAATGGAAATAGACCCCAGCTTGGATTACTAGAACTAGTGGAGAGGGTACCTGATCTGAACTGGCTTGCCCCAGTGATCAGGTCGGTGAATACCCTAACTGTCATCACAGAGCTTTTCTCCAATGACTGATGGAAGCAGATACAGAGATCCACAGCCAAACACCAGGCAGAGCTCCAGGAGTCCAGCCAAAGCACGAGAAGAGGGATTCTATGAGCAAGTGCATCAGGATTATGATGGGGAAACCTGCAGAGACAACCAAACCAAACTAGAGGGAACTCATGAAAGTTGGATCAATGGCTGTGGAGCCTGCATAGGACTGGACTAGGCCCTCTGCATGGCGAGATAGTTGTATAGCTTGATCTGCTTGGAGGGCCCGCTGGCGGTAGGATCAGAATCCATCCCTGGTGCATGAGCAGGCTTTTTAGAGCCCACTACCTATGATAGGACACCTCATCCAGCCTTGAGGCAGGGAGATTAAAGGCTCACTTCCTGGGATTGAAGGCATGAGTCACCATGCCTAGATGTTTCCAGTATGGCTTTAAACTCACAGAGATCCAGACAGATCTCTGCCTCTGGAATGCTAGGATTAAAGGCGTGTGTGCCACCATTTTCTGGCCCCTATATCTAGTAGCTGTTCTGTTCTCTGACCTCATATAAGTTTATTAGGGTGTACAATATTTTGGGGAACATAATATCACCACAGAGAAGGGCTTGGACTTGCCTCTACTGGATGTGTCTCCTCATGGGAGGCCTTGCCTTCCTGCGGAGGGTGGGGGGGAGTTGGCAGAGGGAGGCTGGAGGGGTGGGAGGAGGGAAGAGGGGGATTTAGGTCCATTTGATTTATAATGTATGTTGATTCCATTATTTCTCTGTTTAGTTTATGTCTAGACATGTTGTTTGTTGGTGATAGTGGGGTATTAAAATGTCCCACTATTGATGTGTGGGGTTTGATGTGTGATTTAAGTATTAGTAATGTTTCTTTTTTTTTTTTTTTGGTTTTTCGAGACAGGGTTTCTCTGTGTAGCTTTGTGCCTTTCCTGGATCTCGCTCTGTAGACCAGGCTGGCCTCAAACTCACAAAGATCTGCCTGTCTCTGCCTCCTGAATGCTGGGATTAAAGGCGTATGCCATCACCACCTGGCCTAGTAATGTTTATTTTATAAATGTGGGTACCCTTGCATTTGAGACATAGATGTTTGGAAGTGAGTCATCATTTTGGTGGATTTTTCCTTTGATGGGTATGAAATATTCTTCTTCACCTCTTTTGATTAATTTTGGTTTGAAGCTATTTTATTAGATAATAAGATAGCTACACCAGCTTTCTTCTTACATTTGTTTGACTGGAAAAACGTTTTCCAACACTTTACTCTGAGGTAATAACTATCTTTGATGTTGATGTGTGTTTCTTCTATGCAGAAGAAGGATGGATCCTGTTTCCATATCCATTCTCTTAGCCTGTGTCTTTTTATTAGTGAATTGAGTCCACTGATATTGAGAGATAGTAATGACCAGTGACTATTGTGGAATATTATTTTAACTGGGCAAAGATGTATTACATTTGTTTATGCTGCAGAATATTGAACTGTGTAAAGGTGTGTGACATTTGTTTATGTTGTATTTGTTTAACAATGTAAGGATGTGTGTTTAATTATTTAAAGATCTGTTGCATTTGTTTCACCTTGCCTAACTAAGGTACCTGATTGGTCTAATAAAGAGCTGAATGGCCAATAGCTGGTAGAGAAAGGATAGGTCGAGCTGGTAGGCAGAGAGAATAAGTAGGAGGAGAAATCTAGGCTCAAGAGAGAAAAATGAGAAAAGAAGGGGGAAAGATGAAGAAGAAAGAAAGGGAGATGCATGGGGCCAGCCAGGCAGCTGCCAGCCAGTAGACACAAAGTAGGACATACAGAAGGAAAAGGTAAAAAGCCCTGAGGCAAAATGTAGATGAAGAGAAACAGGTTAAGTGATAAGAACTAGCAAGAAATAAGCATAAGATAAGGCTGAGCATTCATAACTAATATTAAGTCTCTGTGTCATTATTTGGAGATGGTTGGTGGCCCAAAAGAAAAAGCCTGACACAAGTGATTGTTAATTTCTGTTATTTTGTTGTTGGTGGTAGTGGTTGCCTCAGGGTTTCTATTGCTGTGAAGAGACCATGACCACTGCACTGCAACTCTTATAAAGAAAGCATTTAATTGAGGTGGCTCACTTACATTTTCAGAGGTTCAGTCCATTATCATCATGATGGAGAGCATGGCAGCATGCAGGCAGATGTGGTGCTGAAGTAGTAGCTGTGAGTCCTACATCTTGCAGGCAACTGGAAGTTGATTGAGACACTGGATGGTATCCTGAGCATAGGAAACTTCAAAGCTCACTCCCATAGTGACATACTTCCTCTAACAAGGCCATACCCACTCCAACAAAGCTACACCACGTAATAATGGCACTCCTTATGAGATTATGGGAGCCAACTACATTCAAACTATCACATTCCACTCCCTGGCCCTCATAAACTTGTAACAATATCATAATGCAAAATGCATTTAATCTGACTTCAAAAGTCCCCATAGTCTCTCACAGTCTCAACAATATTTAAAAGTCCAAAGTTCAAAGTCTCTTTAGAGATTTACACAATCTCTTAAGTGTAATCCCTTATAAAATCAAAATCAAAAAGCAGATCACATACTTTCAACATATAATGGCACAGGATATACATCATCATTCCAAAACATAGGTAGCATAGCGAGGAAATACTGGACTAAAGAAAGACCAAAAACCAGCTGGGCAAGCTCCAAACTCTGCATCTTCATGTCTGATGTCAAAACATTCTTCAGATAGATATCTGATATTGTTCAGCTTTATTGATTGCAACACACTTCTTTCTCTTGGGCTGGATCCACTCCCTGTTAGCAGCTTTCTTTGGCCAGTGTCCCATGGTTCTGGCATCTCTAACATCTTGGGGTCTCCAAGGCAATCCAGGCTTCGCCTTCACAGCTTCACACAATGACTTCTGTAGGCCTCCATTCAGGGACACCTCTGACACAGGCTTGGCCTCAGCAGCTTGCCCTAATCTCAGGGGCAATATTCCATAACCTATTTCTTCTATTCTTAACTCTAAAGCCAGAACCACGTGGTCAAACCTGCCAAGTTCTGCTGTTTACTGGTTCTGGAACATTGCCCCCTCATTCAATTACATCTTCATCAGCTTTCTGTCCTTCACTGCCTAAACTTGGCTCTCCTAAAACTGGATCTCTAGATCAGGCTGGCCTTGGACTCAGAGATCCTCAACTTCTCGCTTTCCCAATGCTGAGATTAAAGGTGTGCCCCATCACACCTGGCTCTAAGCTTTTCTTTAATTTAATTCCTAAAAAGGAAGTTGGAACCTTAGCTAGGTGGGATCTTGCCCCGTGGTCACCACTCCCCTTATTTCATTTGTTCATCTGTTTTCAGCATAGGATTTATCTCCATTCCACTTTCTGATCCTCTTTTTCCCTCCAAATATTTTTCCTTGCTCAGTTGGCTTTCTCCTTTTCATTATAAATCTTCATCAGAGTTAGCACTAATAACCACACAACAGAATTAATATTAGGCTGTTTTGAGATTTCCTCTGCCAATGGAATTAATCCCAAACTCTTTACTTTAGCCTCAGGCAGAATCTTTGGACAAGGGCAATCTCTAGGCAACATACCAAAATTATTCTCCTCTGCAGCCTTTTGAACTAGCACCTGGAAAATAATTATCAGCACCGTTGTCTGTTGTGGGATATTTGTTGACATTGTAAAGATGTATCTTTGCCTAAGGTGTGCCTTTTGAGTCCATTGATATTAAGAGATATTAATGACCAGTGATTGTCATTTCCTGTTATTTGTTGTTGTTGTTGTTGTTGTGTTGTTGTTGTTGTTGTGTGTGTGTGTGTGTGTGTGTATGTGTGTGTATTTCCCTTCTTTGGGTTTTGCTGGTGTGGGATTATCTATTGCCTGTGTTTTTGTGGGTGTAGCTAACTTCCTTAGATTGGAGTTTTTCTTCTAGTATCTTCTATGAGGCTGGATTTATAGCTAGATATTGTTTAAATCTGGTTTTGTCATGGAATATCTTATTTTCTCCATCTATGGTGGTTGAATGTTTTGCTGGTTATAGTAGTCTGGGCTGGCATACATGGCCTCTTAGTGTCTGCGAAACATCTGTCTAGAACTTTCTAGCTTTCAGAGTCTCCATTCAGAAGTCAAGTGTAATTCTGATAGGTCTGCCTTTATATGTTACTTGACTTTTTTCCTTTGCAGGTCTTAATATTCTTTATATGTTTAGTGTTTTGATTATTATGTGGTATGGGGACTTTTTTTCTGCTCCAGTCTATTTGGTATTCTATAACCTTCTTGTATCTTTATAGGCATGCCCTTCTTTAGGTTAGGAAATTTTTCTTCTATGATTTTGTTGAATATATTTTCTAGGCCTTTGAGCTGGGGTTCTTCTCATTCTTCTATTCCTATTTTTCTTAGCTTTGGTCTTCAAATTTCCTAGATGTTTTGTGTTAGGAATTTTTTAGGTTTAACATTTTTTGACCAATGAATCTATTTCCTCTGTTGTGTCTTCAACATCTGAGATTCTCCCTTCCATCTCTTTTATTCTGTTGGTGATACTTACATCTACAGTTCAGATATCTACAGAACATTTCAATCAGATACAAAAGAATATACCTTCTTTTCAGCACCTCATGGAATCTTCTCCAAAATTTACCATATACTCATTCACAAAGCAAGTCTAAATAGATACAAAAAATTGGAATAACTCCCTGTATTTTATCAGATCACCATGGATTAAAAATAGAGTTCAACAACAGAAACTACAGAAAGCCTACAAACTCATGGAAACTTAACAACTTTCAACTGAATTTCCACTGGATCAAGGAAGAAAGAAAGAAGTTAAAGACTTCCTAGAATTCATTGAAAATGAATGCACTTATGGGACACAATGAAAGTAGTGTTAAGAGAAAAGTTCTTAGCACCAAGTCCTTACATAAAGAATTTGGAGAAATCTCAAACTAGTGACATAATAGCATACCTGAAATCTCTAAAACTAAAGGAAGCAAACATACCCAAGAGGAGTAGATAGCAGGAAATATTCAAACTGAGGATTTGAAATCAATAAAATAGAAACAAAGAGAACAATACAAAAAATCAATGAAACAGAGTTGGTTCTTTGAGAACATCAATAAGATAGACATGCCCTTAATCAAACTAACTAAAAGACAGAGTGAGAATACCCAAATTAATGAAATCGGCAATTAAAAGGGAGACATAACAACTGACAATGAGGAAATCCAGAGAATCATCAGGTCATACTTCAAAAACCTGTACTCCACAAAATTGGAAAATCTAAAAGAAATGGACAAATTTCTGGATAGATACCACATACCAAAATTAAATCAAGATCAGATAAACAATTTAAATAGATTCATATCTCCTAAGGAAATAGAAACAGTCATTAAAGTCTCCCAACCAAAAAAAGAAGCCCAGGGCCAGATTGTTTTAGCAAAGAATTCTACTAGACCTTCAAAGAAGAGCTAATACTAATAATCCTCAAATTATTTCACAAAATAGAAATATAAGGAACATTGACAAATTTTTTTATGAGTCCACAGTCACCCTGATACCCAAAACACACAAAGACTCAACAAAAAAGATAATTACAGACCAATTTTTCTCATGAATATTGATGCAAGAATATTCAATAAAATACTCACAAACTGAATCTAAGAAAATGTCAAAAAGATCATTCACCACAACAAAGTAGGCTTCATCTTAGAGATGCAGAGATGGTTCAATATATGAAAATCTGTCAATGCAATCCACCGTATAAACAAACTGAAAGAAAAAACATGTGATCATCTCACTAAATGCTGAAAAGGCCTTTGACAAAGTCCAACACCCCTTCACGATAAAAGTCTTGGGGAGATCAGGGATACAAGGAACATAACTAAATATAATAAAAGCAATAGATAGCAAACTGATATCAAATTAAATGGAGAGAAACTCAAAGCAACTCCACTAAAGTTAGGAACAAGTCAAGGCTCTCCACTCTCTCTGTATCTATTTACTATAATACTTGAATTTCTAGTTAAAGCAATAAGACAAATAAAAAAGATCAAGGGGATACAAATCAGAAAGAAAGAAGTCAAACATTCACTATTGGCAGATGAAATGATAGTAAACATAAATGATCCCAAAAATTCTAGCAGGTAAGTCCTACAGCTGATAACCACTTTCAGTAATGTGGCTGGATACAAAATTAACTAAAAAAAAAAAATCAGTAGCCCTCTTACATACAAATGATAAACAGGCTGAGAAAAGGAAACAACACCTCTCACAATAGTTACAAATCTTATAAAATATCTTAGGGTAACTCTAACTAAGCAAGTGAAAGAACTGTATGACAAGAACTTCAAGTCTTTGAGGAAAGAAATTGAAGAAGATATCAGAAGATGTAAAGATCTCCCATGCTCATGGATCAGTAAGATTAACATAGTAAAAATGACCATCTTACCAAAAGCAGTCTACAGATTCAATGCAATTCCCATTAAAATCCCAACACAATTCTTTACAGAACTTGAAAGAACAATATTCAACTTCATATGGAAAAACAATAAACCCAGTATAGCTAAAACAATCCTGTACAATAAAAGAACTTCCAGAGGTATCACTAATCCTGATTTAAGCTCTACTACAGAGACAGAATAATAAAAACAGCATGGTATTGGCATAAAAACAGACAGGTCCTCAATGGAATCTAATCAAAGACCCAGAAGTAAATCCACACACCTATGCAGGCCTAATTTTTGACCAAAAAAGCCAAAATTACATAAGGGGGAAAAAGAAAGCATCTTCAACTGTAGTTGAAGTTTTCCTATGCCCCACCTGGCCCATGATCAGGACAAATCTCTTTCATCCACAAGTCCTACAGCCACTTGGACCCAAGTTAACACACAGAGGCTTATATTAATTAAGACTGCATGGCCTAATGGCTCAGGCTTCTTGCTAGCTAGATGTTACATCTTAAATTAACCAATTTCTATAAATCTGTACTTGCCACGTGGCTCATGGCTTACCAGTATCTTTACATCTTGCTTCTTATGGCAGCAGCGACTGGCAGCGTCTCCTGACTCAGCCTTCCACCCTAGAATTCTTCTCTCTCTTTGTTCCGCCTATACTTCCTGCCTGGCTACTGGCCAATCAGCACTTTATTTATTAACAAATCAGAGCAACACATTCACAGCATATAGAGCGATATCCACAGCATTCAACAAATGGTGCTGGCATAACCTGTATGTCAGCATGTAGAAGAATGCAAATAGGTCCATATCTATCACCCTGAACAAAACTCAAGTCTAAGTGGATCAAAGACCTCCACATAAACCCAGCTACACTAAACCTGATAGAATAGAATGCAGGAAATAGCCTTGAGTTTATTGGCACAGGAGACCATTTCCTAAATATAAGACCAGTAGCACAGACAATAAGACTGATGATTAATAAATGGGACCTAATGAAACTGAAAAGTTTCTGTAAGGGAAAAGTCACTGTCAATAAGACAAAACAGCGGCCTATTGAATGGTAAAAGATCTTCACTAACCCCACATCTGACAGGGGGATGATTTCCAAACTATATAAAGAACTCAAGAAACTAGACATCAAAAAACAAATAATACAATTTAAAAATTGGATATAGATCTAAACAGAGAATTCTTGACAGAAGAATTTCACATGGTTGAGAAACACTAAATATTCAACACCCATAGCCATCAGGGAAATGCAATGACTCTGAGATTCTATGTTACACTTGTCAGAATGGCTAAGATCAAAAAACACAAGTGACAACCTATGCTGGAGAGGATGTGAAACAAGGGGAACACTCCTCCACTGTTGATGAGAATGCAAACTTGTACAGCCTCTTTGGAAATCAATATGGCAGTTTCTCAGAAAATGTGGAATCAATCTGCCTCAAGACCCAGTTATACTACTCTTGGGCATATATCCAAAGGATGCTCAATCATACCACAAGGACATTTGTTCAACTATGTTCATAGCAGCATTATTTATAACAGCCAGAACTTGGAAAAAACTTAGATGTCCCTCAACCAATGAAGAAAATATGGTACATTTATACAATGGAGTATTACTTAGCTGTTAAAATCAATGACATCATGATATTTGCAGGCAAATGGATGGAACTAGGTAAAATCATCCTTAGAGAGGCAACCCAGACCCAGAAAGACAAACATGGTATGTACTCCCTTATAAGTGAATATTAGCTGTAAAGTAAAGAATAACCATGCTATAATCCATAGACCAAGAGAGGTTGGGTAACAAGGAGGGATCAAGGGGGGATATTTGGATCTCTCTGGAAAGGAGAAATAGAAGAGATCTTGTGAGTATACTGGGGGCAGATGGGGATGGGAACATGAAGGATAGATGTAAGATTAATTGCTAAATGGTCTTACTAATAATAAAAAAACAGAGCCAGATATTGGGGTGAAAACTGAGAGATCAGAGGAATAGGACAAGCCACAGCCAACCTCACCTTACCAACTCTTCAGCCTCCACAGAGAGCTACTTCCTATATAATCACACTTATATACCTTTCTGTGCCCTGCCATCTCACTTCCTTTCTCTGTCCAGCTTCATCACTTCTTCTTTCCACCCAGCTCTATCACTTCTTGTCTGTCTGTCCAGACCTCCAGACCTCTATGATTAACTAGCACTGGGATTAAAGGTGTGTGGCACCATGCCTGGCTCTGTTCCCGGTGTGACCTTGAACTCACAGAGATCCACATGGATCTCTACCTCCCAAATGCTAGGATTAAGGGCATGTGCTACCACTGCCTGGCCTCTATGTTTAATATAGTGGCCGGCTTTTTTCTCTGATCCTCAGATAAGCTTTTTTGGGGTGCGCAAATAAAATATCACCACAGATCAATTTGGCAGGTAGATGGAGTGGGAGAGTACTAAAAAAGATGACTGGAAAGGGGAGCATTTTGGGGTCAGGTAGAAATCTGATGCAAGGGAAACTCCCAGGAATCTATAAGGATGACCACAGCTAAGACTCCTAGCAATAGCAGATATGTAGCCTGAACTGGCCATCTCCTATGACCACGCAAGACTTACAATGGAGGAATTAGAACACCAACCCAGCTACATAGACTTTGATCTACAGTCTGCCCTGCCTATGGGATATGCTGGGGTAAGGGTGTTGCCAATATTGTGGGAGTGGTCAACAAATGACTGAGACCCATTCCTCAACAGTGAGCCCACCCATGACACTGCCTGGAGTGCCAGGACACAGAGGCTGGATGGCCCAGAGACTTAGGATAGAACCAAACACAAATGGAAAAAAATGTCAATGTAATGATCCCTAACAATATTCTGCTAAACTCACAGATTGGTGCCTACCCCAATTGTCATCAGAGGGGCTTCATCTAGCAACTGATGGAAACAGATGCAGACTTATAGCCAAACATTAGACAGGACTTGGGGATTCCTGTGGAAGAGAGGGAGGAAGGATTGTAGGAGCCAGAGGGGTCAAGGACATCACAAGAAAACCCACAGAAACAACTTTTCTGGGCTCATAGGAGATCACAGAGACTGAACCAAAAACCAGAGGGCCTTCATAAGACTGACCTTGGCCCTCTACATATATGTGATAGTTGTGTAGCTTGGTCTACTTGTGGGACTCCTAGCAGTGAGAGAAAGTCACTTGCTACCAGGTCTGATGGCCTGAGTTCAATCCCTGTGACACACATGGTTGAGGAATAGAAACAACACTTCCAAGTTGTTCTCTGACCTCTACATGCACACTATTGCATTGACATGTGCACACTTGCACATATTAAATAAATTAATAGGTTTAAAAAGGGTGAAAAGGTGATGGGTAAAAATGTGAATTTAAGCCAGGCAGTGGTGGCGCACACCTTTAATCCCAGCACTCAGGAGGCAGAGCCAGATGGATCTTTGTGAGTTTGAGGCCAGCCTGCGCTACCCAGTGAGTTCCAGGAAAGGTGCAAAGCTACACAGAGAAACCCTGTCTCAAAAAACAAAACAAAACAAAAAGAATGTGAATTTGTCTATCTTCTTATGACATGAAACAAAGAATGTCATTGTAGTATAACAGCAATATCTCCTAAACAGTGCCAAAGGAGGATATCATGTGTTTATCAGTCTAATAACTACAGTATGATAGAAGCATTTACCACCAGCACCTTATACTACCACATTCTATTTTTCTGATAACAAGGCTTTCTCACTAGAAATGTTGCATTAACAGTGGAAACTTAAATTGCTAGGTGTGGAAAATCAATTACTTAATATCTATAAGTTATTTTGAGCTGTTTAAAATAACAAACAGACAGGTCAAGGTTAAAATGGCCATTTGTATTTTCTTCTAACTTGAGTTCCAAGTTCATAGACATGTTCTCATCTATGAGCCAAGAGTAGAATTTAATTTGGCTAAAGCTGACAATAAAGTGACAAATTAGCAATCAGTTCATTCTTTACAAACAGAAATATGTTCTAAATTTATATACTGGGAACTAGCAAATGATATCTAGATCTTAATATTTCATATTTATATTACAAACCATTCAGTGGAAGGCACAAGTCCTTGAGGATTTATTAAGTACTTATTATCCCAAGAGAATTAATTATTACATGTGAATTTGCATAAAGTATAAGTGCTCATCTCAGTTCTATAAAAATAAGTCCCCTATGACTGAAAAGATGGTTCTAAAGGTACCTCTAATCCAGTGAAACTCATAGTTTAGGCATTATTTTTCTCTTCATTAATAGAACGTCATTTGGTAACCCTTAAGTTAACTTCATACTAAATGTTCCAAGTTTAGATTGTTTCATCAATAAGACAAACAGAAAATGTCTTAATTCTATACTAGAAGAAAACCCTTTATCATACAACAATAGAGCATAATCAAGTATAAATTTATGACTGTATGACTGCTCCTTCATTAATATATTGTGCAAATTCCTCCATGACGTTCAAATTGCCCTCTAGATACCAACAAAAAAAACCATATAAGAGCAGGATCGAACTGTACTGTGAAAGAAAAAATTATAACAAAGTTTTTTTAGCCCTAAATATTTAGCTTAAGACAATGAGCAGAGTAAGATACATTTCATCAAAATATCACCATTTAACAGTACTATAGAAAAAAATGTTACTTAAAAGTAATAAATGAGTTGTGTTATATGATTCCAGCCATTCTCTTAAAAGACATCAACCAACATGTAAGAGCATTTCCACAAGCCTGAAGCCTACAGAATCAATTACTCTGGGCCTATCTTTCCAAGTGATTTAGCAATTCCTTTTAACATTACAAACATAAATCTATCATAGTACAAGAACTCCAATGTATTTTAGTGTTTCTGGAGCTGACTAAAAATGAAAAGGCATCCAAGGGAAATGCATTATATACTTATTATAGCTCAAAAATTTGGTTCCTAACATGTGAAATAATTATCTACCATTTAGCTATCTACCTTCCAGTACATTCTAGTAGATTTTAACTTCTATGATCTTATTGTACTTTGGGAAATTATAGGTAAAACACTGAAGAAAACCAGCATGTGATTATGCTTAAATTCACATTAAAATGGCATTTTTACTACTACATTCAAATAACATCCTTTAATTGGAATTAACAAAATGTATTCCCCTTTAAAAATAAATTAATATGATGTGAATTGTTTTGTAAAGCAACAGCTTTGTAGAAATGTTTCATCAGTCTTATTAAATATTTGTTATTGCTCCGTATTAATAAAAGAGAGAATTTTCTGAGAAAAAATATAGTACTTTTGAAGACAGAACAATGTAAATTTATTTTTTAAAAAATCTTACCCCAGAAGAACACCCGTGAGTCAACGTACCACAACAGTGGAACAAAGTTGTTGAAACAGAACTCTGTTCAAATGAATCATTTATCCATACTACATCACAGACCTTGAAAGAAATCCCTAAGTCAATGCTTAAAATTATTTTAAGGCAGATGTGTTTTATAGCTGTGTCTTCAAGAAATGCCTTTCCCTCCTCCAAACAATCAAAGTGTAATTCATTAAAAGGTTGACTTTATAAAGAGTTTTCCTTTTTCATCAGCTCTGCAGTTCAAAACTATCGCCATTGTTGACATGAACCTTAAGCCTCTTGCATCACTAACCTGTACAGCCAATAAAAAGAGAACCCTATGTATACTCAATTCCCAACACAGGATTTCTAAAGCCTAGTTATACCTTACCTTCATGTTTTCCATATAAATAGCACTGTTCCAAGAAAAACCCAGGTTTACACACAATTCTTCACCCAAAGAGTTTAATGAGCAATTGACATTTGTCACGGAAATTAACTAGTAGGCCATCCCTTTCCCAAACTTTGATCTTTGTCTTACACTCCTCCCAAAGACATCCAAGAGTTCATTCCCCGCCCCCAATGGTTTATGTACATTGTAATCATATCATCTTTCATTATGTTCTTTATAAACAGGCGTCTCATTCATACTTATTCGAGTTTTAGTGTTGTTTTTTCCTGCCTGTCTCAGAAATGAGCTTTGAATAATTCATTTGTGAATTCCTAAGCCATTCAACAGTACCGAAATGTGAGCACATGGCAGCCATTATAATGTCAGTACTATAGCTAGTGGTGCTCATATGCTATGTATTCATGCTCCCAGGACACGGAAGTAAAATAAGGTCACTCCAGTGTTGTGGCTTTACCCTCTAACAGAGTTTCAACTCTTCTCACCTGCCCTAACCCACAACTATAGGAAGAAGTCAAAACAGAGAACGTGAAAGTATAAAATTTACTAAAGCTTCTCTTCAGTGCTAAAAAGGGAAATCAGTCATTAACTGCAGAAAAAGACAGATGTGAAACTGTAAATAAGCTCCCTGAAAGCACTGCAGAATGTTACTTTCTAAGAGTGACTTATTTTTACACTATCACAGATGTGTAAATGACCTTAAATCTTTCACTGGAATGAGATAGCATAGTGTGTATATCTGTGTATATACATATAGTATATAACACAATTATATATATATATATATATATATATATATATATATATCTTTAAGGTGTTATGATTTCATGATATAATGAATTTTAAATCACCTCTGTCTGCAGAAAGAGAGAATTGTACTAATTATCTAAAAACTAGTGAATGTGGTAACTATACTGAACTAGACATTTGCTGTTCTTGCTTAAAGAATGGTTAGGGTGTTGGAGGAAGGGAAGCCATAACCATAATACATTGTATGAAAAAAAAATCTATTAGAAAGGAAAACAAAGAATAGTTTGAGGCAGCAAGATGGCTCACTGGGTAAAGACACTTATCACCAAGCCTAACAACCTGAGTTTGATCCCAGGAACCCACATGGTAGAAGGAGAGAAACCGACTCCTGCAGGTTGTCATCTGATGTCCACATGTGTGCTCCCCCCACACACAAAATAAAAACAAAAACTAAATTAGAAGCATTTATGTCATGTCTCTAAGCCTGCCTTGTCTGCAAGTAGAAACTGACTTTCAAAAATAGTAACACATCATGTTGTTCTGGCTCCTGGTGTCTCTATACATAAGAGAATATCTCCTGAATATGCTAATTTACACTCTTGTCTGTCATCTATCATGCTTCTCGTGAAAGGAAGAAAGGAAGGAAAGAGGGAGGGAGGGAGGAAGGCAGGGAGCTGCCAACACATTGACCAATCAGAGCAAACTCTTAGATTTTCAGAGATGGGGTGGACCTTAATAGAGTTTAAATGTTGTCTCAGAAGGAGAATAGCAAGGTAAGATACTAGGAACTATGATAGGTGATCTTATGCCATATCTTGATGAGGCTGCCATCCAATTTGAATCATGTAGATTTTGTGATATGATATCTATAGATTGGTGAGCAAAAAGAGGTGAAAATATTGACGTGAATTTCAATAAGGAATGCTATTCTTGTTAAATAAACTCTTAATTGGCTTGAGCTTTATTTTCAGGAAAAGGTATTTCCTGAAACAAGTGGCTAAATTTATCCTCACAATTGGTTAACATAGAAACAGAAAATTATTCCCAGTTTCATTATTGTTTTACATGGTGACAAGGAATTATATTGGTTTCAATACTCAATTACCATGTTGAAGTGATCATTTTCCTTTATTCTGACTCTGGCATACTAAATTGATTCTGGGCTATGCTAATGGTAAAAACACAACATTCAGAGAACAAGATATCAGTGCTCATCAATGCCCAAGTACTGCTGTGCTAGCAAGGCCATGATGACCCCTGAAAATATTACTGCATCCAAGAAGATAAATGGGTTTTTGTGACTTCTTTTATTTCACTTTATTATATGACCTACAAAGTATTCCACAGTTACATTCCCCAGGATCTTAAATATATTTTGTCTGAAATTGGTCTTTTAATTTTTACTTACTCTTGATTATTGTTCTCTTTTCAAGGACTTGGGTTCTGGTGGCACATGGTGACTGATTGAAATTTAATTAAACAATGCCATTTTCTAATACCCTCCCCCACTTCTTAAAACATTTCAGTATCCAAGCACTGCTACTCTTTCTTTGGGTTTCATTAGTCCACTGGTGGCATCTCCATCTCACATGCAAAGCAATCCCTATGGGTACATCTCAAGATGCCAGCAACACACCTAATGTATCTACACACTGACAAACGCACATTTTACTCTCAAACCATACCTCTCAATAAGTGTTGAAGGTTTGGGTCATTTGAAATTTCACTGGCTTATAAAAGCTATATTTTAATTAAGAGATTAGCTATATATTATTATGAGACACTGTGTTGTTTCAGTACATATGTGCATTGATAACTCAAGTTACTTAGTTACAGGTTGCTCATCACACAAACGTTTGTAATTTCTTCATGATGAGACTCTTCTATGATCTAATTCTTTTGTATATTGACTTATAAGACACAGTATTTATTATTAAGTATAATCACTGTGTAATAGAATTCCAGAACATGTTCCTGCTTTCTGGCTGTGACTTTATAAGCAAGTGCTTCCCTTTCTCCTTCTCTCCTTGCCCTCTGGTAATCACTCTTCTCTTTTCTATTTCTATGAGCTTGGAATACTTTATTTTTAATTTTCATTTATCATGCTTTGATCATATTCTTTCCCTTCTCCCATCTCCTTCGAGATAACCACTCACTATCCCCCACCCACCACTTTATGTTCTTTCTTCTCTCAAACAAAACAAAGCAATTTAAAAACAAAAAAATAAGCAAAAATGGAGTCTGTTTTGTTTCTATTTCAAATTATTTTGTAAGAATATTATACATGAGGCTTTTTATTTAGCATATATTAATTATATATGAAAATGGATTTCACTATAACATTTCACAAACACACACACACATATTGTATTCACCCCAATATCCTCTCTTTATATGTGGTATATGTGTTTTCACACATATACAGGTGTAGTTACATGTTAGGCTATGTGTACGTGAACACTTGAAGCTGACAGCAGGTACCCCTTGATTATTTTCTACTTTAGTTTATTGAGCTCACTACTCCTAGTCAGTCCAGCTAGCCAGCTTGCTCCCTCCACAAAGGGATGTTATTTCTGCCTCCTAAGTAATAGATTATAGAAAGCCACCATGCCTGCCCAGATTTAACATGGGTTCTAGAGATCTGAACTCTGATCTTCATGCTTTCATGGCATCTCCCAATTCTTCCATTAGTTTCTCTTGTCTCTTTCATACTACCACTACCACTGATTCCCTTCCACTTCCTGACATGCTTCTCTATTACATTATCTCTCTCTTTCAATGTGGGGGGTGGCACCCAATGCGGGCCCCCAGCTCAGGCCCAAGTTGCATGTAGCTGGAGTCTCCACATGGGCTGGAGTATCTTTGGCTTCTTCTCTCCTGGTGGGTTGTGGGCTTTCTCAGGCTCCCCATAAGATTGCCAGCACCCCCAATCAGCAAGAAGTAGTATGAAAAACTATGCCCAAATTCCTAAAATATTGTTTATAAATGTTTATTTTTATTTAAAGGGGGTTAATTATAAATGCAATCTCTTTCTAAAGAAGAAAACAGGATACAGAGATGATAGGATAAAAGGGTAGATTATTGACTCTACCTTTAAAGAGCAACAACTTCTTTGAAATGTTTTACATTGCTATGGATTTTGGTTTATTGATACAAATTTAAAGTTAATTTTGTTATACTATATATATATATATTTTACTCTTATTTAAGGTATTATGTTTATACAACTCATTTAAATTGTAATGTATAATTAAGAAATACAGATTAATAATTAGTCTTCTATAATAGTCAAATTTAGAGTCATGTTAGTTACATTGTTTTAGATATACAGAGTTATACTTCAATTAGGTAGGTAATCTTCAAACACTTCAAAGACCTATAAAATATGGCAATTAAAATGTTTTAAGAATAGCAAGACAGTTGTGTAGCTTGATCTGCTTAAGGGGGCCCCTGGCAATAGGATCAGAATCCATCCTTGGCACATGAGCTGGCTTTTTGGAGCCCACTACTTATGGTGGGACACCATGCATAGCCTTGAGGCAGGGGAGGGGCTTGAACCTGCCTCTACTGAATATACCAGGCTCTGCTGACTCCCTATGAGAGGTCTTACCTTCTTGTAGGAGGAAATGGGGGTGGGGGGGGAAGCTGGAGGGATGGGAAGAGGGGGATGTGTGATTGGTATATAATATGAATAAAATTTTTTCTTAATAAAAAAAATTTAAAAAATGTTTTAAGAACTTAGACTTTTCTGGACAGTGAAAACACATCTCCTCCTTCTTACTTCAAAAAAGATGATAGACATTGAAGAAACTCAATATGGAGTTTGCTTTCTTTGTGGCAAAAGTTAGCCACTGGGCAAAAAATATACCTTTGCCTGAACTACTTGACAGGATGTTGTATAAACTGGACATGCAGGACCCACAGGAAAATGCCCACTGAATTCTGCCAAAACAAGGTGAGATGGTCCTTCAGGTTCCTACTTCAAAGAAGAGACTGCCAGACATTCTGCAGGACACACAGACAAGTGATTGAGAAACTCTAGGCCTATGGACTAAAGATGGACACCCAAAATTGCAGAGGAACTTTGGGTGACTGTCCAGGAAGCCAGACATCTCTAGATTTTTGGAAGTTGCTTACAATGCTCTTCCTGTTTACTTAGGTAATATATCCTTCTGGGGTCTTTGATGTAGTTAAAGACTAGATAGTTATAATTATGGTTTTCCTTGGTTATGATAAAAGATAAATTAGATATGAAACTTTAGACTCACAAACATAGGCTAGATGACAAAATATTTTCTTTAATTTTTGCCAAATACAAATAGACTAGATATTGTGGCTGTAATTCTTGCTTAATAACTGTTTGTTATATAGAATTTTTACTATATTAAAGCTAAATTAAACCTTCCTTTTTGATTAGATAGAAAAGGGGAAGTGCTGGGGTTGTCTTTCTGTATGCTGTGAATATACGTTGCTCCCATTGGCTAATAAATAAGCTTTGACCTATGGCAAGGCAGCTTAGAGACAGGAGGGAGATCCAAGGAGAAAGACAAGAAAGAGAAAGGTGGACTGAAAGAGATGCCAGACTGCCATCCTAGGAGCAACATGTAATGAGATGCAGGTAAAGCCACAGAACACGTGGTGATATATAGATTAATAGTTATGGGTTAAGTTATAAGAGCTAGCTAGCAAGAAGCCTGCCATAGGCCATACAGTTTGTAATTAATATAAGCCTCTGAATGATTATTTTATAAGCGGCTGAGGGACCTCAGGACCTGGTCAGGACCTCAGAGGCCAGGCAGGACTGGAGAAACCTTCCAGCTACAGGGGAGAGGGGTGGGTACATGTGTCCCAACTAGCTTAATCAGGGTTGCTTACAGAAAGATGGGGGGGGGGTTTACTTATAGGACCATAGGCAATTTACCAGTGGCTACACCACTAAAGAAACTGTCTCTCCTTCCCTCAGCTACCATTAACTGCCTATAGATCTTTCCCTCCACTGCCTTAGCAACATTAACTGCCTATAAATTATCAAGGAGGGCCAGAGCCTCATGAGCCTCTTCCCCATCCATGATGAAATGTTGAAGGGCCCAGTCTTTTGAAGGACTTTTGTAGGTAATCACAGTTGCTTAAAGTTCAAGAGTGCAATGGCAATGTCATGTCCAGGAGACAATGTTCCATGTCACTCCACTCCTTCCTTGATTTCTGGTTCTTTCCATCACCACTCCCCCATGATATTCTATGAACCTTGGGAGGCTTTTCAGTTTTTGAGACATGGTTTTGTAGCATCAGGGCTGACCTTAAATCTGTAAGATCTTAAACTCCTGATCTCCATGTCTCTACCTCCCAAGTGTTAGAATTCTAAACTGCATCAGTATCATCCCTGGCTTATGAATTGTTGGAGCCAGAACCCAATGTCTAGTACAGGCTAGCAAGCATTTTACCAAATGAGCTAAAACTTCATCCCAACTTTTTAATGGAACTACCTTTGTTACAGATAAATGATAGCAGATGCTAGTTCAGAAATTCCACCCCCAGGAAATGCCCTCATGCCCTCGCTAGGCACAATGAAGATCTCTGGCATTTCCTTGTTTATAGTGGAGAAATCTAACCTGAAAGCCCTTAGTAATTATTATTTGGTGAAATTGTTGATACAAAGAAAGGCATTGACTTTACATTTATCCTCGGATTTAAGAAGCTACCTTGCTACACTTGAAAAGCTGCCTTTACGATTGATCTTTATTTGGTGCCTTTAAACAAAACAAAACAAAAAAAATTAAATGGGTTTCCATCCAGCCACCTCCATTAAGGCACCATGACTCTATACTTCAATCCCATTGCTCTTAAAAGTTGCAAGAGCAAGCATTCAGTTGTAAAAAGGGAGATTCAGTATCTGTCTGGCTATAACAGTGATTGGATAGAAAAAGATTTGGGATTGGAGATTTAAAGAGATGAGCCTTTTGAAATTGCTTGGATTTATGGATGTCTGTTAGAATGTAGCTGCCTCTTAAAACAAAAGAACAAAATCTAAATGAAACTGATAATGAAGAGATACATATTGCACAATGAAGGAATATCAACATGCACAATTAATAGCAGGAAACAGGCTGAAGCATCTCTCTTTAAGCCATGTGCCATCTGGCCCAGAAACAGTCATTCTACCAGACTGACACCAAAGGTCGGCAGGAGCGAGAGCCGTATGTCCCGCTGCCAGGCTCCTGGATTTTATTTCTCATTTAAGAGAATCTGATCTGTCATTCCTCTGGCTCCTGTGGGCTTTAAATTCACATAATCAACATATCACTGCCAGAGACTCAGTAATAGCTGAGGCAGTTTAAAGGTGAGTGGAGAATAATCATACTCCCATGCCAGATGCCTTCAGTTCTGCAAAGAAATAAAACGTCCATCTCTCACTCTGAAAGTAAGGCAAATTGGCCTGTGTGAAGGAGATCCAGCCTCTCTTCTCAAATGCGCTAGTAGCTAGATTTCACTTCCTGGGAGGGCTGGCCCTTCACAGAAGTTTAGATCAGTTGTTTTCCAAATGTGGCTCCTAGGTCTCTGGGGGTTCTCAAGGCCCTTCCTAGGGGGTTTAAACATAACAACTATTTTCATAATAATACCTCTATTTTCCTGTTTCATTGTTTGGCATTTGCAGGGTGATCCAAACATGAAGGTGGATAGAAACACTGACTCTGAGTCAAAGCAACAATAGCAAGTTATACAGATAGAAGCTACACAGAAAAAAGGGAGTGCCAGTTTTGTTTAAGAATATTCTTGACAAAGCCCTAAAAATTGTTAATTTCATTATTTCTGAACCCTTAATTACACCTTCTGCTCATATTTTTTGTGACATTAGAAAACATGTTGAATTACACATGTTTCACTACATGTTGAATCATAATGCTCATTTTAAGGAAAGGCATCTATGCTACCACTTTAGGTGGAAGGTAGGTTGTCTGTCTTTTTCATAGACATTACTTTAATATGAAGGAATTGACAAACTATGGCCAATCAAAATTGAGTATTTGGTCAATATTTGTCAAAAATGAACTAAGTAATCCAGTTATTTCAAAGAACAACAGTAGTTGTTGCCAATGTTAAAACTGAACTTTTTCAGTGAAAATTGAAATTTTGATAGCATTGTATCTGCAGTCATGAGTGTGACAGCTTCCAAGCACTAAAGATTTATCTAATGAGATGAGTGATGATTAATAATGAGCTCAATTCTTTTGAAGTTGTAAAATGAAATGTGCCAACATTTGGAAGATCTCTATAATGCAAACAACTAACATTTTCAAAATATCCAATTGCTTCATGTTCGAAAACAAGAATGACTAAATTATCCATTTTAGGCCAAAAATAGTAACACAGAATGAAAATTCTGTTTTTATATTTTAAAGTCCATATTGAAATTTACCTTATTAAATCTTGGTTTAGAGTTTCAAAGAAGAATATCCATAGTTACCCAAAAGCCTATTCAAATGCCTTTCTCTTTATCCAATAATTAATCAATATAAATTTGGGGTTTCTTCCTATATTTTACCAAAATTAAATACTATACAACATTGAATTCAGAAGCAGTTTTGAGAGTCCAGCCATCCATCTTCTATTAAACATTAAAGAGATTAGAAAAAATAAAACAAGATGTCCCTGTAACTACAGGCATATAATTCCAAATATCACAGAGGTTGAGGCAGGAGGGCCACAAGTTCAAGGTATGCTGAGGTTATAAAGTAAATTCAAGACCAACCAGAGCAGCTAAGTGAGATCTTATCTCAAAATATCTGATGATATAGCTAAGTGGTAGAGTACTTGCCTAACATGAGTAAGACCCAAAATTCAATACTAAGTACCACAGAAACATAACAAAATAAAATAGAATCTGGTGAAAAGGGTCAGTGTGTAAAGTTTATTCCCTGGCATCCACATGGTAGGAGAGAACCGACTCCTACAGGTTATCTTCTGACCTCCACATACATGCCATACATGTGCATGCACACACACACACACACACACACACACACGAATGTATAGGCTATAACTCTTGGCAACTTTGCACAAAGTGTTTTATATAGTGTACTAATAGATAACAATGCTTTTATTTTAAAATCAATTTTTGTTTCGTCATCGGCATAGTATACAAAAACATAATCTCATTGGGTTTCTCCATAATATTTAAGAAGCTAAGGAGAAGGACTCCTGTGAGGAAAATATTTAAGATCTACTAATCTACCACAATAACCACAATAGTATGGTACTGGCACCAAAACAGACATAAAAATTGGGCATGGTGGTGGACAAAGCAAAAGAAATAGCTTACAGTGTGAGAAAAGCTTTACCATCCTACAGGAAGCTAATATTCAGAACATACAAAGAACGAAAAGAAAAGGCAAGAAAAGAAAAAAAAGCTTTGGGCTAGAGGGGATAGCTGAGCAGTTAAGAGCACTTGCAAATCTTTTTTTTTTTGCTGTTAAAATAATTGATTGCTTGGTTAATAAAAATTAATTCATGCTATTGTTCATGTTGTTAAAAATATTAAAGTGCTTCAGTCAGACAAACCATTTGGAATTATTTTTTTTAATTTTTATTATTAAGAAATTTTACATACCAACCACAGATCCCCCTTTCCTCTCTCCTCCTGCCTCCCATCCTTCAACCCACCCCCCCACCCCCACCCCCGATTCCCACCTCCTCCAAGGCAAGGCCTCCCATGGGGAGTCAGCAGAGCCTGGTACATTCAGTTGAGGCAGGACCAATCCCCTCCCCCTGCCTCAAGGCAGTGCGAGGTGTCCCACCACAAGTAATGGGCTCCAAAAAGCCAGCTCATGCACCAGGAATAGATCCTGATCTTACTGCCAGAGGGCCCCTTAGGCAGATCAAGCTACACAACTGTCTCGCTTATGCAGAGGGCCTAGTCAGTCATGGGGGCTCCACAGCTATTGGTCCACAGTTCATGAGTTTCCACTAGTTTGGCTGGCCGTCTCTGTATGTTTTCCCATCATGATCTCGATGTCCCTTGCTCACAGAATCCCTCCTCTCTCTCTCTCATTGATTGGATTCCTGGAGCTCGGCCTGGTGCCCAGCCGTGGATCTCTGCATCCGCTTCCATCAGTTACTGGATGAAGGCTCTATGATGACAGTTAGGGTATTCACTAATCTGATTACCAGGGTAGGCCAGCTCAGACACCCTCTCAACTATTGTTAGTAGTCTAAGGTGGGGTCATCCTTGTGGATTTCTGGGAACTTCCCTAGCATCCTGTTTCTTCCTATCCCCATGATGTCAATGAAACAACACTAACAGAAATACATTAGAAGTCTCAAGGAAACTGAGATACAGTCAGGAAAGGCATTTTGGGTCAAATGTTGGAGGACTGGATGGATTAATAAGAACTATACGTCTTTCCTAAAGGCAATTCAAAACCATTGAGTAAAGAAATAAAAGAGAGCAACAGAGAGTAGATGTAGAGTAGATTGGTAAACTGGGACAGGAATTAGAAAGTTCTATTAGGAAGCAATTCACAATCCAAGATTGAGATTGTTCAAGTCTGACTAGAGAAAATAGAAGCCAAAAGAAATGAGCATAAGGGAGACATTGAAGAGTCACAGTTTGGTAATCAAGGCAATGGAGAAGCAGGAGAGAAGATTCCAAGCCTAAAAGGCTCACATGGTACAAATGCATAGAAATCACTTGGCCTGGGTGGGGTACATTTACTTACTTTACGTCCTCCTAAGTTTGGTGCTGGAAGGAAGGAGGCCTGAGTTTCCTGCCATAGAGGAATTTTGTCTCTACTGGACAAGGTAGAGGAGAATACTGGCCTTCCCACTGGCCAGTTCTTCAACTGTTCACAAGATGTCTGCTCCTTCTTATCACAGTGCAGTAACACCTGAGTTTCTTTACAAGATGGTAGTTGCTCACTACCAAGCCCTCATCCAGCCTTCTCCCATCACTAAACACTTCTGCTGCCTTCTCTCCAGGACTTTCCAGTGGCAAGGTGTTTGGACATGGCTTTTATTTTTAAAGTTGCTACCTTGCATGGTAGAAGGCAACTTTCTGACCTGGTACTTCATTGTTCTCAGCTTTACTCCACACCTGCTTCCAATCTCCCCGTTGCTTTTCCAGATTTGCTTAACTCTAACTTGTCCCATTTGGATTGAAGGAACAGATATGGCCTTTATATAGTACGAAGTCCAATTCTGAAAAATGGTTAGCCATAATGAAAAGGAAAAAAAGGGTCAATAAAAGGGAGGGACTAGGGAAATTAATCAATAGCAAAGTGTTTGTCAAGGAAGCATGTGGCTGACTGGCGTTTCCCACATAAACCCTGGTCATGGTGGTGCACTTATAATCCCAATGCTAGGGAAGCAGAGACAAATGAATACCTGGGGTTTGCTGGCCACAGAGCCTGGCCTAAACTGTGAGCAATGGGTACCAATGAAAGACCCTGGCTCAAAAACAAAATGGAAGACTCCTGAGGAACAACAGCAAAGGTTATTTTCTAGCATGCACTCATATTTGTGTGCGAGCAAGCACACATGCACACACACACACACACACACACACACACACACACACACATACGGGGGCGAGGAGATGTAGAGGGAGACAAGAAGGAGAAGTTGATAGCACTAAAGATGAAAATATTCAGCCTGGAGAACAGGAGGGAGGGAGTCATGATGGTGATGAGATAATTGTCTTCAGGTACAGAAAGGACTCTGCTAGAAAGAAGTCTGGTTGTCCTATCTGTCCAAAGGCAGACCAAGGGCTTAGCTGCAGCATGGGAGATTTACATAAGATCAAAGAACTTCTTGAACAAATGTGGAAATGAGTTTCAGAGGTGTTTTGTGTAATTACCTTTTCCGGAGATGGCTAAAAATAGTGTAGCTTCTCAACAGCCGGAAGGCCAGGAGGTGTTCTGTGGACAAGCAGGAGGTAAGCTTTGCTTGTCGCCCATCCCAAGTCCCCACCTTCTTCTTTTAAACATCTTTGGATCCCCATGGAAGACTCTTAACCCTTTTCAAGAGCAAGACTTCTTGGACAATTTCATATATATATATATATATATATATATATATATATATATATATATATATATATATATATAATCAGTTAATAAAGCCATTGTCCCAGTGGCCACCACCACACTTATAGTAATATAATTTCAAAAGCCATAGAGGCAATTTCTGACAAAATGATATCCTAGGCAGAGTCAAAATTGTTTCTTTAACTGAAGGGTTGAATGGCTGCTTTTTAATTAGGATGGATTAATGCAGGGTTCCCGTCTATAGGAACCTAAATTGAAAGGAAGAAAAAGCAATGAGGTAATCTGAGGGGGGAAATAGCCTCTTTGTCCTCTCCTTTCTAAATATAACTCTGAAAAAGAAGGAAATTTGAATAAAAATTTCTCATTCATTGTATATCCTAATAATTTCTGTATCTAAAATCTCAAAGATGTCACATAGCTTTCCAGAATGTATAGGCATATACATCACATGCATGTGTATATGTTTCTGTATGTATATAATCATACACATGCACAGATTATACGTGACAGTACATATATGTACATCCCTTTTTTCAGTTACCACAATGTCATTAACAGAAGACTAGTCAGGTAAATTACCTATGTCCTCCCTCTGTCCTCTGCTTCATTTGGCAAAAGCAAGAAGCTTGCACATTAGTGCATAAGATGACCTTCATAATCCACCACTGTAAAATGTGTCCTTGGACTTTCATTCTAAGAAGCAAGAGGAAGCAACTGGAAAGTTTCAGTTTTTTTTTCTTTTTGTCACAGCACCATCCCTTGATGTATACAATTGTAGTAAGACATTAAAGAGGGAAAGAAAACTGAATGTTTTTCATCATCAAAATGAAGATCCCTATCATCTTTTACTAGAAAAAAATGACCATGTCCATATATCAATTCCAGAGCCATCAATTACCAACTCTTGTCAGAACAATTCTGTCTTAATGATTCTCACATCTGTCCTCACTTGTCTCTCTCAAAACTGTCAGTAGGAAATGCAAATCAAAACAACTCTGAGATACCACCTTACGCCTGTCAGAATGGCTAAGATCAAAAACACTGAAGACACCTTATGCTGGAGAGGATGTGGAGCTAGGGGAACTCTCCTCCACTGCTGGTGGGAATGCAAGCTTGTACAACCACTTTGGAAATCAATATGGCGATTTCTTAGAAAATTGGGAATCCATCTCCCCCAAGATCCAGCTATACCACTCTTGGGCATATACCCAAGGAATGCTCAACCACACCACAAGAGCACTTGTTCAGCTATGTTCATATCAGCGTTGTTTGTAATAGCCAGAACATGGAAACAACCTAGATGCCCTTCAACTGAAGAATGGATAAACAAAATGTGGTACATATACACAATGGAATACTACTCAGCAGAGAAAAACAATGACATCATGAGGTTTGCAGACAAATGGATGGATCTAGAAAAAATCATCCTGAGTGAGGTATCCCAGACTCAGAAAGACAAACATGGTATGTACTCACTCATAACAGGATACTAGATGTGGAACAAGGATGACTGGACTGCTACTCACATCACCAGGCAGGCTACCTGGAAAATAGGACCCCAAGAAAGACACAGGGATCGCCCAACGACAGAGAAATGGAATGAGATCTACATGAACAGCCTGGACACGAGTGGGGGTAGTGAAGGGCGAGGGTCGAGGGAAAGAGAGCTTGGGTGAGTGGGAGATCCCAGCTGGATCAACAACAGAGAGGGAGAACAAGGAATAGGAGACCATGGTAAATGAAGACCACATGAGAATAGGAAGAAACAAAGTGCTAGAGAGGCCCACAGAAATTCACAAAGATACCCCCACAACAGACTGCTGGCAATGGTCGAGAGACAGTCCGAACTGACCTACTCTGGTGATGGGATGGCCAAACACCCTAATTGTCGTGCTAGAAACCTCATCCAACTACTGAGGGATCTGGATGCAGAGATCCATGACTAGGCCCCAGGTGGATCTCTGGGAGTCCAATTAGCGAGAATGAGGAGGGTTTATATGAGCAAGAATTGTTGAGACCAAGGTCGGATAAAGCACAGAGACAAATAGCCAAACAAACGGAAACACATGAAATATGAACCAATGGCTGAGGGGTCACCAACTGGATCAGGCCCTCTGAGTGGGTGAGACAGTTGATTGGCCTGATCTGTTTGGGAGGCATCCAGGCAGTGGCACCGGGTCCTGTGCTCATTGCATGAGTTGGCTGTTTGAAACCTGGGGCCTATGCAGGGTCCCTTGGCTCGGCATGGGAGGAGGGGACTGGACCTACCTGGACTGAGTCCACCAGGTTGATCTCAGTCTGTGGGGAAGGCTTTGCCCTGGAGGAGATTGGAATGGGGGGCGGGCTGGGGGGAAGGTGAGGGGGGCGGGAGGGGGGAGAACAAGGGAATCTGTGGCTGATATGCAGAACTGAATTGTATTGCAAAATAAAAATTAAAAAAAAAAAAAAAAACTGTCAGTATGCCCTATCTCCTAAGCATTACTACAACAGCCTCCTATCTGAACCCACAGCCTGTAGACTCTTCTCCAAATGTTCTCACACTACCATCAGCTGAGTGCTGATTAAACAGAAACCAAATCATATCAACAATTCAATTTAAATTACTCAGTTGTTCACAGATGCCTACAAGAACGAAGCAAGGTTCAGCACTGTGATACTCAGTAGCTAGTTAGAAATGAGCAGATTCATAGATCACTGAAGCTTGGCCCTCCCTAATCAGTTTTGGGCCCAACCTCCTGCGTCAAGGATCACACATTAATTTAAGAAGGGGAAGTATCTCACTTGCCCCTTCTTACAACTTGAAATTACATGTGAAAGGAGGGAAGAGGCATCCTAGTTGCTCCTGCTTAAGATTTAAAATACTACACAAAAGAGAGGAAGGTAGAGCTACTAGGGAAAGCTGGAAGCCAGGGCAACGGCTAAGCTGGTAAAAGAGCCAGCTTGACCAGTGCAATAACCTGGCCAGAGTTCAATCCCTGCCACCCAGGTACACATGCCAGGTAAAGTGACATTCATCTGCCATCCTAGCACTCCTGCATCAAGATGAGGCCAGCTAGCCTAAGGTATGCAGCATAGCATAAGCAGAAACAAGGAAAACCCTGCTACAACAAGGCGGAAAAAAAGAACTCACTCCCAAAAGCTGTCCTATGACCTCTACCTACACACACACACACACAACACACACACACACACACACACACACACACACAAAACAACTTTTAAAGATTTAGTTTTATTCTATATGTATGAGTTTGCCTGGATAAATGTATGTAGATCACATGTATGTCTGGTACCTGTAAAGGGCAGAAGGCATCACATGCCCTGACACTGAAGTTACAAATGGTTGTGAGCCACCATGTGGGTGTTTGAAATCGAACCCCAGTCCTATACAAGACTGGCAAATACTCTTAACTGCCAAGCCACCTAGTCAACCTCATAACTTTAAAAAGAGAAAGCTAGTTCCTCCTGGTAAATATGACTGTTTTTAGAATTCATTTTCTTTTTATTATTTTCTTTTAAACCTGCTTTGTTACATGATTTTGATCAGAAGAACAGTTGTATCTTTGGCCCTGGGTACAGACATGAGACTCTAAACTGAAAAGATCCTAAGATTATTATCTAACCACAGGAGGCTTTCTGGTAAAGAACAAAGCCATATTATTGACTCCTTCCTTAAGAGTTCATCCAAATGAGCCTGCCAGGTACCCAAAGAAGAAAGTACCCCTCAGGAAAGCTATCTGTTTTAGAGATTTTGGGAAACCAGGAAGAAGCCTAACTAAACATGTAGGCCAGCACATGGATCTCTCTGAAAGTACCCTACCCTGGAGAGTGTTTTCCACCTTTACAATAAATGGCCCTTTGGGTCATTGCCCACTCTCAGCCTTTGAGAGTATCTCACTTCATTCTTTAATAGGCCAGACTGACTTCCACACTGCACTCAGCTGAAGTCATTTCACAGGAATTACAAAGACCAGGGAACTGAGAGACCAGAGTGCAACTCCAGCAACAATGCTACTTCAGGACCATTCCCGTCAGGCCTCTGCCCAAGTCTCTTCCTTATCACTAACAGCTCCTCAGCCACTCTTCAAACTTGCAGTTCAAATGCCCAGTGGAGTTAGTTTGGGTTTTGTTGTTTTCTCAGCTATACTTCTGGGCTTTCTGCAAGGCCAGACTGTCTGCCCACACTGTCAGATCTCTACTTGCTTTCCCTGCTCTCTACAATGCATGCCAGAGAACTCTGCTCTAGGGATTCAAGAGGCTGAGTACTGGAGTACTTGTTTACTATAGACAAAGTCCTGGGGTTCCATCCCAGCAGCACAAAAACAAACAAAACACTAAGGTTCTGTCTCATGCTTTACAGGAAGGCCAGGACCTCACACCAAGTCTAGTTGTTTACCTGCTTTTCTTCAACAAGTATGAGACTGCCTAAGACTATCAACAAAGATCTCAAAAGAGAGGAGACATATTTTTTAAAGAATTCAATACTCAGTATTTCCTTTTTAAATATCCAAGTAGTTATTATTTAGAACAAAAATCAGAAATTACTTGGAGTTTGTGTTTCTGTTCATTTTAAAACATTTATTGGTAAAATATACTATAGAGCAACTATTTCTTCCTGGCTTGACATGACAACCACCATCATGAAACAGAGTTGTTGTGTTAATCTATACAACTTTATCATTCAATCACGGCACCAAAATAAACAGAAGAGTACAGTGGATGGCTAAGTCAATGGTAAAGGTAATGAGACTATTAAGATCCCCTAGTAAAAGGGGTGGGACCTGAGACTCCAGTCATCGTTCTCTCCTGCCCCAGCTGCCCATAGTCTTGCTATATAGGAGGTGGAAGGTGGAAATTTTTCAATGATGCTGGTTTCCTTGAGTCAGATACCCTGGAGGTGAGACTTCCAGGTGGATAATTGCCTTTAAGTTTTCCATGCTCTTGTGAGTAGCCATGAGAAACTCATTGCTTCACCAATGTGTACATGGATGGAATCCTTTCTTTGGTCTATCAGTGCCCTTTTTGCTTGGGGTAAGTAGATACATTTCTTTACAGCACCCCAGGAAATGTCACGCAGTACATATTCTCACATGTCATTGCGGTCATAAAGTATGTTCTGTTGTTTTGTTTGTGTTTGTGAGAAACACAGTGCTGCAAGCAGCTGTAATTTGTTCATTCTTACATATTTCTTACTTATTGCTTACTCTGATACTGCATTTGGAAACTTCCCAATTTTAGACTCTTAACAAAAGGTGCTTCTAAGTTTTTGACAAGCAGAGTTGTACATTTCATTCGGGTATATACTAGGTTGAACAATATAAATTTTCCATATTCAACCTTTTTTGTCTACTAAAATGACAACCTAATACCTTGGAATGGAATGACTGAATCATAGGATACATACATATATTCAGCTTTGGGAGATAGTGCCAAATATATTGCTGGGTTCTCTTTCTGGTCTCCTCATAAGCTCTGTCAAATGAATCCAAACAAGATACAGAGTGTAATGTTGAAGATAGACTTTATTATATAACACCATGTGGCATTTTCAAGAGTTAAATTGGGCAGTGATCAAAGGTGTCATTGTAAAGGGAAAAAACACTCTCATGGGGTGAGAATAGACAATGGCCAGAGAAATCATTGTACTGACATACATTACATTATTTTTCTCAAAGGCCTGAGAACAGACAGATTTCTCATTCAGGTGACTGACAGGCCCATTTGGATTGACTCTTTCTTTTAAAGAATCTGTCTATCTGTCTGTGTGTGTGTGTGTGTGTGTGTGTGTGTGAGAGAGAGAGAGAGAGAGAGAGAGAGAGAGAGAGAGAGAGAGAGAGAGAGAGAGAGAAAGAAAGAAAGAAAGAAAGAGCCCTCAGAGGCTAGAAGAGGGCATCAGACACCCTGGAGCTGGAGCTGGAGTTACAGGTAGTTGTGAGCCACCCAACATGGGCAGTGGGAACCGTATTTGGGTCCTCTGTAAGAGCAGCAAACCTTCTTAACCACTGAGCTATTTATCCAGCCACTGGATTCATCCTTAAGGAAGGAAGAAATTGTATGTCTTTGTTCTTGACCAGAAAGCCTCCTGCTATATAGCAATTTTATAATCTTCTTTGGTAGTACAGAAAGTCATATCTCAATCCAGAACCAGAAATACAACTCAGATCTCATTGTTTTGACCAAAAATCATATCACAGAACAGATTTTCACTTTCACAATTTGTGTTACCAGGCACACAGGAGGAAGGGCTCAAAGCTGATTTTGAGGGAGGGGCCAATCCTCAATGACCTTCAAGCCTGATCATTTAAGTACTCACTTAACAAAACGGTTTACCAAGGTACTATACCAGTTGTAGTTCCACCTTTAGTAGATGAGAGTTGTGTTTGTCTAAGTCACTTTTTATTGCTGTCCTTCTGGGAAGGAAGGTGAGTATAACCAAATCACACAGTGGCCATCATTTGTACTTCCTTAAAGGCTAGTGAAGCCGAATACATTTCACATCTTCCTAATTTACATATCTTCTATAGAGAATCTTAAGTCATCTGCCCAGCTTTCTATTGGTTCGCTGCCTCATTCATTTTTATTACTATTTTGATTTCACAGCTGAAGGCATTATAATTCTTTCATTGCTTAGCTCTATAAATATTTTGATTCAGTCCTATCCCCAAAGAACCCTGTGTTTGACTCTATTCAATTAAATATTACAGTACTGAAGTTTTATTTACATATCTTCTCTGGATTACGAAGTAATTTTGGGTTTGTTAAATAATTGAGAACTAGAAAAATAAATTTATCATTGCACTCATAACTCCAGTTTAATATCCACAAGTGATCAATAAATATTTGTCCGGTTTACTAGAATACATGTTACATTATATTCTTCCTAAATTTGTGTGAACCCTTTTGTATTTATTTGTATGAAGCTTATTCCAGCACTGTTAAGTGGTGTGAAGCAGAACACTCTGCTCCTGCCCCAGTACATTACAAAGGAATAAGAGTAGTCACAAATGTACAAAGGCAAAGACCAGACAGAGGTAGAACTTTTCTCTGACTCTAAGTGAATATAAAGTATAAGCAATGAATGTAACTTACAAGGAAAAAACCCTTAAGATTCTTTTTGTATCTTAATACTGTAGTGGGCAAAAGACATTAATATAGAATTTACACCAGAGGGGTAAGAACTAATAAAGCTAATTAGTAAAATTAACCTGCCACATTCTTATACATGTACTAGAGGCAAATGTTAGTAAAAATGAAACCGATGATCTTTAAGGTGCTATTACTGTGGTGCCTTCTGTTGTTCTTAATTGCATTTTACAGGGATGTGGTTGATTTATGCATCTGAATCCCCATGATATTTTCACTTGCCTGTAGAAAGGATCTATTATTTCTGGTTTAGTCTATTATAAGACAGGTTTCTTCAGACACACAATTGTTTTTATTTTCAGTATTCTCTCTCTCTCTCTCTCTCTCTCTCTCTCTCTCTCTCTCTCTCTCTGTGTGTGTGTGTGTGTGTGTGTGTGTGTGTGTGTGTGTGTGTGTGTGTGTGTCGGGGGTATAGTGTTCTGTGGTGTGTGTATGTGTATGTGTCTTGCTAGGGATGGAACCCTGGGCCTTCCACATGATAGACCATTTGGTTACAACCTCAGCCCAATACACTTTTACCGGGATGCTATTTTTAGTACATTAAAGGAGAGGCATGCCTCCTTTGATCAGGTAACTTAATTCTTAAATATTTATTCTAAGAAAAGAAGAAGAAATAGGGGATCCTATACATTAAGATATTTATCTCTATATTATGGTAGTGGAAAATGAAATCAAGAATTTCTAACAATAAAAAATTAATTGTAACCTGAGCATGGTGGCACAAGCCTTGAATACCAGAACTGGGAAGGTCAAGGCAAGCAGATCTCTGTGAGTTCAAGGCCAGCCTAGTCTACATAGCATGTTCCAGGCCAACCAAGGCTACATAGTAATACTCCGTTTCAAAAAATAAAAAATAATTAAGTGTATATTTTATACAAATTCATAAGAGTATTATGTTTCCATTATAAATAGAAAATTATGATGTACATAGAGGTACAGACCAATGATAATAATTATGTAAAATTATATTGTATTAAATCATATGTTTACTTGTTTCAGGCTCTACAAGGGTAAGGCCTTTTAACTGTTTTGTCTCTCACAATGTCCTCAGCAGCACCTAAATATTGTGAGGCACCTGGAAATGATCAATATTTATTGACTCAACATATTTCAAGGAACTTTAACATCTTAGATACTGTTCCAAGTGCTAGAAATAATAGTAGCAAACAAGACGAAGTACCCACTTCATGAAACTTACAAGACAGTGGAGGAATACAAACAGTAGGAAGGAAGGGGGAGGGAAGACAGGAGACAAACGATAAAGGGCAACAGACAAGAGGGAGAAGAGGAAGGGAGAAGGTAAAAGGAACATTCCCAGCTGTGGTTAGCTCCAGGAACATACAAACCAAATAAAGTGACAGACTTTATAGTTACGGGCCTTGGAATGAACAGAGTCACATTAAAAGAAAATTTCAGGCAAAACAGCAAAATCTGAGCCTAAGAAGACAGAAGGCTCCATAATGTTAGAGAGAGAGGGGCCCAGTGGAGTTTGAAGAGAGCCAATGGAGAAGTGATGGCTGAAGAGGAGAGCCAGGCTAAAGGCTTCTAGGTCATGCGAAATTGAGTTTTATCGTAAATTGAATGAAAAGAACACTGAAGAGTTTTCAGGTAAAGACATGACAATACCATTATAATAATTTTGTTTGTGAGGTCCTGGATCAATCAAAATGAAATAGAGCCACTAACACCATGACTCATACGTTGTGAGCAGACATTAAATGATGGCTATCTCCCCTTATTCTTAATAAACATACCTTCATACACATCACCAGTGCTCCAGGTTAAAGGGACTGATTTTATTATTACTATGGTTTGTGGAATAATTTTAATATGCTGAATTCCTTAAAATGTTTTCAATCCAATGATTACAATAAAGTAGACAAGCTGAGTGTTCATTTTTAAAGAACTATTTGTGCCTAAAAAGACTTTTGATTGATTTCCTCCCAGCAAGCTCTGTGCATTAACTCAAATTCAATCTGCACTGGAGTCTGTGTACACACACAAATGAGAGTTGAAATGTGAATCTCCGAGGACTGAGCTTGCCCCTTGTTGATAAGTAAAAATTTCCTCCAGAGCATCCATGACAAATCTACTCTAGCATTCCCCTACATGTACACCATGCAGCTGTGGAAGGTGGACAGATTCATTCCTTTCATCTAAAGTGAATTCTCCACAGGCTATTATATGTCTTCAGGAGAAGTGACAAAAAAGTTTATTCATGTGTTTATTAAAATAACCAAAAAAGTTAGTATCTATATATCTATATATAATACAATATTCATCAATTTAAAAGAATCTTTAAACTCTAAGAGATGGTGTTGGGTAAAAGCAACCATTCAGGATAGATGTTTCCTTTAGAATCATTTTTTTCAAAAAAATGTTAAACTTACAGTGAAATGTAGGGGACAAATGCAGATCTGCTCTCCTTCCTACAAAAAGATTATGTATTTGTGTGTGTGTGTGTGTATGTGTGTGTGTGTGTGTGTGTGTGTGTGTGTGTGTGTGTGTGTGTGTATGGGGAGAGAGAGAGAGAGAGAGAGAGAGAGAGAGAGAGAGAGAGAGAGAGGAGAGAGAGAGAAAGAGAGAGAGAGAGAGAGAGAGAGAGAGAGAGAGAGAGAGAAAATTTTTAGAAGAAAATGTAGGCCCCACATGGACAAATAATGAAGCCCATACTAGGAGAAAACTGATAGATCTGGAAAACACCAGAAGGCCTTAGAATTTGGAAACTTTAGTTAACAGTCACTATCAGAATGCTTGATAGGGTTAAAAACAAAGTTATGGCCTTAAAGCCCCTCAAATACCCTCAAGCAGCATTGCAAAGGTTTTGTTCTCTGGGAAAAATGACCTGGAGACAGCGTGAACGTGTGGGACCAGGTCGGAGGTAATCATAGGGCTGGATGCAGGAAGATTTGCGGAAGTCTAGGAACTGCACTGATGGTGAAGGGACACTGGCCCACTCGAGCATGTGGCTCTGGCAGGCCTTGCCCTTCTGCCCATTCCCTCTGCCTTACTGAAAACCATTAGATTACATTCCTGAAGCTAGCCGCCAAGGTCTGTTCCCTTATTTGTCCAGTTCCTCCTCCTGAGGATGACTATCAAGGCCCAGCTATTAAAGTATTAAAGTTGAGCAATCAAAAGCTCCCTTTAGTTCACCTAATTAGCATAACCAATCAAAATATACCCAGTTAAAATTAAACACCTCATTCTAACACGGGGTTTCCCCTTGTACCTTTGTAAACTGACATTGACCAATGTGTCACATCTGTCTCCTCTCTATCCAGAAGCAGTCCTTTGTCCCCCTCCGGGACAAATACCTCTTTTCCCCTCTCCTTTGTTTCCTTCCCCTTCTCCCTCATCCGTTATCCCCTGTCTTTGTCTCTTAAATAAATTTCCACTGTGCTGAGAACTTGGTCTTGTGGGTCGATACTTTTCCTATCTTTGAGGTGATACCCCAACTGGGAAATCCAGGTTGTTTGTTCAGGGAAGCAATTGGACTAAAATGAATTCAAACCCAGAACTGCTCTTTGCTAGCTAAAGGCAGATGAGCATGTGAGCATGTCATTAACCTCACCAAGTATTTCCTTACCTGTAAAATGGGGGCTGTAATGAGTAACTAATTTGTTGTAATTATTACATAAGATAATATAATTAAGGCACTTAGTTTAAATCCAACATGTGGTATATTCTCAATAAACAGTAGCAGGTAATATCAGTGTGGAGCACCTTCTAAATTTCTTTTTGAAGGACTCAAGGTGAAAACTACCATCAAATATAAATTTCTATAAACTCACTCCATTATTTTCTAACAATACCATAGAAGCATAACCTATAATCTTCAGTAAGTCACACAATCATGTTTGTGAACATCCCCCAATGTCCAATACAATATTAGAGAATAGGCTCTGGAATCAGACAAAATTGACTGGTTTTGGCTCCTCCAGTTGCTAATATAGTCTTCACAAGTCCCAGAAGTATCCTTCATCTTTTCAGTGAGAATATTAACTATCGACATGATTGGTGTGAAGATTGGCTATAATGGAGGCCCTAGCAGAGTACCTTAGATATAATGTGAGTCAACAAACAGATGCTACTTTCATTATGATTACTAGGTAAAAAAAAAAATCATTAACAAATGCCTATTGAAAATGTGCTCAGTTTGGGAATAAGTATGCTCTGCGATGTTTTTGTTATATATCAGATGCCATGGGGATTTAATAGTTGTCTCTTATCTATGTCCTAATTCCATTTGCCTCCAAAACAGTTTGGACATTAACACAATACACTTCCTAAATGATATGCTATGCTTTTCTTTTTCTCAGGATATTTGCTGATACTTCAGTCAAATTGCACTGTACATATTATGCAATATTTTAGATAACTTTAATTATGAATTTTTTTTCAGTGTTTCCTATAGCTTAAGCCAGTGGTTCTCAACATTCCTAATGCTGTGGCCCTTTAATACAGTTCCTCATGTTGTGGTGACCCCCAACCATAAAATTATTTTCATTGCTACTTCATAACTGTAATTTTGCTATTGTTATAAATCATAATGTAAATATATGTGTTTTCTAATGGTATTAGGCAACCACTGTGAAATGGTCATTTGACACCCTCCAAAAAGGGTCATGACCCACAGGTTGAGAACCTCTGGTCTAAGTTGTCCTTAAACTCACTATGCAGCCAAGGATAATGTTGAAGTTCTGATCCCTGTCTCTATCTCCTGAGTAAGTACTGGAATTACAGGCATTCACTACCACACCCAACTTATGCACTACTGGGGACTGAATCCAGGACTTCATGCATGCTAGCAAGCATTCTACCAACTGACCCACATCTCGGGCCACCAAATTGAGGATTTTTACCTGACTGTTTGGTTCTTTCTCTGTGAAAACAGAATCTCAACTCAGAATTGAGTAGAAAACAACATTTTTGGCCTATACATTCACAATCACCTTCCTTTCTAGGACACGCATTCAGGGGCAGAATCATAAAACCAAAATAGGCTGAGTAGCATTTTTCATCTCATAATAGATAAATGAAAATTAATTTTACATAAGTTTTCTCAAAATAGTAGAAAATACTGTACACTTCCAGCAATATTTTTATATTTTCCTTTCTCAATGGGATATCCTCTAAAAGCTTAGAACATAGCTATAAATCTATGGCTTAGCCAGATTCTTATATTCAGTTACCTTCTTAATTGATCCAATTAAGAAAACAAAGTACATGTTCAAATTAGACATGTATCTAAACCATTTAGGAATGATTAAAATTATAGATCAGGCTTTCTTTCTCTGATCAGAAGTTATTGTAATGCTTCTGTGGTGCTCAGTTCCCAGCTCACTTTGGTATGTTAGTAAAGCACAGCATTGTCAGATCACAGGGAGTATCTCATTTTCCTTTTCATATCTCCAATTCTAAAGGGGATTAAATTATCCAATTAAGCTGTTAATTAAAAAGACTCCTACAGAAGAAACTGCAGGCTACCAATAGTATTTTCAATTTTCGTTGTGCTGTGTTCAAAAGCAATTTTCTAAATTCAGAAGAGTTCAAAGGTACTGCCCTAGATTTCACTTCTGAAGGTACCTGATAGCAGCTGGGAGCCCAACCCACTTCCTCCTCTTTCTGGGCACATGGCCGGACTATGTGATGCATCCACCCCAAAGATTGGCTTCAGCCACATGACTGAGTTTTATCCGATGGAATAGAAACAGAAGTAATGTGAACCATTCCCCAGGACCAGAACAAATCTCCCATTCAATATTTTCCATGGCATTTTCTTTCCTATCAGCCTCTTGCTTATGAGCATGTATTGAATCATGTCTTGAATATTGTAAAATCACAGTATTGAAGGAGCCTGGGTTGCCAAATCACCAACTGGGGGAGAGAAGTTCAATGGTCATTAATCTCCATTATGCATGTGATGAAAACAAAATAAACTGAAGTTGAGCTAAGCCTTTAAGATTGTCTGTTACTACTACTAGTGTGGCCTTAATCACTAAAGAAATCAGGTAAATTGGAAAGGCATGGAAAAACATCTTAAACCTAACTAAACTCATCAGACTCCTTCAGATTTTGATGAGGTCTACTTAGATATGCACCTGAATATCTAAGCAAATTCAGGACCTCTTGAGTCTCTTGAAATCTAAGTTACATAAAACATGGTAAAGGAGATTCTGTGTCTCTCATCTCTGTTTGCCCCTACAAAGTCTCTCCTTCTTGCCCACAACCTAGAGATATTCTGGGATAAACTATCTTTTATAGTCATCTTTCCTTCCTTCAAACCCTGGTCTTACATTCTCTCTCTCTCTCTCTCTCTCTCTCTCTCTCTCTCTCTCTCTCTCTCTCTCTCTCTCTCTCTCTCTCTCTGTGTGTGTGTGTGTGTGTGTGTGTGTATGTGGTCTGTCTGTCTCTCTGTCTCTCTCTCTGTCTCTGTCTCTCTCTGTCTCTGTGTGTGTGTGTGTGTGTGTGTGTTTGTGTATGTGGTCTGTCTGTCTCTTCCTTTCTCTCTGTCTCTCTCTCTCTGTCTCTCTCTGTGTCTCTCTGTCTCTCTGTCTCTCTCTGTCTCTTTATCTCTGTCTCTCTGTGTGTGTGTGTGTGTGTGTGTGTGTGTGTGTGTGTGTGTGTGTGTGTCTCATTTTGTGGATTAGAAACTCAGAAACTTAAGTGAACTCCCCAATAGGGGGCCCACCAGGCTACAACCTGCCACTTATTACCCACTAAATCTAGAGTATCTCACTTCTACATCCTATGCATGATGTCAAGACACAGTAGATTGACTTAGGACCCTATAGACCAGAACTTTACCATATACATGCTAGGAATTTATTTAAGATAATTAATGGGAGGCTGGGTGGTGGTGGTGCATGCCTTTAATCCCAGCACTCGGGAGGCAGAGGCAGGCAGATCTCTGTGAGTTTGAGGTCAGCTTGGTCTACAGAGTGAGATCCAGGACAGGCAGCAAAACTACACAGAGAAACCCTGTCTCAAAACAAACAAACAAAAAAGATAATTAATGAGAAACTCTATTTGCATTCTCAGACAAATCCCAACAGGTTCCACTGAACTGTATGATATACCTATAGATTTGTTTGGATTCAGGAAAAGTGGTCAACCTTTCAGATTCCTGCACCACTGTCTCAGGGTCACCAGAAAAAAATTACAGTTCACTGAAAGTGGATTGGACAAAGAAGCCCCAAGTGCAGGAAGGTATGTATCTAGAAAGTCATAGCCAACTAGAAATAAAAGTACACAGAAGGTAAGGAATTTGCTAGGATCTTGACAGAGGGTGGACTGATAAAGTTTACAATAGGAGAGTTGAATAATTTTTACCTGTGTCCCAAACCATAACCCAAGGTACTTACATATCATCAGATGCTATTCAATAGTACAATTATAACCATTTACAATATCCATATCCCCTGTTAAACCAGACAGCCCATTCAAGCCAGAGACTGTATATTATCCACCTGAATATAGCTGGCTTAGTGATTTCAATAGAATGGATGCTCAGTTACCATGTGCTGAATGAATGGCTACAAATTGCCTGTATTATTAAAGCACAGAGGCAGACATTGCTTTGATAGCAATGGTCTTGTGCATTGTTACTTTTGTGTGACCAGCACTACCTCAGAGGTCTCTCTTTCCCTCAGCAGGAATATTATTGGAAAGGAAATAAACTACATCTGCTGACTTATATCCTAGAAGAAATGTAATGACCATCTCTCATTGTCTACAGAGAAAGTCACTACATTCAAGTCCTACATTGCCAAAGCAAGAAATTTAGATAGTTGCAGTGGTTTGTATAGTTTTCTAGCAAATATCTTTTAAAGCACACCTTAATACTCACATACATAATAGGTTGTAATCATTTGCAAAAAAGAGGGCAACAGAAAACCTTTAACCAATGTTTTATTGTCCTTGCAATGATGATTCTCATTGTTTCACAAAGGAAAAAAATCACAACCACTAGTCTGCTGGTGACCACATAGATTTGTTCTTTAAATGCACAATCTGAAAACATCTTTTTTCAAAACAATAGGGTAGTGCCACTGCTGATAAGGATGTTACTCTATGAAACAATCATGTATTCTTCCATGATTTAAGATGCAACTGAAACATTATGTTCAAAATATCAAAGGTGGTGGCTACCAGATACTAAGCAATTTTAGAAATACTAGTTGAATAAACATATTAAGAAAGATAATAATCTAAGGGATGCAAGTTAATCCAAAAGTCAGAAGCACAAAGCACAAAGACTATCTGTCCAGGCTGTGAGATACTTGACAAGCAATTTTAAGCCTTCCCAGTTCTCTGGCATGAGCACCATCTGTCTGGCAAGCCATAGTTCTTAGTTTCTTCTCAGCAATGCTCCAGGGCTAAATAAGAGAAAATTTATGGGCTATGCTTTAAGCTCCATCGAGGTAAGGCACTAAAAAAGCTTGAGGATACTTTACGAATTCTGAGCTTGCATCTATCAGTCACGTCCCAATCCGTCTCATAAATGGGGGGGGGGATTGGAGGCCTATGCTGAGCACTTGGTGAAAAGCTCAGCAAACTTTGGGCAATGGTAGTAAGGCCAAATACCACAGCTTTCAATATCCAGAATCCTTGACTCACACAAGAGAATATCCCACACATAAAAAAGACAACCTCCTTCCTTCAAATGCTCAGTTAATAGTCCACCTGCAGAGCAGCTGCTGTAATGACCCAGAGCAGTGTGGTGTTGTTGCAGCCCTAGCCTGAGAGCCAATATTTCATTTCCTTTTGATTTTCCATAATTATGTTTAAGCCTTTGTGGCTCCCCTCTGGCAGACATGTTTAACAAGGAGAACCAAATTCTGTCTTGTTTTCCTCAGGCCAGCTCTCCTGCTTTCCTTCCATCCCTCCAGGTATGTCTGACCTTCTCGCTACCACTTAATTGGTGTCTATTTCTTTAAGAAATCAGTCTCACAAAGAAGAACGATACTGTAATTTGGAGGGTTAAACCGAAACATTTGGAAACCTAGTTCTTGTAGAAAATGTGTGTGGCTACTAGAAGTGATTCTGTATCTCTTGATAAACTAAGTTACACCAAGTTACTTAGTCCTGCCATCCAGAAACTGGGAGAGCTCCAACTAATCAGTAGCCTGTTGTCCTTAACCAACAAATGCCAATACCATTTCAAAAGTCTTAATTCTACAGCTTTATCAAACACTCTCTCTGACCTGCAGGAATGTGTTTCTTTGGAATTTTTAAAAAGGAAATCTAGAAGGAATGCACTATTTATATAATCATGACAAACTTCAGCTATTCTTAAGGGTCCAAGTACAGGAATAAAATGAGGATTATCAAATCAGAATGCTTACACCAGAGAAAAAGCACATATACTTCTAACACCTGAAATAATACTGCTTGTTTTTAGAAATACAAATCAAGGTCACATTAAACCATGGTTAAGAGGAGGAAAAGGCTGCTGCCCTTCAGAAGTGTATCCATTCAGAGAGGAGGAAGTCAAGGGGAAAATCACTCTCCTCGGACTAATGCAGTGTAATTGTTTTCCTCGTGATGGTGCCCTTCCATTTTTTTCCCTTCGGAAGTTCCCATGGTTACAAAAGGACGTGGCTCCCACTTACATTTTTTTTTTTTTTTTTGCCAAAGAATGACAAGTCACAAGGATACAAAATGACCTCCTGTGGTTCATCTGAATTTGTCATTTTGCTTTTGAAATATTTCTGTTGGCCCACTTAACCCAGCACCCCATGTACAATGAATAATGCGATGGGGTAGGGAAATGCCTATACTAACTAAAAATAAAAATAAACAAGAAAACAAAGTAGCCACTGGGATGCCATTACAATTTCATCCTACACACACTCCTAAATGTGATAACAATTTTATCCTACATACATATACACTAAGTTAATTAATTAACACTAAAAGTGCTGATTAAAACAATAATGCTCTAAGGATCAAAATACAGTACTGCTTTTTTTTTAAAAAAAATAAACCCTTCATAAGACTTAAAAGTAAATTTGTGTCCCTTAGATCTAGGCAGGCTTTTTTAAATTGGATTCTTTCTAGAAGTTTTTGAAAGGGATTTTCTTTTACAGAGATGGAACATTAAGTGGGCTGAGATGGAAGAGCGTTTACTCCCTCCTCAGTGTGGTGTTTATACAGTTGTACTAAAGGGAATGAAAGCCATATGTTCCTGACATGGAAAGAGAACATTCTTTTCTCAATGTCTGCTCAGTTCAGAGTTAGGAGATCCACCTGAGCATGCCAAAACAAAACAGGAACTGCTCCATGACTGGTATCCACCAAATAAATGGAGCTTCATAGGGACTAGACCAACATTTGGAGAGTTCATTTCCTAGAACATTTGTTGTTATGTGGCTAGTTGTGTTGTTATTTTTTAATACTGCTGGCAGTTAAAGATCCATCCCTTCCCCCTATTTTATTAACCCCAAATCTTTTGCCTAACGGACTATGTACCATCTTTGTTCATGCTGACTTAAATGGTTAGTTACATTGGATATAAGTTCTGAGATACAATTTTCCAAAACTGAAGGGAAAAACTTTATCAGAAATTATAAAATAGAGATCCAACAAATTTCTAATTTAACTACCTTTAGAAATAAGAAATACTACATATTGATTGCACACCACAGAGTATACATCTTCATCACTGAGGGTGACAGTTTTCCTAGACTGATCCTTTCTATGGATACACTCTACTCAGGTCCCCTACAAAGCTATAGATTGAAATTCTATGTACCACCTAGCTGTGGCTAACCAAAACAGACAATAGGGATGCCAGTTTAACCAAGTAGCTTTGACATTTGTTTTCATTGGTTTGGCTTTCTAATGAAACGCATTTGGTTCAGTTTTTGAATTTTTTTATAAGCCCACGGACTTTGAACAGATACTGTTTAGATCCAAGCAAGTCATCTACCCAAATAATGAAAATGCATTAAAAATAAAAGTCCTCAGTGAAATAAAGGCAGAAGGCAGTGGGTGCTGAGTACATCCAAGCCGCCTCTACTGGTACTCCTCAGCTCTGTCAGGACAGGAGAAACCAGCACTCCAGCTACCAGAGTCGACAGGAATTCACGCCTCTGTTCATGGTGGAATTCTTTGGACAGTTAAAAGCTTTCTGAAATTCTTCAAAGTTGCTAATGGCACCATTGACCCTGAAAATAAGAGATGACAAAAGTACATTGTCACTCAATTCATAACGTCCACAGATTCTGGAAAAAACAGTCCATTGCTACCAAAGGACATTTGCATGCATTTAATCTGTGTACAAGGAAGACAGCTAAAGTTCAGATAATTAAGAAAAGAAATTAATGTCACCGAGAATGAAAACCAACATTTCCCCAAAGCCTGGCCAGGACTCCTAGTACTCTTCCAAGTCTTCAAATTCCTACACAACTGTATCATCTCCAAGACTTCTTTTTTCTAATTTCAAAAAAATTACTTTTGGCAAGTGATAAAGATAGAATATAATTGATAGTAAGTATACTCTGCAAATTATTAGAAAAAAAAACCAACATTTCAGGCAACTAGTTAGTAAGATGAAATTAATTTCTAAAACTTATATAGCTGGCACAAAGGGCACAAATCACAAATATAGAAAGCACTATTCGGGCTGGAGAGATGGCTCAGAGGTTAAGAGCATTGACTGCTCTTCCAGAGGTCCTGAGTTCAATTCCCAGCACGCACATGGTGGCTCACAACCATCTGTAATGAGATCTGGTGCCCTCTTCTGGCCTGTAGACATACATGCAGGCAGAACACTGCATACATAATAAATAAATCTAAAAAAAAAAAAATGAAAGCACTATTCTTTTTTCAGATGTGTCTGTTACTACTATTCAGGGATCAAGGAAAGGTATCTCAAGCACTTGAAAAACTACTGTATCGTTTAGTACCACAACACTACCTATGTTTGAACTTGATATGAATGGAATGTCCACTGCATACAACTTTGTCTTTGGCTCTTTCTCTCTCAGTACAATACTATAAAAGCCATCCCTCTTGCTGCATTTCCAATTAGTTTTTAACAATGCATTCAATGTACCAAAATACTTTCTATAAATTCTTACTAATTTGGAGATTCACATCTACCTAGTATCTGGTTAAGAATCAACCAATAGAATCTGTTACAGATGAGTCATTCTGCCCCGGGTTTTAGCTCCAGAATCTGGTACATGCACAAGTTCCTGACTGAAATGGAGACTGCAGATTCCTACTCAATTTGATTGTAACTGTCTTTTGGAAGTGGTATTTTCATTGTGTGATTTTTCTCTACACTCAAAATCTATACTTACTGCAGATATCAGTAAGAAGTCAGGCAAAATCCTCCCCCTCATCAATTTCTTACTCAACTGAACATTTAAAGGATTTACTAAAATTTAACTCAGCATTCTATTTTTCCCTAATGACTTTGTTACCTCTGGGTATTTGAATGAATGCAACGGCCTGTATCCACCAAATCCCCATAATCTCTTGGGTTTAGTTGGGGTGTATAGGTAGGGATGCATATATCATGGTGTGATTCACCTTAGGCAAGTGTTAAAGATAGAATACAGCTGATAATAAGTAAGTATACTCTGTAAATTATTAGCAAAACTCCAACAGTTCAGGCAACTAGTTAGTAAGATGAAATTAGTTTCTAAAACTTATCTGTTGAGTAATTAATCTACTGTGTGGTTTCATCTGCTGCATTTTTCAGTGGGAGCACATTTTAGTCCATTAGAAATTGTCAGCCTTCATGACAGTTCAGCCCAGTGGGGGAGAATTTCCAGCACAGTGATTAGATTTTTATGCTAGTGGGTAATTTATAGTCAATTTTGAAGCATTTCTAAAGCAAGGTTTTAGGAATAAAATTTTAAAATATAGAGGATATCCTAGATGACTTTCTTATGATATGCTAATGGTTCATTTAAATATTAAACATAAAGATATCCAGGTATAATATGTTCTAAGCAAAGAATAACTATAAATTACCATGGCTTCTTGGATTTCTCTGTATAATTAACTGTCCTCTACTGCAGGAAATTTCTCTCAAGCTACAGAACCTAGTCCAGGATAAGTAATATCAACCTTAATTTTGTTTTTACTTAATATTTTATACATTCTGAAATTACAGTTGTTAATCTTTTTCCCTTCGTGTATAAGCAATTGTTTCAAAGGGTGATATAAGATGAAAACCAAACTGCAATGTCTCTGACTCTAGATATGAATTATAATTGCTAAAGATTAATATATATATATGTATATCTTCCTTTGTGTTCAGAAAGGGGCATATTTGTTTCTGTTTGCTAATTTACAGTGTAGGGGGAAAACAAGAGCTATCACATAGAATACTTTTAAACAGAAAACAGACCAGAGTAAAACAGAATTCTAGAAGCTTGTAAGCAGAATTGTTCATCAAATCATATCCTCTTCTGAAATCATAAAATCCATTTTGAATTTACTTTTTGCCCAGACCTCCCTGCTAAAATAGATGGTAAGGCAAATCCAATATTCCTGTTAATGAGCAGTGATCTGATGTACTAATGGCATCTATGGATTATTGTCTTCCAAAAGCATAAAATATGTGTGAATATTTGACTGCATGTGTGTGTGTACCATGTGCATGCTTGGAGGCCTTGGAGACTGGAAAAAGAACTCAGATCCCCTGGTATTTGAGTTCCAGGTTGTTATGAGCCATCATGTAGGTACTGGAAACTGAACCCGAACCTGAATCTTCTACAAGAGTAGCAATGCTCTTAGCCACCAAATCAACTCTCTGGCCCTGTGCAATTCTAATTCTATATCTGAAACTTAATATTAAAACTGATTTGGATTGCAATTACTTTTGAAGCCTCAGCATGATTAAACCTCATTGGGAAACCTCACTTGATATAACACTAAGCAGAAATGTAGTTGAAAAGACACTGAGGAGATAGGCTTACTATTAATGAAACAAGAGATGCTTAGTTTCTGTTTGGTTAGATTCGGTTGTCTACAAAATGGAGATTATATATTTCATTGTGTAGACTTTTGTTCATATCTCCCATCTGGCAGCACACTGGTATGGTTGGGGCACAGAATGTGGAGATGCATAGTTAAAACCTGCTGTCACCCATTCACTCGTTTACCGAAATTGTGGAGGACTGTGAGCACCAATTTGGACTTGTTCTCTGGCAGCTTCTGGTCTGTAGGAATTGCACCTCACCTAAAAATAAAGACACCTCTGTAAATATGCTTCTACTCCAATTATGTATTTCCTATTTTCTTAACTTATCCAACTTGAACTAAAGAATAATTTTGGAATTGGATAGCAAGCAGTTTTAGTGGATCAGATAAAACTTTGAGCAACAGTAACATCTATTATTCAAATCCCAGAGCAAAAGGTTTTATCAATGTGAATTCCACAATGTGAGTAAATTAGGAAGGTTTCTAGGCAAATGATTTAAATTAAGAGAATCACGTGTACCCAGGAAGTGACCAATGTATTCAACTTATTAATTTATTTTTAAATAACCTTTATTTAATTTAATCATATACATTTCAATGAATAATCTAAGTGAACCATACCATGGTTTAGCATAATCAGGAGGTATACTGACTATAGATGCATCCTGGTCTGGGCTCAGGAGAAGAATACTTGTCTCTATATCCTTTGAAGTTAGACACAACTATCTGACTTGTTCTGACCAGTAAATATTAGAAGTTATATATTTCATTTCCTAATAAAAATTTAAGAAAACTTGTCATCAATTTTAATAGTCTTAGGACCAATTTAAGTTGTTACATTAAGAGTCCATTGGAGCCGGGCGGTGGTGGCGCACGCCTTTAATCCCAGCACTCGGGAGGCAGAGGCAGGCGGATCTCTGTGAGTTCGAGGCCAGCCTGGGCTACCAAGTGAGTTCCAGGAAAGGCGCAAAGCTACACAGAGAAACCCTGTCTCGAAAAACCAAAAAAAAAAAAAAAAAAAAAGAGTCCATTGGAGTTGAATAGAGGTCTCAGTCTGTAATGTGCCTGGTACAAGCATGAAGACCTGCATTCAGATTCATAAAACCTATGTAAAAATGCTGGGCATGTGCCTGTAGCCGCAGATCTGGGAGCGTGGAATAAGAAAGGTGGAGTTCAGTGGCCAAACAGCATAGTCAAATTGATGAATTTTGGGTTCAGTGAAAGACCATGTATCAAAAAATAAGGGTGAAAAGCAATCAAAGAAATACACTCAACATCAGCTTCTGGCTTCCATACACACATGCATTCGTACACACCACACACACACACATACACACACACACACACACACACACACACACACACACACCAACACACACATACACTCACAGCAAATAAAAAGGTCAATGCAGATTTCCTCATATTTCTTTTATACGTTTTGTTCCATGAAAGCACATGTCAAAATGAAATACTCCAAAACCCAATTCCTTGAGTAAAAACTATGGGCAGAGCCCCAACAATGACACATGCTAGACATGGAGTAAGAACAAGAAATATGCTTTCACTATGTTGTTTCTTTCTGAGGTATAACCTACTTAATACTGGTTTAAATACACCTTGAAACATGATATAATTTTGAACTATGAATACTTCTAGGATACATGAATATATAGGAAAGCATTTGAATGGAAAGGGGAATTTAAAAATGATTAAGGGATGGGAAAGACATTCAAGCTTGGTTGAGCATCAATGAGAGTGACCAGGGGAGAGAAAGGCTCACGCCAGATTTCTGAATTGGCAGGCCTAAGTGTTACAACTATGTTTAAACATTGTCCTTGAACAGAAAAATAAAACAATATTTTTGAAGGATTTATCTGGCAGAATAAATATACAGGAAAAGGAAGAAATTAGAGATTAGTTAGGAAAAGGCTGTTAACATCTACTAAATAAGTAGAAATGGACATTGGAAGAACCAGAAGTATAAAAATGCATGAAAAAAAGCATGAGAAACAAATTAGCAAGTCACAGCAACCATAGGCACAGAGAGGGCAGGAAAGCTAATGGCTTATTGTTATTTTGATAATGACAAATCATCTCTCACTATATTTATGAATATGTTTTTAAAGATGTTCTTAGAATGAAATTCCTTAATTTCCTCAGAAGCTAGCCCAGGTGAGCTTATTTTTCACATTCGATTTTACCTCATCTCTTGGGTTATTTTTTCTTATATACTTTGCTTACATTATTATATAGTATTGACTATGTTTCATAATCATTTACGAGATTCCTGAAAACACATTATGGTTGTTACTGTTCTCTAGTGCCTTTCCAGGATAGAAAACAACATGTTCCACATAAAAAAGACTTCCTCCAATATACAAAAGAGCAAAAAATCTCTTCATTCTGTAAGAAGAGGGGCTTGAAGAGAAATTTCTCAATGGTGATTTAAAAAAAATAGGATTACTCTTTTAGCCCCGAATTTCTTCAGTTTGACAAAAATGTTGTATTTGAAGACATCATAAACATTTTAATCACAGCATCTCTCTCCATTAGTTTATTTCATTTACAAATTGTTATTATGGACTGTACTATAAGTAGTAGGAACAGATGGACCCTTGTATTTGGTCCTCTAGATCAGAGCTGAGCAAAATTCTTCTGGAAAAAGATAGATAATAAGTGCTTGAACATTTGAAAACCATAAGGTCCCTGTTTCAACTATTCAACTCTGCCATTGTAACACAAAGTAACCACAGACCACGTGTAAGTGACAGAGTGTAGCCTTTTTCCAATCAAAACATGATTTATTATTTATAAATAAAAACAAACCATGGGCCTTTATTTGGTCCTGTTTGTCCATTCTAACAAGGAAACACTATTTTGAGGGTGTATTTTTTGGTACTATTTCTATAGCTGACCCAGTACTGACACAAGATTAAGTGGTGGCTTTGGTCCAAGTCATACCAGTGAACTTTTCTTCCAAACCTTTGATTGAGGGCATATATTTTCATCTTTTTGCCCTTTCCTCAGTTTACTCACATGAGCATAACTCAAGAAGAAGAGCTGGTTGTTGGTGAATGTGATGCCTGGTAGGAGAGGCTCTTCAACTCCCTGTCTTCTGTCATTTATCCATTTCCTGTAAGCCTAGTGATGGAAGCAGAACAGGTGGCACTCATCAATGACAATTCTTCTCTCTTCATACTCAACATAAAAGCATTAAATACATATCCCTGCCATGTGCAAAATGCACTGTGTTGGGTTTTCCTTTATGAAAACAAACACCTGGAAATGCAACCCAGTGCCATTTTGCCTAATAGTGAAACAGGTGCATCTGATAAAGCACTTTATACTTTACGGTGCTACCACGCACGGTGGTACATATCTGTCATCCCAGCATTTGGGAGGCTGTGGCAGGAACATTGCCACAAGCTTGAAGTCAGCCTGGACTACAGAGTGAGACTCTCTCTGGGAAAACCAAAGCAACACAACAAAGGGGAACCTTATACTCTATGCATAATGAAGCAACTGGGCCACAGTGATCAGATACTAAGTAACTCTTTAAAAGGTGTTCTTTCCATTCCAAGGAGAGACAAACAAATTTAACACCATATACAACTGCTTTAGTAATAAACTGGAGTGGGATTAACATATTACTCTTAAAATTTCATCAACAAGAAAGCATATCATCATTTTTATACTATCATTTAGTAAAATAAAATTTGTTTTTAAGTAGAATATAGAAAAGATAACACTTTAGAATCATTACTTGGTCTTTAAAGAAAATGTATTCAGTTTCAGTTTTATGCAAATCTGTCCATGTTATCGTTATGTTTATTTCTTAACTACACACTGAAAGATAGTGTAAACACTCTTATGGACTTTCACTGGCCCAATGTATGAGAATGAGTAGCCTCCAGAATAAGTTAGAAGTTTGAGGCTTAATGTTAAATGATAAGGAAGATAGAGAGAAAGCTTTACTTCAAGAAAATTCACATGAACTTAGCCCCAAGGAGAGTCCTGTGGCATTCTTTAATATGATTCTGAGTATATTATCGGTAAACTAAATTTTAAATATACAATTCTTAATAACCATTATTATTTAGGATGACCCAATACTCCAAAAGAAAAAGAAAATGCAGCTCTACATATCTATTAGAGTACAACAGAGTCCATGTAGAAACAAAAATGTGTTTTAGAAAATTTAAAATGTCATATTCCTCAACACCATGTTGGTACTATACACTGAAGTGCACCCATGCATGCTTCCACAATGCAGTTTTTAAAAGCCAGTAATGGTGAGTACCCTAAAAGCTTCTCGTAGACCTCCATTATCAGCAATATTTTCTCCCAGGGTCCTCTTCCCTTTCACCTAAGAGAAAGAAAAATAGAAAGTGTTCCACAGTCAACTAGCATTCAGCAAAAGGCATGTAAATATTATAAGATGCAAACATGTCATATTTTAAGGAGGAAATTACATTTTCAGAAGTAGACATGATGTGCTGTGAGATGGCAAACTAGCCCCAGCAAGGGGCTCCTGAATGGAGACATTTCTATCTCACTGCTCTCTGCATTACTTTCTCATCCACCTCTTCATTCTCATCAATTGAGCCAGCGCCAGTAAAATGTTAACATTAGTCTCAGTGGCTCTAGTTTAATAGGAAAAATAGAAATGTCAATATCCAGATGACTTTCTCTGAGTAACTCACATAATTTGAGTCTTTTTCTCATTGTCCCTATGTCTCTAAAAATTTGCCATCCACACAGGAACAAAATTTCAGCACCAACCGTTATCATTTTACCTTCAGCTATTTCTATGAAACATTAAAATGAAAGTTGTTCTCTTGGGGGAACAAAAAAAAAATCAAATAGAAAGGGTACAGACTACAAGGTCAAGGTTTGAAATATGTATGACACCCAGCCAAGCATGGGGAGACATTCTTCTCAACTGTTTCTTAAAACCATAAATGAGCTAGGATAGAAAGTCTAAGTTTATACATCCCACAAGCCAAAGACAACACAGTCTGTTTCCTTTCTTGCTACAAGGACAGTTCAGTATTTACTATCTAGCTTAAGGGTTCACCAACCCCTGTATAGTAGGCAGAATATTGGCTTCTTAAAGACATCTACATCAAAATCCCCAGGCATTTAGGAATAAGTTACCCTACAATGACAAAACTGACTTTTAAGATGTGATTAAGTCAAGGATATTGAAAGAGAGAGAGAAAGAGAGAGAGGCTGATTTACTGACTTATCCTGGTTTGTCCAGATAAGCTCAATGTAATTATAAAAGGAAAAGGAAGACAACAGAGTGTCAGAGAGGTACACTGGACATTGTTGGCTTTGAAGGAGGAAGGGGTCATGAGCCAAGAAATGTAAGATAGCCTCAAAAACTTTGAAACTGCAGAAGACAGACTCTTCCCCAGTACCTTCTACAAAGGAAGACATCCATGCTGACACTTTCTTTTAGGCCACTGACTTGTGTCACACTTCTGATCTACAGAATCTTATGAGAATAAATCTGTATTGTTTTAAGCAACTAAGCTCATAGTAATTTGCTCCATCAGCAACAGGAAATTAACATACAACTCCCAAGCCATGGATCCTACCAATGACTTCCTTTTTAAGTTAGCTCAACTACTGATGTATCAGGTGATACTAACAAATAAAAATACATCTTAAGGAAACAAGATTCAGTATTATCACAAGAACCTCCACCATCCGTTGCTTTAGTCTCCCAAAGTTACCATTCTGACTGTCTACAATCTTTTTCTACATTCCAATGAGGTGAGAACCATTGTCAATACCTTTATTTAACAAACAAGCATCTGAATCTCAAAGCAGTTCATGGATTTTTTTTTTTTTTTTAGTTTTTGAAACTAAAATATAATACATCATAAGCCTTTCCTCCTTCTATCCCTTCCCACGGCCACACTCCCCCCTTTTGCTTTCTCTCAAATTCATGGACTCTGTTTCTCTAATTGCTATTATAACCTGCTCAGTTCATACAAAGTTACTTGTATAAATAAAATTTTCAGGGCCATCCAGTGGTTCCCCTTCTCTACCAAGACTCTGCAGCCATTTCTTCCAGTGACTGACTAATGTGCTAGCAGAGCTGCCCAACCCCTTGCCCCTGAGCTGAATAACTTCTGGGATGCTATTCATTCTCCAGAACCCTATTTAGTATCAAGAGTAAAGCTCAGCTTCCCTCAGAGCCAATGGCGGATTTCTCAAAAAATGACTTTCTCAATGACTCACTCACCTAAGGAAACCCTTCTTGGGTTTTGCTTATAATGAAGTTGTTCTAAGACAGAATAATTAAGAAAAAATGCTCACATTCGTCAGGTATTCAAGCCCAAGTAGATCTCCTTTTCTGGAGCTTTCGTTGTACGGCACATGCCTCAATTTTTCTTATGTATATTTATATACACTCATGCTTGAATCCCTCTTCTTATTTTTTGCTCTAAACTTTACATCTAAATTATAGCTTCTGTAGTAGCTCATCCCTCTTAACTCCTCACACTCTGAGCCATCACAGAGGAGCACATGAGACCAGGTCTGACCTCTCTAGGCACACTAGCTGCTAATATTCTACATCTGTGGTGACCCAACTAAGTTCTTCCCTTGTCACTGCAAAGAACAATTCAGGCATAGAGGGACTGACTCTTACAAAAATCTGGAAAATAAAACCTGACCACTTATGTCCACAAAGGAAACACACACACACACACACACACACACACACACACACACACACACACACACACACAGCCCTTCTATGGGAATGAGACTGAAGCTGTTCTCTGATGGTTGAATGAATTTATACCGAGACAGATATGCTCTTATGATCATTGTCCTAGTGGCAAAGATACATGTTTTCAAAATTACATCTCAGTATCTGACACTTTGGGCAAACAAAATAGATGCTGAAGAACAAAACTAAATATATGTATTTGAATATATTCATATATGTGAGTAAACAAAATAAGAGAATGAGAGTATGCTATGGACACATGTGAGTATGACTCTGGAGTCATATAGTTCTAAACTCTAACCTAGACTCTACAGCAAGTGAACTCTCATATTAAACTCCACAGAAAAATAAATTTCACATTCATGAAGATTGAAATGTAAAATATCAGAACAATTAAAAAAACTTTCCTGGGAAAAATGAAGAGGCTCCTGTGATGGTTTGAATGTGCTCATATATTTGAACACTGGACCCAGCTGATGGAACTGTTTGGGAGGGATTAGGAGGTGTGACCTTGTTGTAGGAGGTATATCATTGGGGGATGGGCTTTGGAGTTTCAAAAGCCTGTTCAGTTAGTTTGAATCACTCTCTCTCTCACTCTCTTGCTCTCTTGCCCCCTTGCTCTCTCACTTTCTCCTCTCTCTGACTTGTGGCTGTTGTCTCAACATGCAGGCTCTCAACTACTCCTCTAACACCAACCCTATCTACCTGCTGCCATGCTCCCCACCATGATAGTCATGAGCTCTAATACTCTGAAACTGTAAGGCCCAAATTAAATGCTTTCTTTTGCCTTGGTTGTAGTCTCTTACCATAGCAGGAGAGAAAGGTAGCAAAGACAGCTTCCTTCCTCTCTAATCTGAGTAGAGGAGACATCTTCATGGGCCAAAACAGAAAGACAAAAGGGGAATTGAAGAGACATATGGTATCCTGGAATTTTAAAAATGTTTGGATTTTATGTGTCAAAGATACCACAGGAAAAAATCTTAAAGGATAAGTAATACAGAAAAAAATCTTAAAGGGTAAGTAATATACTTGAGGGAGATACATATAATGTGAATAACAGAAGTTTAGCATCCCTGCTATTTTAAAAGGCTTTTATAAATTAACAAGAAAAGTAAAGTTCCATGGATATATATTCTTTAATCTATCCCTTTCAGAAATGTGAAATTTTATTCTGGTGACAATAGGAATGTGTCCTACAGGGAAAAAAATAATATATACTTAATAAGGTATTTATTGCATCGGCATTTCTAACTGAAAATTGTACCCCTGGGTAAGAGATTAGTTGACTAGGCTATGGTATATTCACACCAGGAATTCTTAGGCCATCACCAAATCAATTAACTAAAGCCGTGTGTGTGTCTATCTTTACCTGAACGCAGGAGAAAAGTGTATCAGGGTTCCTAATGCTGACCTTAGGCAGGGAAGATAAGAGAGAAAAGGAAAAGTGATGAAGACAAAGGCAAAAAGGAAAAGAACAAAATCTCATGTCCTCAAAGCACGTATCCAGTTGCATTTTGTCTTCATGGAGGAAAACTATATACATTCATATGACACAAACATTTCAAAAGTACATTTCTTTTGTTCAAACTTCTTTAACTAAAAATTTGAATTAATTCTCAGACCTTTTGGTTCAAAATAATGAGATGTTATCTCTGTTAATTCAACCTAACAATGGTGGATTTTTTTTTCACAATATGAAATGTATGAGATTTTTAAGACTGTTAATGTTTATCTGTGCTAGGGGATTTGTGATGTCACTAATGTGTAGGCCTGTGAGTCTCCAAATTCAAGTCTGTTAGAACTACCTGAAGGCATGTGACAGACTCCCAGTGTACCAGACTCCACCCCTAGAGATTCAGTAGGTCTGGGCAGGAGTCAAGTATTTGCATTTCTAACAAGTTCCCAGGGAATGCAGATGTTGTGAATCCCAGAAGCATGCTTGAAGAACCAATGGTCTAAAGCAAGCTAATGTCCAAATGAGAAAAAATGGCCCACAAGGTGCCCCCTACCACCGCCAACCGCATCTGTACTCACATTTAAGCCAGCTTTCTTCCAATAATAGCTGCTATACTGGTTAATCATGCACTTTGTTTTTTCCTTAAACTTTTCTTCTGAGTCCGCAGACCACCAAGGATCAAGGTTTCCATTTTTATCATATTTTCTACCTAGCGAAAAGGAAAGTTACAAGAATTCTGTGTTACTTTACAGAAGCTGAAATCGTCATCTTTCCTTTCCTTCACCTTAACATACTTTCCAAACCAGTCCTGACAGCATTAGATGCTGTCTCTGAGATCAGCTCCCATGTCATCTCCAATGTCATGGATTAATTGTAGAAAGCAGGGAAGGGAGGCAAAGAATTGAGGGAGTTCTTGAAATGAACAAAGGGCATTTTCAAAATGAGATTCATCAATTTAACGTGTGCACCATTCTCATCCAATCCTGGATTCCTTGTTTTCATCTCCTCTGACCCAAAACATTCTCTGGCAAGCAAAATTAGTTTCCTTCATTCAAAAATCAGAGGGAACTGGAGTAGCACTACCAGTGAAATTCCAAATAATCCATAGGAACAGCCAGTGAGTCATCCAAACCATAGGACCACAGAACCTGACTCAGCCCTATAGCAACCTGCTTCCTCTAAGTTGCCAGGAGCGAAGAGACACATAAACCCTCTGCTATGAATCATTTCACAGTCATCAGTGTGGATAGAAGACCCATCTGTCCTGCTTGGATGAGGAATGTTGCTCTAAAAAGAGAACTTGGAACTGGAATGGAAATCTCCAGAATGTAACTGGGGGAGGGGAAAGGTTAGCTTTTCTTGCTGCATGGTCTCTCATTCTTCATCTTCTCTACACCCTTCAAAACAACAATTTGGGTGTAACTATTCTATTTTCAAGGTTATTACTAGAATCAAAGGCATGGTTTTAATTTAATTACACAGAAAGCCCCCTACACAAGAGTCTCCAAAGAAAGAACTTGTAAGAAAGGGCTTACAGGGGAAGCCCCTTCGCAAAAGCATTCACTGGATCAACCCAAAGCTCTCCAGCAAGGTTGCTTGCTACTAACACTACCCTCAGGAATGGAGTCACTGTCCTATAGCCACTAACACATCAGTCATCAGTTATTGGTCATATACTCATTTGTGCAATACACTGTGTTCCATATTGATTGTTGACAGGATGAAATTGCCACATTAGATTCTATCCTGTGGGAGGGACCTCAGAAGAAAGGCCCAGAACCAATGAGCACCACATGCCTTTGTTTCTCAGTTAAGAATCTTCTCTTAGGTAAACTAAATACCCAATGGCAAAAAGGATGTACATTTTAACAGGTAGCGGGAGACCAGAGGAGCAGGAGATGAAGAGACAAGGAAGGCTTTAAGGAAGGGTTGGTGAGATGTAAGAAGAATTATCCAGAAGAAAATGAAGTCTTCTTATCCCAGAATAGTCATCCAGGAAAGGATGTTGGGGACAATACAGGAACCACAGAAAGAGGTTCCTGTCTATGTAATACTGCATGGGGCCTGCTAAGTTCTTAAGGCTGTCTACAAATCATTGTGTTGGTCTGGATACTATTTCAGAGAAAAGGAGGGAGGAAGGAAAGGAGGGAGGGAGGGAGGGAGAGAGAGAGAGAGAGAGAGAGAGAGAGAGAGAGAGAGAGAGAGAGAGAGAGAGAGAGAGAGAGATTGTCCAACAATACTCTGTAAGTAAAAAGAACAAAATAATAATTATAATAATTTAAAATAAGAACTCTTGGCCCAGTAAGATGGCTCAGTGGGTAAAGTCACTCACCACCAAGCCTGGTAACTTGATTTCAATACTCTGGACACACATGGGAAAGAGAGAATCAATTCTTCAACACACACACACACACACACACACACACACACACACACACACACAAAGAAATAAATGTCATAAACTGAAAAAATGATGACTCTCAAAGGAGAAAGTTTTAGTTGTTTGTTATTATCTTGCCTTTCCCTTTTGCTTAAATACCATCAGGATACAGAGCATATTTGTATGTTATTAATTTTGAATATATGCCAATAGAAAGAAAAATAGAAAAGAAGCACTTGAAATTATACAAAGCAATCAGGCAGCCGAGTTCCCCAGGCTAACTTCTTAATTAAGCAGCACATACAATCATCTCAGGGGCAGAGCTCACACCTCCAGGGAAAACAACCTAAGATGGTAAGGAGGAAAACAGTAGGGAACGGGAAAGCTACAGTGCAATTCCTGCAGCCACTGCAGCAGCTCCACAAATCCTGTTCCAAATGCAAAGGTGATTTCACGGAAACTACAGTCTTTCTTTTTTCATTTTACCCTGATCACCAACTGAAAGAGTTGTTTATTGCAAGCTATCACAGCAAAACATGAGAAAAGTTTTCAATCAGCAATCATATTGCTTGGGATAATCTTCAGTCTATGATGATGTCACTATGAGAAGATAGTAACAATTAACACCATCCCATCAACATTATTATAAAAGAAGCAGCTTGTAAAATGAAATAGTACTTACCATTATTATCAAATCCATGTGTAAATTCATGTCCAACAATTACTCCTATAGCACCATAACTCAAGGATCTATGTCATAAATAGACAATTTGAAAAAAATTACAAGCATGAATCTGAGAGCATGACCCTTTAATTTTTTAGTGAAAAGCCAAGATAATAAACTGTTTTCTAGTAACAGTAGTAATAAAAGTATCAAATAATCTTACCCATAAAAGTATAAAACAATTTCTCTAAACATACCCCTCTAATCAAAACAAAGCAGTATAAGTTCTAACATTGTCACTATGACCTTGTATGAGCCTTAGTGTCCTACTCTGTGAAATGAGGGATTTGAAAGACAAAATTTCTGAAGTCCTTTCCAGCCTTAACACATCTGTGGCCCTATATCTGTAGCAGTGATATTTTGTGTTTATGAACACCTAAAACAGAGCTTGAAAACAATAAATATACTATTTTTATCTGAAAATGTGCTGCAAAGTCACTATAATCATAGAAGTCAAATTGTTTTCTAAATGTAGTTATAAAAAAAGGAATAGAGCAGAGATTAAAAGGAACCATTGTGTTTGGAAGTTAGTCACGTTCCTCTGTTTCTGTGGCAGACAAGCTGACAGCTGAATAGCAAAGACTGTGAAGCCTTAATCAGATTTGGGGAAAGTGTTATATTATTTCTCTTCACTTCTGAAGAAGCAAGTGGTAGATTATCTGTAAGGATGGCCACCAACAACTCCACCTACCCTTAAATACAAATGTTCCCTTTCCTCCAACCAAGATGTGATCTGTTTCCTTGCCCTTGTATCTGGACTGGCCTCTAGACTTGTGACCAACAGAATATAGTGTAAGGGTTGAGAGAGGCTCCAGGAACTAGACCTTAAGACACCTTGCAGTTTCCACCTTCAGCCTTTCCACAAGTTGGCAATAATGTAAAGAATTTGACTGCCTGGTTGAAGGGAAAGAGGCCTGGTAAAGCAATGGAGAAGCTCCATCCAAAACGTAAGGGACTCTGAAGGAAAAGGAAAGGCCCTGCTGGCCCCACCCATTCGAACAGCAGCGGGGGAGGGAAGGCATTCTAAATAGTCCAGCCCAGTGGAACAGCCCCAGACCAAATCATAGAATTTTGAGCCAGTAAATGGCTATTGCTTGGTGCTTTATTATACAGCATAGATAACTGGAGCAATGCACAAACACAAAAGTTGAGGAAATCAATGAGCTTTCCAAACACACGAGGCTAGGAATTTCTCTCTAGCACAATCTCCATGAAGACCAAGCCCTCCCCTTATTCATTTACCACTAAATTCTCTGTTCCTAGTACAATAATAAGAAAATAAACAGAAATTTAATTCATGATTAACTAGCCTTTCCATGACATGTAAGGGACATGTTTTATATGGAAATTATTTAAGTCAGCTAACCTATAGGTAAAAATTATAGACAATTTAAACTCTTTATTGTAAGATTTGTAATTATGCTAAAAATATTTCACAGTTGGTTCCTGACATTACAACATCAAAGTCATCCAGCAATCAGACAGGACCAAAGCTGGAAAGAACAGGATTTTTTGAAGCAACATGTTATTACAGGACATAATGATCCTTAACATGCTAATTGTTTATCTCAACTGTACCCAAGGAAGTGCTGGAAGATTTAATTTTTCCCCTTGGTGGCAATTCTTTCCTTTGTTATTTCTTTCCTGCGAGGTAATTTGCATTTGAAAAAAATGTTTCCTACGGTTTTTCCATCATTGCAAACCTTCATTAAAGAAGTAAGAGTAAAATTACGCATTTCAATCATAGAGCTATCATAGCCTATGTAGAACAAACTTGTAATTTCACACGGTGCTAATTTTTACAGTAGTAGCTAGCACTGTGTGACCTGCAACATTTTGATTTCCCAGATTTCTCAGTCCTCCACACCCCTCAGTCAATGCTATTGACTGGATAAATTTAAGAGATGGAGAATGGAAACATATAGAAAGTACTCTGCAATAAATATCCCTTAAGAAGGACTGCCCCAAAAAGTTTATTTGCAAGGATAACAGGGAATTCAGAAAATGATTGAATCATTGTCTCAGTTCTCAGTTACAGAAACATAATCCCTTAGACAAGAGAAAAGAAAAAGTAATTTTGTATGGCTAAACCTTATGATGATAATGTTTTATAATATTACATAGATGCCTTCTATATTTTTTATTTAAATTAAAAGTTTTTTTTCCATTTTCACATACCAATCACAGTTCCCCCTCCCTGCCCTCCTGCTCACTCCCCACCTTCCCCTCACCCTACCCCCCTCATCCACTCCTCAGAGAGAGTAAGGCCTCCCATGGGGAATCAACAAAGTCTGGCATATCAAGTTGAGGCATGGCCAAGCCCCTCCCCACTGCATCAAGGCTGAGCAAGGTATCCCTCCATAGCAAGTGGGCTCCAAAAAGCCAGTTCATGCACTAGGGATAAATCCTAGTCCCACTGCCAGGGGCCCCACAAACAGACCTAACCACACAATTGTCACCCACGTTCAGAGGGCCTAGTTCAGTCCCATGCAGGTTCCCCAGCAGGCTCCCCAACTGTCAGTCCAGAGTCAGTGAGCTCCCACTAGCTCAGGTCAGCTGTCTCTGTGAACCCATCATAATCTTGACCCTTTGTTCATATAATCCCTCCTTCCTCTCTTCAATTGGACTCCAGGAGCTCCACCCAGTGCTTAGCTGTGGATCTCTGCATCTGCTTCCATCAGTCACTGGATGAAGGTTCTATGTTGACAATTAGGGTAGTCATCGATCTGATTACAGGGGAAGGCCAGTTCAGGGACCCTCTCCACTCATAAGTGGATATTAGATGTAAGGCAAAAGAAAACCGGGCTACAATCCACAACCCCAGAGAAGCTAGGTAACAAGGAGAACCATAAGAGAGACATGCATGGATCCTCCTAGGAAGGGGAAATCGATAAGATCTCCTGAGTAAACAGGGAGCATGGTGGGGAGGGAAAGGAGATTAGGGGAAGTGGCAAAAGAACATGAAGGAAAGGGATAGGGATGGTTAAGCTGGGGGAGGGAGAACAAAGAAAGAGATATCTTAATAAAGGGAGCCATTATGGGGTTAGGGAGAAATCTGGTGCTAGGGAAATTCCCAGGAAACCACAAGGACAATCCCAGCTAAGTCTTCTATTTTTTAAATGGAAATTGTTTAAATTAGCATACTATAAAAAAAATCAACTCATGTGCCTCTTAGAATACAACTGGCAGAAATTGGAAGACTTCCTGCCTTAAAAATAGAGCCCTCTGGCCAGGCAGATGTGACACACATCTTTATTCCCAGCACTTGGGAGGCAGAGGCAGATGGATCTCTGAGTTCAAGGCCACCCTGGTGTACAAAATGAGTTCCAGGACAGCCAGGGCTACACAGAGAAACCCTGTCTCAAAAAGCAAACATACAAAAAAAAAATAGAGTGCTCCAGAAGGAGAAGGAAACAGTGTTACTTGACTACCTGTTCAGATTCTCTTATTATCTGAGGGCTTTAACACATGCATGAAATTTGCTGTCAATTATAAACAATCTGGACTCACCATGACCTCAGGCTGTTATCAGGTATGGGCTACCCTACTCCTGCATCTGAAAATCATAAAAAGGCTCTGAGATGAAAGGAGTTGTAAAATTCTGTTCAATTTTCCTAACAGCTACTTGAGAGTCAGAGAGAATAGGATAAAAAGTTAGAGGCTGGCCTGAACAACTTAGTAACATTGTATCTCCAAAACATTTTTAAGGTGGGGCATAGGAACACACACCTAGAATCCTGGCACTGCATTTGAGAGACTGATAGGAGTGTGAGACCAGCCTGGGCTATATGTCGAGCCTGTTTAAAAAAAAAAAAAAAAAAACCCAAACCAACCAACCAAACAGTAAAACATTCAAAAAGAAGTAAGACATCTGCTTGCATCTTTCCAATGATTAGGAGCTCACTTCTCTAATGTGATCTATTACCTCTTAGGGTAGTTCCAAATAAAAGGTTTCTTCTACATGCTTATCTAAAGTTTCTTAACTGTGCTTTCAACCTATTGGTCCAGTACAGTCACTAGCTGAACACTTGCTGACATCCCTAAACACAGAAAAGCATTCTGCCACTTAATTTTCCTTCCAAAAGACAAAACACAGAATGTCTGTAATCCTGTCATTTAAGAGGAAAGGCAAGATGATCACAAGCTCAAGACCAGCCTTACTTACATAGAAACTGCTAGGCTCGCACCTTTGAGGCCTCAAAAAAGAAAAAAAACCTGCAAACTCCAACCACAAATATTGCCAAGTTCTGTCAAGCTCTTTTTTTTAACTATTTATTTTATTTTATCTGTACATTGCCAAGTTCTGTCAAGTTCTTTTTTTTAACTATTTATTTTATCTGTTTGAGTTTTTTTTCCTGCATGTATGTCTGTGTACTATGTCTGTACCTGGTACCCACAAGGGTCATTGTAAGCCACCATGTGGATGCTGAGAATTGAACCCAGAACCCAGATCCTCTGGAAGAGCAACCAGTGTACTTAACAGTTAAGCCATGTTGTGAGCTCTCTTCTAAGTTCTTATTTTTCAGTCATGAACTAGAGAACAGTATTTCCCCAAAACATAGAAAGCAGAGTCATCAAGCCTTGGGGTTAAACATATCCAAATAAATTTCTTAGAGAACTTGAGAAATGAAGATAATGAGAGGGAAGAGAAGATGACAATTTCATGGAACACTTTGAGATCGTGCTGTATAAGGTCATTTACATTCCGGCTTCTTGCCTTTGGAAATGATTTGGCCTGTTTCTGGCCTCACAACTAGATCCAACACTCACAGGAAGGCTACAATGAGCAGCCTGAGCAAAAAGATACCTATTCCTTTAGCTCTAGTAGCTATCCATCAATTAAGAGAAAATAGACGAGAAGCCAGCTCACTGAACTGTAATTTCTACCATTTCTATATTCCCAGTGCAGAGTAGGCAAATGATGCTTAACAGGTATTCACTGAAGTGGTATATTAATAGAAAGTGGGTGACTCACTTAAGTATCAACTATGGCTCAACCTGAGGTAGTACTAGCAGACACTAACAAGAATTCTTAAGTTTCTGATTCGTACGTTTTTATAAAAATCCCCTGCCCATGGACCAAATAAACAAATCATTGAATCAATGACTTCCATGCATAACCAGACTATTTCCAAGTGTTCAGTTATAGTTACATAACAATAGAAAACTCAGTTAAAATATCTATGATAAACAGAATCAAAGAATGCCAGGATTTTTTTCAGTTTGAAGAGACCTTAGAGAATTACTTAAACTTTTAATTTTTCTGAACTTAGTGTATACATTTCTAAGCCTAATCATGGGAAAAAACAGAATCCAAATGCTCAAATAGTGAAGAAAGCTATTCAGTTACGGATCAGGGGTTACTAATGGATTTGATCAGATACAAACCTAATATTTTGTATTTTCACTGACAATAGTGTTTCCCTGCAGTCGACTCTATTGATGCCTGCTATGTTCCCTCAGCATACAGCATGTCTCAGTGCACTGATCTCAAGTGACAACTTAAAACTAGTTGCCTAAGAAGTTTCTCTAGCCACCATAAATTCCTTCACATAGGGTGGGCACTGCCAGGGAATCCTCATGGTTGCACCTCTAAACCACTGATGGAATGTGACCTAGAGGACAAATAACCCATCCCCCTTATCTTGAAGCATGTTCTGTAGTTCCCCAGCAAGACTGATTTCCAGTTGCCCATTATGGTGTGTTAGCTTTGTAACACATATGTGGCAAGCAGAATAATGACTTCCCCAAAGTGCCCTGATGCTAATTCCTGGAATTTGTGAATGTGTTGTGTTACATGACAAAGAGGAATTAAGGCTGCTAACCAGATGACCTTAAAACCTGGAATTATCTGGGTGGGTCCAAAGTAACCACAAGTGTCTTTAAGAATAGAAGAGGCAAAAAATGATGTCAAAGGAGATTCCATTTTGACATTTTTAAGATGAGGAAAGAAGGCCATGGACAAAGGATGGAGGCCCCCTCTAAAAGTCAGAAAGATAAGGAAATAATTTATTCCCTAAGACTTCCAAAAAAAGAATGCATCTTGAGTTTAGCCTAGTGACAACTAGGTTGGATTACACAATGACAGTTTCTATGCTTGTATAGTTGTAGTGGTAATTCACTTTTCCAGCCATAGAAGACTCAGAGGACACAACATATTATTTTCTTTCTCTCTCAGTTTCACCTCCCCATCTTCTGCTAGGGTTTCCTGACACCACATTCCAAAAGAACTACTTACACCCTTGTGACAGGGGCAGCTTCTGAGGAAGCCCAATCAAAGCACAACCATTATATTTCTCTGATTTTTATATGTATAAAATATTATATCATTTAGCCTACATAATCATATGAAAGTTCTCACATATCAAAATGTAAATACAAGTGACTCAAATCCTAAAATCAAGACTAAACTTTCCATGCCACAGCCACATAAAGGCATGTAAGAAAGTAATGGTATTGTTGACACTGAATATTATGAGAAACTCCACTATATAGAGAAAGTATGAATGACAGGCATCTACAATCTGTTTGTAAACAACTCTCCCTAAGTCCAGACCTGTCCATTTTGACCTATGGTACAGCTATGCTAGTTATATTTCTAACAACACATTTAATTACCTCACTTCTTCAGAAACTTCAGTATGTTCTCTTCTAAATTCCTCACTAGACATCCAGAGCCCTCCAATATCAAACTACAATATTTTCTACATGACTTCTCTTTGTATACTTCTTGACCAGCCAAGTTAGCCTCTGTCATTCTATAATGCACCTTTCTTCCCTTTCTTCAGTTTCTTCACCCAGAAAGGTTTTAGCCCATTTCCTTCTATCCCAATTATCTTTCAAGGGATTAAATGCATGAAAAATAAAATCCTGTGCAGAAAATTGACTTTCCCATCTAGTCAAATACTCTAATAACAAGGATCAGAAAACAAATACCAAATGAAAACTAATAAGACCTCCAATGTTTTCTTTCTGCTGATAACCACTGACTTGGAATTGACTGTTTAAGAAACTGCCATGAGTCTCAGAAAAACTTTCAACTTTAAGGGATGTAGAACTCTCAGCTACCTCTTCAGCACCATGTCTGCCTGAATGTCACTATGCTTCCTGCCATGACACTAATGGACTGAATCTCTGAACTGCAAGCCAGCCACAATTAAATGGTTTCCTTTCTAAGAATTGCCATGTCATGATTTCTATTCACAGCACTTGGAACTTTAAGACAGACTATATATTCTGTCATTGGCCAAAGTGACAAGTTCTTCTTTGCTAACTTGTCAAGGACTGGTTTCTTTTCTAATTTACTCACCGAGGGTATTCTGTTCCCCAAAAGAAAGGCTTCTGCAGCTCACCAGCTGGAAATCCTGAGAGAATGGCAAGCAAACAAAAAAAAAATGTTAAGGATATGGAGAAGATGATTCAATATCCAGACTCTGGTTCCAGCTACAGCCCAAAGCTCATCCAAACTGTATTCCTTGTGGATCCATCGTACATCCAAGAGATCTATTTAAAGGTGATATTAATTCACCTGAGTTTGAAATACTTATTTCAAACATGGAATCATTTCAAGGATAATTTATACAGATATGCTATTGGTAAAGTCCAGCCTACTGTGAAATGGGCCCCTTCATATACAGCACACCCACAGGCTGCAGGATAGCCAACAGGTTCCCGGATGTTCATAGGTTTCAGCCTCCTAGTTACCCACTATTGCAGCCACACATGCCAGACATGAAGAATGGTAACACATTAGATGTGATAGTCTACTGTCATTGCCTCGCACGTCTTTGTAATTGAATCTTTGAACTTGTGTTTTATCTGTGGGTTCAAAGGAGGTCATGAAGCATGTGTATGAAAAGAGTAGATCAGCACATCAGCTGTTCCTAGGTACCCTTTGCACACCAGTATTTATCCTACCCAAGGAGTACAGGATTTCAATTGTTTCACACATGGGGAGTCTAGCAAGATACAGCATAGTTTCATGTTACTCTGAACTCAACAGTTCTAGACTTGGAGGCCATGCTTTCCCTGTTAATTAGAATTTGCTTAGATTACTAAAAGAAGTTATTAACATTCTAAGAAATGGAATGATTAGAGTTCTCCATCTTATTTTCTCTTCATACTTCCCTGAATTGCCCAACCTTTCAAACTGAAATTGGTAACATAGAAGGAAAGGGAAATGTATCATTTTTTCACCTTTTAGTCTCTCCTTATTCATCACTAAGACAAATGTGAAGAGTGTTGGTAGATAAATGATTTAGAATAAAAGGCTGAAGACACAGCTCAATGGTAGAGCATTGCATAGTATTGGGGGAGCAGCACTAACACCACCAAAAATGAAGTAGTAAACTCAGTAGTAGTAGCAGTAATAGCAGTAGCATAAAAATAGCAGAATTAGTTCTGTTTAGTATTCCTCCCTTGCTGGTGAAAAAATATGCCATGTATGTGCTACAAAAAACAAAGTGTGTCATTTTAGAAATTCCTTACACAAGTTAAAAGTGAGCCTCTTCGCATGTAAGACTTGCACTGTGGCATACAAAGATGAAAGGTAAAATTCATGCTAATGACATACAATTTTAGTGTTCCTAATAAGAGCAGTAACTGGCAAATAAAAAAAAAAAAACCACTGTTGAGTCAAAGAGAGGATGACGCTTTACATTTTAGCCCTTGTGGTGGCATTTGTTCTGCTTCCTGCACAAGAGCCCTTACATCTTCATTTTACACTGAGCCCTACAAATTAGTTAGCTGGCCTTGGATATAGATGAATGCAAGAAACACTTGGCTTTGCCCTTCCAAGTCACCACTAAATTGTGCACTCTGAGCTGATCCTTGGAGTTGTGCTTAACAGTCATTACAGCTGGGAATTCAAAGGAGAGAGAGAGGATGGGAGAGGGAGAAAGAGAAAGAGGGAAAGAGACCTTCTGCAATGTCCTTGTCTGCTTGAGAGCAGCTGCTCTAGGCCCCATGAGACTAAATGTTCTTTTATGAATTAAAATGCTCCTCTGCTCTCTGCTCAACTTTCTAGCTCCCCTCCATGCCAGGACACTTCGAGGGGAAATGAAGGCAGGAAAGCAAGTCTTGAATTTAGAGATGAAGTACTCATTTCATAAAACTCTTATATTCTGTGTTTTTTATTAATAATATCAGACTTTGAGATTTCAAGGTACATAAACCTAATTGCAAACAGAGATGGAGCCAGTTAATGCTTCTCTCTCCCTGCTGCGTTCAAATAAAGGAAAACACATCAAATACGCTTGAATTTCAAGGGGCAATGTTACTTTAATCTTCATAATTTCTACATTTCCTTAAACATTTTTGGCATCTTTACATTGATAGTCCATTCTCTCTCTCTCTTTTTTTTTTTTGGTGATTTGATTTTAGTAAGCCATTCTGATATAGAGATATATATGCAAATATATATTACATATAAATGCAAATCACAGTGTTTATGTGAAAATTCCATTTCACACAATAAATCACCCCAAAGCAATGATATTTTTCTAATAAGAACAATGATCATAAGCCAATGTGATTTAATTATTCAGTCATGATGGCTTCCCTGCCTGATAATGTGCCCAGCTGGAAGCAGTTATGTCCACTGCCAACCTCGTCACAGAAAAACATCTGACACCTGCATTAAGCCTCCACTGCTACAGCTTTGGTTCTTTAGGGGCCCCAGTCTCCAGTGCTGAAGCCATCACATCACCCTGATCTGCTATATCTTCTCAGCTTGTCAGGGCCTTGAAACCCAATAGTGATAAACTGAAGAATCTGATGCCCTTAGGCATGCTTTGCTGAAGTGAATGGATTAACAGTGTAAGCTGCATTTTTGGAGATGTCAACTAGCAAGAGTGATAGATGGAAATCCCAACGGGGTCAATTCAATATCTTATCTCATAAAGTGGATAAGTTGTATTAGCAAAGGTGGAAGTGAGAAATAAATAAATGGAAAGGGAATTCTTTCTCTCTCTCTTTTTAATAGGTGTCTGTTCTGTTTTCTCAGAAACTCATTTTATTTCAGTGTTTCCCCATTGCAGAACCACTTATCACCTGTTCCAGACTTTTAAAGGTCCCTTTTTTCAGTCAGTATATTTATGGGAAGCATTCCTCACTCTGTGTGTGTGTGGGGGGGGGTGAGGAAGAGGGATTTAACTATTGGGTTAACTAAAATTAATGATTTTTTAAGAAGTATGGTAGGAGAGTAAGTTGTTGCAAGCATTTTTTAAAGGACTAAATCTCTTTTTGATGTTTTGAGAACTCTAAGAGATAATAAACTAAGTAGAAACATGACATATGGTACAGTGCATGAAATTTCTGTGTAATATATATAATGGATAGATATGCACACATGTATGCTTTCAATTCTACTCTAACAGACTGTGTTCTATTATATAAAAGAAAAGACAATTTTCTTCCAACACAACAGACACAGTGGGGAAATTCTGGGACAAAGCTCCAGTTTTGCATTTTTGCTTATGCACACCTCCATCCGTGAGCAAAGCAGAAACCACCTGAACTGAGCCACATAGGAGTATACAAGGTGCTCATATCCATACCCTTCACATTTTGTGCTTTACAAGTCACACCCACAACATCTGTAGTCAAAACTTTCAGCTTCAGATAATTCTCCTCCTCCCACTACACAGTAACTTATAAGAGGCAGCTCCCCAAACACCACATGCAAACACCAGTTACTTCCAAGAGAAAGTGACATTTTTATTATAGTATTTGTATATTTGTCCATTTAACACATAAAAATTATGCTATCTTTTGATTACACACCCACTTATTGTTTGAAATGTGTCACTGGTAAGTTTTTTTCATATTTATTTTTATTTTTAATCATGTGTGTGGTGGGGTAGATATGTTCATGTGTGTGCGGGTGCCCTTAGAGGCCAGAAACATTGGTTTTGCCTGGAGCTGGAGTTTCAGGTAGTTGTTGAGCAGCCCAATGTTGATGCTGTCAACTGAACTTGGGTCTTCTACAAGAGCAAAATGTCCTCTTAACCACTTAGCCATCTCTCCAGCCCCAAATCATAAATTTTTGATTGTTGTATGTCCCATCCTCACTTCCCTGTAAGCTCTGTGGCTTTTATTACATAATTTTGTATAGTGCAGTAATGTTTACAAATGCATGTCATGGGATAGCAGGGATGGACTCACACATGGCAGTTGGTCTCAACTGTTATCACATAGAAGAATCAGATCTTCTTTAACTACAGTTTGCTAAGCATCACTTTCTGGGTCTCTCTAGTTATTAGTTAGTTTGGAATAGGGCTTCAAATGTCATCTCCACCACTGTGTGTCGTATTCTGGGCACCATACTTTGAGAACCACTACCCAAGTGCTTGTCCAAGCACATTCTGGAGTTCACTGCCATACTTTGTATATTTAAGACCATAACAAAGAATGTTATTAACATTAAAAGAATGTTATTAACAACAAAGAATGTTGTTAACACTAACAAATGTAGCAAATGAAAAAGAAAAAGGCCAGTCTTAAAATTTTAACATGGAAAAATATCCATGAGCTGTTGTTGGAATAAAGCCAGGTATAGACATAAATATATAAATAGTATTTTAATGGCTATCCTGTTGAGACTGATATATATATATATATATATATATATATATATATATATATATATATTCAAAGTGTTTCTGTCAAATGCAAATTGATTGTAGTAATCATCTTTTGGAGAAAATTGGGATTCATTTTGATTAATTGAAGGTAATCAACTTTTGTCATCAAAGTTAGTTGTTTTAGAATTGTGTGTTTAACCAAAATTTCTTCTAAAAGCTATCCAAACACAGTTAACTAAACTTACATAGTGTTGTTTTGTTCTTGTACTGTTAACACTAACAAATTCTATTGCTATTTCCAGCAAAAATAAGGCTTGTAGTTACAGAATTTCAATGACTCCAAATGTAACAGAATAAAATATTGGCACCTCTATGCTGTAATCACCTCATTGTTTATTGTAATAATTTCTCTTTCTCTAATTTGCACCTGGGAAAGCCACAGGGACCTGTTTCTAGTTTTCTACCCAGGTCAACATTTCATTTTGACTGAGCTTTCTCATTCGAACTCTCCTGTCAGTGAATACTGACTAACTTCACTGGAGCTCAGCCAAATGCTGACCATAAAATGCAAACTGCTCCTGTTGCTAGCATCACTGCCAAAGAACTGCTCGCATTTAGTGGATGATAACCGCAAGTTCAACTATCTGATTTCTTTTTTTTTCTTTTTTCTTTTCTCAGTGTAGCTTTGTGCCTTTCCTGGAACTCCCTCTGTAGCCCAGGCTGGCCTCGAACTCACAGAGATCGGCCTGGCTCTGCCTCCCAAGTGCTGGGATTAAAGGCGTGCGCCACCACCGCCCGGCCACAACTATTTGATGACTTCTATAGTCATCAAATCATGGCCTGAATGTAGCTACAGTTTTTCAGGAGAAATTAAATGTCTCAATGTTTCAGAGCTTCAGTATCTATTTGATTATTGTAAAATCACACTAATTCGAGTTTTTTAAGTATAGACACATATAAAGAAAAAATAAAATTAATCAATTATCCCATCACTCAGACATTAACAAAGCAAATGAATATACTCAGGACTAACAAATTCACACTGTATAGAGATATATCAAACAGGAATGATTTTCCCTCATCTCCACCCATTTCTGCCCAACCTTGACCTATCTTTCTCCCACTATCTGCAGGCCTTATTTCAGGTATTTGTTCAAATATCATCTTACCCCCTGGAGTTATCGTCTATGATTTCTTCTTTATAACTCACTATAATTCTCAGCTGCTCTCCATTTTAGTAGATAACCAATCTTGTCACAGGAATTGCAAGTTCTATAACAAAAGGGTTTTGTAATTCTTTTGTTTTTTAAGATTATAACATAATCACACCATTTCTTCCTTCCTTTCCCCTCTTCAAACCTTCTCATATACCCTTCATTGTTCTCTTTCAAGTTCATGGCCTAATAGGGGAATTTTTCATTTTGTTCAGCTTTACTATGTTTTCATTGCAATCCCCGGAGAGCTAGAGCACTTAGCAAGTATCTGTCTGCCGAGTGAATGGAATCTGTACCTTATGACCCTAAAAAAGGTGACTGGGGTTAAAGCATTACCTGCAGTTATGATTATCTTTTGTTACCAAAAATCTAATAGTACCTGATGTATTTTTAAGTTCTACCAGTACATTACTTCTTGAATCTTCCATCCTCAGTGCCAGGTCTGGAATACGTTCCATCATTCAAGTTTGCCTTTCATTTTCTTTCTGGATGAGAGTCGGGTTGGCTCTTGCTATGATGGCAGAACTAGTATAGCTTGAAGCCAACACATAGTCCATCAAAATGTAGTATGAAGGCTGGGTAGAAGGCTCAGCGGATAAAATGCTTTCCATACAAGCATGAAGACTTACGTTGGGAATCCCCAGCACCCAAGTAAAATGCAAGGTGTGATAACATGTGCCTGTCATCCCAGTGTAGTAAGGCAGAAACAAGAGGATCTCTAGGACTCTATGGCCAGCCAGTCTAGACAATCATTGAGAGACACTGTTTTGTCTCTCAAGAGGGAAAACAATCACTGAAGACACTAGACATCAACCTAGCCACAGGGGCTGGAGAGTGGCTCAGTGGTTAAGAACACTGGTTGTTCTTCCAGAGGTTCTGAGTTCAATTCTCAGCAACACATAGTGGCTTACAACTATCTGTAATGAGATCTGGCGCCCTCTTCTGGCATGTAGGGAGAACACTGCATACATAATAGATAAATTTTTTAAAAATTAAAAAAGTAATTCTAAAAAAAAAACCTAGCCACAACATCCACAAATGAACACACATGTGAACATGAACACAATATGCAAATATAAACAAACTGAGAATTCCTGCCTACTTTTAAGTAATTTCTACCACACTGTTTCCCCTGGGTCCTCCATACCTTCCCACCAAAGGATTAAAATGAAGTATACTGCCCTTTCTAATGATTGTGGCACACACTGAAGAGGGAAAATTAGACAAAACCAGACAAAAACTCTTGACCTGTGAGTAATGACCTAATACTAATATCTTTTCTCTATACTCTTTGTTGTTTCCCTTCAACTATATAACCTTAAGAGTACAATTTAAGGTAATCATCACATAGCAAATATTCTGGAAACACTAGTCTCCAAAGGTTTCTCTTATTCAGAAGTTTTACTTTTTTATATTGATACAAATGCAATTGCTTTTTAAGACATCCTTGAGTAGAACTCACACATCTTTTCTTTTTGTTTCTGTATTTAATCATACTGGTCAAAAATAGAGGAGGCCTCAAACTTCCATTGCCAGTGTTCAAAGCCCAGCACACTTAACCCCTTCCTCCCTTGTTTCTGTCAAAATTTACCAAAATGTATTAACACAAAGCAAGATGCCTCAAGCTTATCTAAATCTAGAACCATTTTACTCAGTATCCCTACTGACTCCGGTGAAGGGATTAGCATTATTAAATTATTTAGTTAGGATTCTTCCAGATACCTCTAAGGTAGAAATGGCACTGGCAGATGCAAAGTTTGGTCCCCCACAAAAGGGAATAGGGAAAATTCAAAAGGAGAGTCCAAATGAGCTTCAGAATATGTAGACTGGAGTACAAATGTCAGGCACTGAATGTAATGTTCGCATATGTGCTGTAACTGCTTTCTATAGAGATACACTTGCAGTTCTCCAATGATTAGGTATATGGGTCTTTGAGTTCTTATCAAAATGTGGTTGTCAGTAATATTTGTTGTTAAAGGACTGATGATGTCCATATGATGTTCTATTGCATTATTACTTTTTCAATTAATAGGATATTTGGGTTTTGCATGAAGTTGTTGATGAATTAATAAGGCTTTGACCTAGTGCGTAATTATGACAGTTATTTTTAAAAGGCTTAGGTGCTAGTCTCATATGACAAGATGAATCCATATATAAATCCACACTTGAAAGTTATTGCTTATTTATCATCAGTGAGTAAGTCATGCTTCGTGTTGAGTTTTACTTGTAGTTAAATTTTGCTTATACATTTAGTTATTTCATTTATCCTGTGAAATAGCTTCTAGCTCTATAACTCACTAAGTGAATATAACTCATGATCCTAAATTCAGAATTATCAGTATACTTAAATACATCATAAAAGCTATCACAAACATTGGGTTTGGTCATGATGATGGAACTACTGGCCACTAATATTTACTGAGTCTCTGTGATAATCCAAGCCACATGAGTAAGTTCTGAATGTACAAACATCATCAAAGTGCATACAGTATAGAAAATAAAAGTGAATGTTACTGAACAATCATATCTTGCAAGACATAAAGAAAAAGGTGAACCTATTCTACCCTTTCTAAAGTACACAGAAAAGAAATACAGCGTTCACAGAAGATGTGCAAAGGAATTTGGAGAGGGGGATTATTTATATAAACATCTATAGTAATGAGTAGAAGACATGGATGATAAAAATCAATTGACCTTTGAGGCAGGAAATGTTAGGAAACTTGTTCTCAAAACTGGTATGCAAACCAGCAACATCAGCATCCTCTGGGCACTTGTTAGATGTGGAATCACTGAACCCCTACCCTAGACCTGCTGAATCAAGAACACTTGGAGTGGACTTCTGAGTTTCAACCAACCATTTGTCTAATTGAGCCCCACCAGTGTATATCAGAATAACTAATCTTAACCCCAACTGCAAATTAGAATCCTGACCATTGCCACTTACCAAATCTATTGAGGTACAATATCTATGATGTTGTCCACTTGTAACTTGGCCATGAAAACAGTAAAGAATTGATCATGTTTAAGTTAACTGATCCATAATTCAGCCCTCCTGGTTTATTCCACTCACTCCACCTCTGATATCATGCATTTGTGACATGATACTTGTACTTGAACTTCCTTCAGACTATAGTTTCCAAGATTAACTTTTATATGACCTAAAAATATGGTTGTACTAAAGGACCAATATACATTTAATTATAATTGACTTAAAAAGTCCAGGATGAATGCTAAAAGAGAATGAGTATTATATCCTATTCAGGATTACTTCTTGTTATTGGATAACCTAGATAGAATTCTTCTAGAAATTGGGGGATGGGGGGTTGCATCAGTTGGGACATGAAAAATGCTACAATTACAAAGCACTTTTGGCTATGTCTTTTTTGTTATTATAAAAGGATTTCATTGTCATTACTGCTAAGATTAATAGTGGCTTTTTATTCAAGTTGGCATCTTGCAATAGTTTGGTGAATGCCAACCTTCCCATTTCCAGAAAGTATCACGTTCTAACAGCTGTGACTCCTGTCAAGGGATTCAGCAAGATGGCTTAGCCATCTGCTGGCTTCCTGCAGGTAACCTCCTGCCACCATATCTATCATCCTAGAGCGGACAAGCAGAAAGCAGATTCTGAAATCTGCCCCCCATCTTGCAGCCTTCTTTGATGACCATTCTATTCTGTGTCTGCCATATCACCTTTATTCCACAACAAACACCATCTCTCCCCTTAACCAGAGTTATCAACCATCGCCATTTTTCCAGGACTAAAAAAATGCTTGGAATACAGTAGTTTTCAGCATTAAAACTGGAATGGGCCCAGGCAAATGAGAAGAAATTAAAAGCACTGCTTTCACCCACTATGTCTGGCCTATTTTGTATTGGCAGCATTTTTATGGCTCAATTGTTCTTGACATTTGGCATCTTTCAAAGTCATTTGGTTATTAAAATCTTACTAAGATCCAAGGTGCTGGGACAAACCACCAGAGTTTATTATTTAGTAAAAGGGTCCAAACAATGTCCACTTTCACAAGTAGTGGTGATGTTGCTGGTCCCCACTAAACACACTTTAAGTAGTTCAACTTTCTGAAACAGAGAAAATACTAATCCCTGCCTCCGCCCCAGTATGAAGCTCTACCTGGTCCTTTAATATAAACAAATGCTGCCCTAGGCAGGAAACAATGATGCTCAGCCTAGTCCTGGGAATATATTAGGTAAATATATGTTAATGAATGACTGTGTGTCCCACTAAAGCCATATCTGTTTATTTGATGATTTCATCAATGAAGATATGACTATAATTCCCCCATATAAGTTATACCAAAACAAAACAAAAACTCAGAGTTTCTTTGTTAGTCTCTTCCAATATCATCCTTTAAGATGCAAACTCATCAATACATATGTCTGTTGATGGTAAAGGCATAAAGTGAAAAAAAGAATACAGGCCTGGGGATATAGCTTAGTGTTAGTGTTCTTCCTTGGCTGTATGAGGCCCTAGACTGAAGCTGAAGCATTGCAAACCAAACACACCTCTTTGGTGGTTAAGATTTTGTTTTCAATTCTATGACCTTCTTTAGGGTACATTCCTAGAAGTAGAAGAGTTGCTGTATCAATTGATATTTAAGTTGCATCCAACAAAAGTAAAAGACAATTGACTTTTTAAAGAGAGGACGTGTGAGATTGGGAACATCAAGACAAATTAGTGAGACTGATCTTAACTTCCTGTCTACCACTGTCCACCTTCTAACGCACAGTCAAGTAGCTCTCGGCCCTCAGCCAGTGCTCCCACTCACACCTTCACTCAAATCAGGTTGACCCTAACAATCATTCCATACTTTCTATTACCACCCCTGAATCAAGGCTGCCCAGTCCACTACAACTGAAACAGCATTCACAAATACCTCACAGACGACAGACTGAGGCCCTGAAGCCACTGGTCCTTAGTCTCATCCAGTAATGGGCTTCTAGGAGACTGTGAGCTTAGCAATTGGAGGATACTTTTGTTTACTCATGAGGACTTCATAGAGCATTGTTCTTAGTTGTCATCTTCTGGGTCAGGCCTCTAAGACAGAGATAATCTTAAAACACTTACAGCAGGTGCTTGTTAAGCATACCATCTGTCAGTTTTGCAAACTGTTGCAAGTTTGTTCATGATTTAACTTCATCTGTCTCAACAAACTTTCTAAATCTTACTGTAAATTTTTGTGAAATGATCACCTTCTGGGGAACAAACACACTTTAGTATTCTTTATAAGGCATTTTATGGCATCTGTCTGCCAAGTAATCTACCTTCAATCGCCCTTATTCTAAGGGGACAAGACAATAGTGGACTTAAACACAGGGCTTGCAGTGTGCTCCATGCTTAGAGGTGGCAAAAGAGAAGTGCATTCATTGTCACAACCCTTCAATGGACATGGAATCAATAGGACATGGGCTCCATCTAACCTTCTGAAACTCAACTACCTTCTGGCTGACTTCACATCCTATAGTCTTGCCATATCAAAAGAGAAAGAAGCCCTCACTAGTGGAATTTGTGAAAGTATACATAATGATTATTTGAAGATATCTTGGTATACATTCACATGTGTAGCTCATATACTTCTCACATTCCTTACCCAGTGTTGAACAGTATAGTGTAAAGATTAAAAGAATACAATCAATAAATTGGGCTACACTCCCTTACCTGCTGTGATGCTTAATCTTGATTATCAACTTTATTGTATCTGGAATCAACTAAGAGACATACTTCTGTATAGATAAGCTGTTCACTAGTTTGGATTCAGTGCGGAGGGAGAAGACCCTCCCATGGAGTGGGTAGCAGTGCAGTTTAAGATGGTCCAAAGGAAAAGATGCTGCTTTTTACCTGTCCAGCTTCACTCCTTGCTAGTGAGAGCACCCACTTCTTTGTTGTTGCTACCAACCTTTGCTAACATCAAAGCCAAGCTTCTTCAGCCTTCCAACATGAACTGAAGACCAGCAACTCTCTAGGAATCCTCCAGGATTTCAGTGCCATATTGAGATCACTGAAGCATCTAGCCTCATGAACTGAGCAGTTACTGGGTCAGTTATCCTGACTAATACACCTGCAATTCACTAGTGCTGCAGTCTTTAGTAAGGTATTTCACCCCTCTGACCTCCAGTTTCCTCTTCTGTAAAATGGATGCATAGTATAGTTTATGTAGCTATTGAAAAGATTAGATATAATAGACATTCAAGTAGTAAGCATATTAATAGTTTCTCAGCATAGAGGAGTGCACAGTGTAATCACTGCAGCCACTTGATGTGAGTTTTTCATGTAGGAATGGAAGAAGTTGAAAATGGTATTATGTATTATCATTTTTCAGTTACTAGAGAAGGCTCTCATGAGATTTAACTTGCCCATTCCCTAACTCCCTCTTAGCAAGGTTAGAGCCCAAGGTTAAGTCCTTTCCATCTTTTTCTTGGGCCATCTTCGAAACTCCTAGCTTGTCCAGGTAGCCTGCCTTTCCCCTCTTTAAGGGGAGCTATTATCTTTAAGACTAAAACTAAGAAAATTGATTTTATTTTTGTTTAACTTCCTAAAGAAAAGTACACCAATTCCCTTTTCTTCAACATGATCTGTAAGTCCATTATCAACTTCTTCCACAAATCATATTATGATCTTTGCTTTCTAAAGCACCCAGGCAGCCTCTATTCCAGCATATGTGAGCATTCTCATAGTCCATTCCTGCACCTTTTACAGCTCAGCATGTTACCCTTACAGTTGCCACTCCTTCCTACATGCCATATCATTTCTTCTCTGCCCAGAGAACTTTACTTTCCTTCAAAAGTCTTTTCAATCATCATTTTCACCAATAATCCAATCATGGCTCACTAAGATTAAATTACTCCTCTGCAGTGGCTCCCAGAATGCATTGAATAAGTCACTATGATGTCCTCTAAATGACTAGGTAACAAGTCTCTCACCCAACTCATCAGAAGCAAGCATTAGTATCTTGCTATGATTTATCTACTATGAGTCAAATTTTCTTCTAATCATTTAATATATATTATTTCATATTCACAATTCCATAGGATAATTATATCCTCTCAATTTTATAAAAAAAATTAAACTATGGATTAAAGATATTGAGAAACTTTGCCAAGACTGCAAGTTACTAGTGGCCAAGTCAAGATTAAAAATCAAACTGTCCCACTTAAGAGCATACAGTATCAACTACCACTATCATATAGTACCTGGAAAGGTTATAATTCTATATATAACAAATCATATCCAAATATATTTTCTTAAAACCATAAACACTATCTCAGTTTCTCTAAGCCAGGAATTCAGAAACAGCTTTTGGGGGGATGTTCTGTCTTAAGATCTCTTGGGAGACCACAGCCAAAATGTTCGACTTGGTTGTACTCACCTGAATGCTTGGACTGAAGGATCAGCATGGTGTTAGAAATGGACAGAAGGCCTATGGAGACTCACCTGTGGGCCTCTTCCCAAGCTGCTTGAGTACCCTCATGATGTGGTGATTGGCTTCTCCCAGAGTGATAATCCAAGAGAGCAAGGGACAAGTCACAATGTCTTTTATGTCCCAACCTCAGAACTCAGACTCTATTATGTATATAAAATCCCATTGGGTACAAAGCTAAGCTTTAACTTACTATGGGAAGGGGCTTCAGAGAGCTGTGGATACCGAGAAATGAAGACTATTCCAATTTCCTAAAATGTTAAGTGGAAACATGTTCTAGATCAGGGCTTCTTAAGCTTTTCCACTCACAACCCCTTTGCAACCAAGAAATTTTTATTTGACTTGTAGCATATGTATATGTGTATATATCTCTGTATATAAAACAGGTATTTCCTGAAAATAAATAATAAATAAATTTATTATAATACAACTCTTCGGTATATACATATTTTACCATGTATTAAAGATGAAAAATCTTCAGGCTAATGAGATGGATATTCTTATTTATTTTGACATAAGTAAATCTTGGGTGAATATTTAATGCTGTGGGATATAAAATAATCATCAGCATTTTCAGAGTTTTCAAAGATTTATTTATTTTACGTGTATGTATATGCACCATATGCATGCAGGTGTCTGTGGAGGACTGAAGAGGCTTGGATCCCATGCAATTGGAGTTAAAATACTTAACAGACAAATCAAGTGCTTGTGAGCCACCAGATTTGAATGTTGAGAGGTGAACCTGGGTCCTCTGCAAGCACACCAAGTACTTTTAACTGCTGAGCCATCTCTCCAGTCCATATATATATATATATATATACAGATTGTGTGTGTATTCATCAATGCTGAGACTGACACTTTGTATAAATATATACTACAAATTATTGGATTATTGGATTATATTCAGGGCCATTTCAAAAATTGTTAGAAATTCTACCTTAATCCCAAGCCAAATTTCATTTGCTGATTTTCTACTCAAGTTACTCATTCACATAGAATTGGGTGTATTGCATGCATGTATTCATGTGTGTGTGCACATGTGTTGAAACACATGTGGAAGCCAGAGTTTGACATTGGAGGTCTTCATGGATTGCTCTCCACTTTATTTTTTGAGACTGATTTTCTCACTGAACCTGGGGTTCATCAAGTAGTCTAGGCTGGCTGGAAAGTTAAGATTTAGGGGGTCTATCCATTTCCATCAACCATCCCTAGAAGTGGGATTATAGACATGTGTCACCAAGTTTTACATGGGTACTAGAGATGTAAAATGAGGTCCTAATGCTTGCAGAGGAGGCACTTTTCTGATTGCTCCATCTTTCCAACCACTCAAAGAGCAATTTTTAGAATCTTCGGGTAGTAGCCAGACACATTACCCACTGCACCACTGCTTCAGTACTTCAAGGAGCAGAGTTTTAAATCAGACCTTATAGAACACAGAACAATCCAAAGATAAACTAACTTGATATATGCTGAAGAATGCCAACAGGAAAACAGTAAAAATGTTTTCTTTTCATAATTAAACTGTTCTGTTCTGTACTAGCAATGCATCATAGGCAAGAGCTATCAAAAATATCTTGGGCTTATTATACATTTGATTTGGAATTAATTTTCTGTCAATGTTCAGAAATATACTATTCCATGGTCTTTCAACATGTTCAAATATACAAGCGAGTGATAAATTGTGTTCTAGATAATGAGACATTGGCATTTATCACTGATGTGTTTCTAATAGCTCCAAAATTATGGAACACTGTTCCAAAATTCTAGATGTTTCCTCATGTCTCCAAATGGAGCATCAAATGGATTCAAGACTTTAATTGCATTAAATCCCAGTAGAAGCCATGGGTGAATATCTAACTTAGCTTCCATTCTATGGTTTTAGGCTGATGCAACAAAGAGTGAAGAAATACTCATAGTTTGAAATAGTTACGTCCTTAACAGAAAAACAAACCTATGTTTGATTTCAGGATTAACTCTATGGTTTGGCGTCAGTATAAACCCAGCCTCCAGACAAAGGCTTATTATCTTCTTTAGCACAATATCTGTAATTAAACTGGGGCAACAAAATCTCTTAGATATAACAGTTAAGATAATAAAATTGTTGAGTTTAGCTCTCAGGCTATGCTTGTCTGCAAGCCAAGATTGTATTTACTTAAAATAATTGTTTAATATGGTGTCAGATATACAAATATAAAAATAAAATACTGGAATGAAGCATATTACAAATTCACAGTGACATGAACACATATGACAAACTTTATTCTAAAGACCAATCTGTATTACTAGAAATAAAAACTGGATATGAGCTGCTCATTCTTCCAGCCACTACTATCACCTGACTAGATCCAAAGAACCATAGAAGCTGGGTCAGATTTGCTTTGGTAGCTCCTAGGAGCCAATCCTCTCATAGACTTTACTACAACTAGAGCCCATGGGTTGATCCAGTCTGCTATCTGTTCCATAAATAAAGTTTGACTGAAGCCCATCCATGCTCACTTGGCTTATGGATTATCTGTAACTACAATGGGAGAGTTCATAAGTTGAAGCTGTGTGGCAAATCTGAAAAATCTGTGGTCTGGAAATTTACAGAAAATGTTTTCCTGATGTGTACCTCTGAAGACTTGGCCCTAGGCAACCTAGTAGAAGGCTAAGATATCTATGTCTACTATATGATATCTCAAAAAAGGGAAATGCATTGCTATTTACATCAAGGCATTTGCTTGCACAGAGTAAAGGCAACATATTTTGTGTATGGTGCTGGGAATGGACCTCAGAGCCTCACATATGCTAGGGAGTAAGCACCTTGACACTGAGCTATATTCACAGCCCAGTCAAGACACAAGCAGTAACATATATCCCCCATAAAATGCTCAGATTAAGACAGAGACTATTTTTCACACTTTCTCTCAGTCAATACCCCCAATAAAGATTGCTACTCTTTTAACTTCTATCATACAGGTGAATTTTCCTGCTCCTGACTTGTATACACATGAAGTAAAATAGTATTTCTTCTTGTACCTTGCTTCTTTTATTCAACATTATGACAGTAACAAACACATAGCACTCATATCACAGCATTTTCTTTTCCATTGCCATATAAGTAACATTCAGTTGCACAACTAAAGTACAACGCATTAACCTATTCTTCTGTTAGTGAACATGAGGGTCTATCCAAGGGCTGCCTGACATACCACTTTGAGAAATACAAGTTTTGACGTTGGCCATGTGTTGGCAGTTTACAAATCTATTTTCTGAAACACTCCTGAACGCTCTATGGGTTGTCCATCATGCAGCAAACAGGATAGTAAAGGCCAGAAAGGCTAGCTCCATCATGCCACATAATTATACCCATGGCACTCAAGCTCTTCTACTGAGGCTTTTACTTTGTCCTTTTAAAAAGTAGGATGATAAGTTTTGCAGTTGTCAAAGTTAGGAAAGCACAGGCTGAGGTGCTAATGATCTCACTTCCTTGTTCTCCTCTTTAACTAAACTACCAATTTAAATGTAATTAAGACTGGTGACAGCTCTTTACTACAATGCCCAATACAACAGATTTAAATCACTAAGACTTCACACTACACTCTATGTCTGAAGACATGGATACTTAGCTTGACAAGGGCTGGAAATAAGATTTAACTGCTCTGCAAAAATAACTGAACATCAAAAGATGGCCCCAGCCTCAAAGCATGGATTGGGGAAGATTAACAAGTCTATAGTTTTTCTATTTTCTACTCAAGTCTTTACTGCATGTAGCAGCAGACTTAGTGGCATAAATCAGAAAATGATAATGAGGCATGAAGGAAATTCTCATAAATCACGTTACTAAGTATAGTTACATTGTAGATGTGGAACCCAATTAAACAGATGGCCACATGCTGTCAGAATTAGCCCCTAATCAATAAAGATGTTCATTTTAGAAAATCACCTCAATTTTTCACTTCTTCAGTGAAGCACAGAGGAGGCAGTTGGGAGGGGATGGGGGAGTCCCAGGAAAGCCAGTGGGGAAATGTGTAAGGAGAAATTCCACCTGTCTTAATTTGTAGTCCAGAAAATCAGAAATGAAAGAGGGTGGGGGAAGTCACCCAAAGGATTCCTTGTCATCTTGCCTGGTAATGTAATTTACAATGAGAGCAGGCACTGGTCATTAGGAAAATAGAAACAGCTTGAATCTCTTAATTAAAATACTGCTTCAAATTGTTCATTTTAAAACCCCTCTGCCCATGAGCTTTCTGGAACCCATTGGGTTACCCTGAAATGGCTACTTCCTCAAGAAACTTCTGATGGGGTCAGCCCTTCCCAGCCAAGACAAAGGCATAGCAGTGGGAAACCCTGGAGACAGAACTATTATTAGATGCACTTCATTCCCCCAAAGGAACAGTGAGCCTTTAGTGACATTTGAGAGAAATGGAAACACCAATGAAGAGACAATCTCATCACCCTTTTCTTGCATAAAAGCTGACCTATTGCAGTCACTAGACTGGTAACAATTAAGTCTGCAAATACCAAGAGTTGATGAAAGTGGGGAACAAAAGGAATACTGTTGGAATTTAGAACACCCACTTTAAAAGCATCTGGTAATATCTGGCTGAGAACTTGAAGACTCTCCCTGCAAGGAGTTCTACCCCGAGGAATATCACCCTGACTGACTTCAGAAGACAATGCACAAGAATATCAGAGAAGTACCAATTCTAGGAGTGAATATCTGCAAGGGTGGAGGATAGAGACGTGCTCAGCAGCAGAAAAGATAATCTGAGTGTACATATGGTCAGAAAAAATGAATACTATACAGCAATGTATGGGGAAATAGGGAAAAGCTACTGCCACAAACTCCATACATATGCATTAAAGAGAATGGGGCTGGTGAGAAGGCTCAGTGGTTAAGAGCACTGGCTGCTCTTCCAGAAGATCCAGATTAGATTCCCAGCACCCAAATGGCAGCTAACAACTATCTGTAACTCTAATACTAGGAGATCTGATGCCCTTTTCTGGCCTTTGCAGATGCCAGTCAAACATATGGGGCACAGACCCACATGCAGTCAAACACCTATTTAATATACTGAGTGAAAAACCACAATTTCTGAAAATTGTCTATAGTATGATAAATTTTTATTATGTTGAAAACTGTATCATTTGGGGATACCTACATAAATTAACATTTTAGTTTTTAGAAGATAAACATGGCCCAGAACAGTGGTGTATGCTTTTATCCCAGTACTTGAGGGAGGGGTAAATCTCTGTGAGCTACAGGCCAGCATGGTCTACATAGCAAGTTCCAAGGCAGCCCAAGTTACATGGTGAGACTCCCCCTCCCAAGGAAAATAAACATAAAAAGCAACATATTGGTTACCTCTGTGTTGATGAAGACAATAGTTCAGGAAGGGAGCAGTTTAGATGATACTGGTAAGGTTTCAGCTCTTCCCAGAGTAGCCCTTTAACTGGCACGTGCTGATTTTCCATCCTTCTAGACACTTTCTAACTTAACATGGGCCAGCATGCTACACAGATTCTTCTGAATGCAACAAAAATTGCATAATAAAAGATGTCCTATTAAACTTTAATATCACTTCAGAACCCTGAAGACAGACTTGGAGGAAGTCCCCTGACCTCACTGTCCCTCTTTCCAATGTGGCCATATTAAATAAATCTTTCTCTGCTTACCACTAGGAATTTGGCTCTTTTAGTAGACTTACTGTGGATTAGTGACTGAATCTGGCTTAGGGAACAGGCTGTGAAACCCCAAGTTCATTGATAACATGGTAATCACAAAGGGACAAAAGATACACTTGAGGGGTATCTGCCGCCCACAGCAAGCTGACCCCAAAAGGAGAGGAAAGAAGAAAGATCCCAGCCATGGCTGGAGTCATTTTACTCTGAGGAAATTTTCCCATCTTTCCACTTCAGCGGGCATCAGCTGTCCTTTACTTCTACTTGGTCAAGCAGAAAAATGAGTATTTGGACATTGTTTTGGATTCTCAAGGAAGTTTCACCCTTGTAGCTATGAAGAAGGTGGTAGGAGAGACAGAGAGAGAGAGAGAGAGAGAGAGAGAGAGAGAGAGAGAGAGAGAGAGAGAGAGAGACAGAGAGAGACAGAGAGAGACAGAGAGAGACAGAGAGACAGAGACAGAGACAGAGACAGAGAGAAGAGTTGAAGTACAGCTCTGAAAAAGGAACTTAAAGAACATACTTGGACATTACTAACAGGTCATGCAGAACAGACTTCAGGATTCTTCCAGAGCTGTTCTGCCAGATGAACAACCATTCATCCTTTAAGCTCAACTCACTTCTTTCTGAAGTCTTCCTGAGCAGGATGGCTCCAGTTTGTTCCCCTCGAAGACATGACACCTGTGCCACCCGTGCCTCTGCTTTCCCAATCATATCAAGAGACCAGAACCCTCCAAACCGGTATAGAGATTACTTCAAAGTGAAAACATGAGCTTCAGAGGAAAGAACTGTGCCCGAGCTTCCCTCGTCTGCTAAGAATGAAAAGCAGGATACCACAAAAACACCTTTGGCGATGTAACCTTAAGGTTACACCAGAACAATCAGAAAAATGATTGGGTAAATAAGCCACATCAGAAGCCCTTACATCTCTGCCCCTCCTATGGTGGGCATATAAACTTTACCACAAACTCATCTGGGGACACCTGCTTGTGTAATACAACTTTCTTCTATTAAAATGTTCTATTAAAATAAACAATCTGGATCAGTGAAATGGCTCCGTAGATAAAGGCACTTGCCACCAAGCCTCATAACCTGAGTTCAAGCCCCATAACACACAAGGTAGAAGGAGGGAACTGACTCCTGGAAGTTGTTCTCTTACGTCCATACATATTCCATGGCATGCCGCCCCACACACACACATAAATAAGAAATGGTAATAAACTAATAAAATGAGTAATATAATCAGCATTTTATTGCTCAACAGACATTTTATATATAACGCATTTTGATAAATGCTATAGATTTTAATTGTAATTGATATCTCAATATCTTAAGTTTCTGTGTAATATATGCAGCTTGGTACTCAACTTGGAACTTTGGACCTTAAGAAAGCAACAGTATTTTCAGCATAATGAATATTTACATACTAAGAAGTGACACTCAAAATATTTAACAACTTCTTTGGTTATATTAATTAATGTAGAAATCAAAAATTAACACCATCTGCTTGGTTTCCTTCTGTTCATAATGCTCAAGACAGTCCCACAAATTACCATTTCCAACAGAAGCCACAGGAGGGTGACAATAGCAGTAAGCATAATCCTCCAACTACATCTCAGGCCAGAGTCCTATAAGGTCCAGGTCTAACTTGGATGACCTATGACATACGGGGCTGACTGGCCATGGGATAAGCCTGATATCTCACTGAGAAGAGATCCTTGAGTCACTACCAAAATTAAATGGGAGCATGGACCATGCAGTTCATTTGAGGAAATTTCTAGGGGAAAAAAAGTGTCAATGCCCTGAGAGAAGTATGTGTGTCCCCTGTGTTCAAGGAACAGAAATGAAGCTGGTGTGACTAGACAGAGAAAGAGACGGAAGTGGAGTTAGTAAAGGTAGAGAAACAACAAATGCTGGACTGGGAATGTAACTCAGCTAGCAGAATGCTTGCCTAGCATGTACTATGCCCTGGGTTCCAGCCCTAGGACCTCATAAGCCTTCTATGATAACATACATGCAACCACAGCATTTGGGAAGTGGAAGCAGAAGCATCAGAAGTTCAAGGTCAATCCTCGGCTTGAGGCTAGTCTGGGATACACGAGACCTTATCAAGGAAAAAAAGGCAGGTTTCTAGGTCATTGAAAGTAATAATTCTTAAGCTCAGTAAGATAAGATGATTTGAAGACAGGGGTGACATAATATAACCAAGAACAGAACAGTCCGGAGGAGGTGAGAACAGAAGCAAGAAGGCCAGTAAGATGGCTCTTCTTATCATCCAGCTAGGAAACAGTGATCACAAGAGTAAGGTTGGTAAATCTTATAAATTTCATCCTGTGTTCACCAATGTAGAAATGCTATTGAAACCACAATATTAGATGTCATCACTAGAAGAGTGAGCAAAGATGGAGAATGGGGATGAACAGAATAGGAACCAGGACTGAGTCCTAAGATGTCATCATGGAGAGGTAGATGACATAAGAAAAAAAACAAAAAGAGTTTGACCTGGAGCAGTCAGCTCTTCCCACAAGAGGTCACACGACCAACCTGAATTTGATGTCTTTCCTTTTCCTGAATGACTTTTACTACAAATGCATATGACTATAAACAACATATAGGATTATTCTATGTGATTTTCAACTTTATTAATGAGGTATCATACTCTGTATATTTTCTCAAGTTACTGATTTGCTGTACAACCTAATTAGTGAAATTCATCTGTTAACAGGTATCGTAGTAGGCCATTTAACTTTCACTGTTGTATGCTATTCCTTTGCATGAATGTGCCACATTGGTTTATTTCTGTGCACAAGGACACATAAGCTATTTCCCTTTCCCACTACCATCAATGACCCTGCCTCAAACATTCTCACATGGGCTTTCTTTTCCCTTGCTTTGTGTTCTATGGGGAAGGTTTCTCAAACATTATCATTCAGTAGAAACAATTAGAAATTTTACTAAAACTAGATTCTGACCTCACATCCAAAGTTTTTGTATAAGCTAGAGCCTGAGAAGTTGCATTTCTGACAAGTTCCCCCAGGGTGTTTTTGTTCATGGTCCAAAAATGACACTAAGAATCAAAATACTGGAATAGATCAGGCATGCAGATGATGGTCACAGATGTGCAAGCACCTCTCTGGCTTTTTTACACATTGTCAACTTGCCTTGCAATGTGGGTGGCCTAATTTATATTTCCATTGGTGGCAGGATCTTTAATACCAATTCTAGATGCTGTCAGATTTTTAATTTTTGCCATACTGAACTTTAATAACTTTAAAAATGAATCATAGAATTTGTTTTAGTTTTAGTTGTGATGCTGTGATAAAACACTCTTGCCAAAAGCAACTTTTTTTGGGGGGGGGCATGTTTGGTTTACAATTCGAGACCCAGACCATGATCCATCATAGAGGGAAAGCAAGACAGGAGTTTGAAGGTAGGTCTGCTTACATTCCACACAGGATGACCTCTGAAGTACAGAAGAAACCACAGAAGGTGCTGCTTGCTAGCTGACTTGAAGGAAGGCTTACTAGCAAGCTTGAAGACTGCTAACTTTCTTATGGTGCTCAGGACCTCCTGCCTAGCAATTGTGTTTCTCACAGTGGGATGCCACACACACACATACATATTTGTACGTGTGTGTGTGTGTGTGTGTGTGTGTGTGTTCATAATCAAGGCAATCCCCTTCAGGCCAATATGATCTAGGCAATTCCTCAATAGAGGCTATAGTCTCAAAGGACTCTAAGCTTTGTCAAATTGTCACTTAGAGCTAACCAGGACAGCATATCCAACATACCCAACAGAAATAAACACCCTAAAGACAGTACATCCTAGAGTTAATCAGAATACACTCAAGCTTCTGTATTCCATAAAAATTGCTCCCAGTTAACTGCCATTTTCCCCATCAAAGCAAGGAAGGTGTGGACAAGATCATCAAAAAAGTTATGAAAGGAAAAAGAATGTGTGTTCCTTTTAATGAAAAACTTCACTATGGTTCTGTTTATTATAGTTTGAAAAGCCAATGGTGATATAAAAATTTTATGGACTAATAAGGAGAAAATAAGTGAAAGATTGTTACAATGAAAACAGAAGAAATTGAAGAAAACACTAGGAGATGGAAAGGTGTTCAAGGATTGGAAGAATTAATATTGTGAAGATGGTCAACCTACCAAAAGCAAACTACAGTATCAATGCAATCCTCATCAAGAATCTGGTACTCACGTATCTGGTTGGTCGATGCACTGTAAAAGGCATTAACTGTTGTTGGATTGGTAAACCACCTGCAGAAAGAAAGACAAATGCCACAGGTAGGCATCACTATCCAGACAGGAAAACAGTAACCATATAACAACACAGATATTGATGCAAGGGAAAATTATTGCCTCATTTACAGCTCCTACTCTGTTGAATGAACAAATTTTATCAGAAAGCAAGCACAGTTTGATGTAGCTGAAAGTTTTCCTGTGTCCTGCCTGGCCTGTGGTCAGGACAAATCTCTCTCACCCACCAGTCCTGCAGCTGCTCGGACCCAAATAAACACACACAGGCTAATATTATTTTTAAACTATGGTCATGGTAGGCTTCTTGTTATCTAGTTCTTGTATCTCAAATTAACCCATTTCTATAAATCTATACTTTGCCAGGTGGACCATTTTGCCTTGCAAAGTTCAGTGGTCACCTTCCTGTGGGTCCTGCATGTCCAGTCGATACAAAATTTTGTCAAGTAGTCCAGGCAAGAACAGTTTCTTGCCCAAATAGCTATTTTTACCAAGAAGAAGATAAACTCCATATGGAGTGTCTTTGATGCCCATCTCTCTCTCTGAAGTAATTTGGTGCTGCCAGGAGCAGACAAGTCTCACTGTCCAGAAAGTCTAAATTTTTAAAACATTTTAAATGCCATATTCTGTAGGTCTTTGATGTGTTTGAAGATTACCTACCTAATTGAATTATATCTATGTATACCTAGAAAACTTAACATGACTATAAGTTTGACTATCATAGAAGACTAATTATTAATCTGTATTTCTTAATTATCCATTACAATTTAAGTGAGCTGCATAAACATAATACCTTAAACAAGAGTAGAAATATACATATAGAATAACAAAATTAACTTTAAATTTGTATCAATAAACTAAAATCCATAGCAACATAAAACATTTTAAGCAAGTTGTTGCTCTTTAAAAGTAGACTCAATAATCTACGGAAGAAGACAGGGCAGGGGAGAAGCTGCTAGCCACTGCCAGAAGAAGCAAGATGTAAAGGTATTGGTAAGCCACAAGCCACGTGGCAAAGTATAGATTTATAGAAATGGATTAATTTGAGATATAAGAACTAGATAACAAGAATCTGCCATAGCCACAGTTTAAAAATAATATTGTGTTTATTTGGGTCCAGGTGGCTGCGGGACCGGTGGGTGAGAAAGATTTGTCCTGACCACGGGCCAGGCAGGACACAGGAGTTTGGCAAGAATATATTAGCAGGACTGGAGAGATGGCTCAGTGGTTAAACACATTGACTGCTCTTCCAGAGGACCCAGGTTCAATTCCCAGTACCTGCATGGAAGTTAACAAATGTCTGTAAATATAGTTTTAGGGAATCTATGGTGCACAGACATTCATCCAGGCAAAGCTCCTATACACATAAAATAAAAATAAATCTTTTTTAAAAGGAATACTAGCATGTCTGGCTTTTCACTAACAACAAAAACAATAAATAAATGAAAAACTCAACATGAGTGCATCTGAAAACCCTTTAACAAGAAGTTTACAAACAGGTGCTCCCTCTGAAAAATGGAAACATACAGCAGCAAACTGTTCTGTTCAGATGACCCATAGGACAGCTATCTTTCTGGCCTATATAACTCCTGGCCTGTCTACGAAACCATTTTATATTGGTAATAATACAGAGATCCAGTTAAAGATAAATGAATAATATACCACCGTGCTACTAGAGGGGTCTACCTGCTCCTGTGAAAAGTGTACTGATTTAATTTGCAAATACCTCAACTATCTCTATAACCAGCTGAGTTTTGTTGGATCAGTCACCAATCTTTCTGGGGTTTGGTTTCAGCTGTGAAGTGAAGGTACTGGACTGGTAGGATGCTTCAGCAGATAAAGTGCTTGCCCTGTAATCCTGATGGCCTGAGTGTTATCCTTAGAACCATGGCAGAAGGAGAATACCCACTCCTGAAAGTTGTCCTCTAACCTTCACATAGGTATCATGGCATGTGCACACCTGTACCTACAAACCCATCAAATACGTGCACACACACATGCATGCACATAATAATAATAGTAATAACAATAACAAATTAAAGTGAAAGGTATTGTATTAGATGTTAGGATCCCTTATATCTATGAACCATCTGTTTTTTTTATTAAATACATAGGTTACTTAGATCAGAATGTAGCATTTTTTTCTGTAAAAAATTAGATTGTAAACACTTCAGGTTTTACAGATGAAGAAACAAAACTGAAGATAGTATACAGATATAAAATACTAAACATTCCACAAATAATGTTTAATAAAATTAAAATACAATTATCCATAAGTATCATCTTTATTCATGAAAACGACAGAATTCTTTTGAGGTGGGTTATTATTTTAATTAACTGTGGTTCAACTTACAGATTATCAACATCAGAGAAATTTCAAACGTTTGTCTCTAAAAATCATTCTTGGTTCATGGGCTATGTGAAATAGCCAGGTGGTATCTAGCCCAGTCACTGCCTTTTATAATTAAATTTGGTCAATTCCTTTTAAGCTAAATTGCTTAAAAATAAACTTGTACAGGACTAAGTGTTTAGCTTAGTGGTACAAGACATACTTAGCATCCATGAGTTTCTGGGTTCAAACCCCAGCATGAAAAAAGAAACGTATAAATCTCTTTTCAAAACAAACATTATCTTCTATGTCTAACAGAAAAACACCAGGGCAATAAATTAATGTATAACAGGTTAATATAAAATTGGTAGGAATGCAACTCTTGATTCTTATTGGTCTTCTCATACCCTTTTACTTGTGAAATGCCTATGACTATGTTATCCTATCATCGTGATTATTAGCTAGCAGTCACTAAGCACTTTGCTGTGTTCTGACTTTATCATTAGCCCATCTACAGATGAGGACAATGAAATTTAGAAGGATTGCATACTTGTGCAAAGTCTGGTCTTTCAGATTTCAAAGTAGTTCTATTAGGCCTTGCATTATTATAGAGATAGTAGTAGAAATCAAGAGAGTATCATGTCTTTTGTCAAATCGACTTAAGATAAGTGGTTCCATTAGACCCTGGTGTTTATCAAAAACAGTTGCTGACTGACCTACTTTCTTGAGGAAACAAGCAGAGGAGAATGTATCTTTGTTAATCCCAACTTTCTATCTATAGTGAATCGAATTATTGTTACATCCTAATCCCTGGGATCCTGCCATTACATAGCAAAAAGAATTTTGCAGGTGTAATTAAGGTTAAGGATCTGAAAATAGGGAGTTTATCCTGGATTATCCAGGTAAGGTTATCTAATCCCACGAGACCTTAAGGGCAGGCAACCTTTTCCAGCTAGGATCAAATAGATGCAACAGAGGACTGGAGGTCAGAAAAGATAGTTGCAGACTGAAATTCAGGTACACTGGAAGGGTGAGAAGGATTTTACACACTGCTACTGGCTCTTAAATGAAGAAGTCATATTCAAAGGAGTCAGATCCTCAGGCCTGCAACTACAGGAAGTGGATTCAACCATTTATATATTATATTAGTTGCAATAGTGTATGTTCCTACAAACTGCCCCTTCTCTTCCCCTCACTTCTCACTCTGCCTGTTCACGTAAAAGCAAACGTTCAAATCATTAGAATGAGAAACATACATTGACATGTTCCTAACTGCTGATAGACAAATCCACACACAAAAAAAAGAAAAAAGAAACAAACAAATAATGACTGGCTGAGGATCATTTCAGTGAGACTTCTAAAGCATCAGTAAGAGTTGATAAAACATCCTATCTCGCATATATGACCTTCTCATTCTTGACCCCTATCCAACCCTCAGAATTGATATTTATTCTTTGGCCCATTTGGAGCCTTAATTGTCCCTGGAGCTGATATTAAGTATCTGCACCAGCAGGTCCTATCAGTTGTTGATACTTTTATTTCTTCTGTTTATTCAGGGACCATGTCAATCCAGCTGTGAAACATTTTCTACATCTCCTTTATTATATCCAAATTTGTTATATATTTAGTTTTACTATTCTCTGATGCAAACTTTCAATAGCTGTTTATAAAATAGTTTGTTCTTCTTCCATTAAGATATGAGATCTAAATTCCTTTCCTCTTTATTATGGACTAATCTTGCTGACTCTCTGCTAAAGAATAAGAAATAATGGAGCTGGAAAGGAGCTGGCAGAGTGATTGCCTGGCATGCAGGAAGCACTGGGTACCCTCCCTAGCACTGCATAGACTCGATATGATGGCATACACTTATAACCTGAGCACTCAGAAGGTGGAGGCCAGGGGATAATTCTCAGCTACATATCAAGTTTGATGTCAGCCTATGACATGAGACCCTATCTCCAAAAATAAATAAATAGAGTAATTTTTTGTAAAAATAAAATAAAATAAAATGGCACTTGGTGACTTCCAAGGGTAACACACTGATGCACAAAAGAATAGCCTTTCTCCTTTCTTTCCTCCCCTCTCTCAAGAAACGAGCTATTCAACTTTATTCACCAACCAACGTTCTGTTAAGAAGTTCCACACAGAAAGGGGCCACACATAGGTGTTCCAGTCAGTAAGCACCAATGTGTAGGAATCTGAGAGAGAACCCAGCCACTATCTTACTAAAACTACATGAAAGAGCAATAACTACAGAGCTAAGACTAATGGCCACACCTGGAATCAGAATATGTAAAAAATAAATGATAAGTGTTGCTTTGAGCACCTAATTTGATGGGGGGGGGTGAGTAGTTATGCAACAACAAATAAGTAGAATGTGGAAAAACTGACTCTCTGCAGATTAAGTCCTACCTAACAGGCTGAATTTTCCCAGTTTTATTTGCCAATATGATGGATTTTAAAAATTATTAAGTTAGAATTCCTTAAAGTCAAGCATATAAACACTAATTCTTTTAATTGCTCACACTTGTCAGAGCTAGCCATCTCGTAATTGGTGGGGCCTGAAGGCATTCCAGTGTGTAGCACTTATCTCCTAGGATGATTTATGAGCTAAGACCTTCATCTAAATGGCATGTTCTGAGCAGAAGATCATTAAATGTATTGTTAAATATACATCTATTTTAATAAACAAAAATACTAGCCAGGTGCCTTAGATTTTTAACTGTCTTTGGGGTGCTCCTGCAGACTGTATTTGTGGAAGAACCTAATATATAATGTAGAGGAGATAAGTCTAATATAAACTTCAAATCTCAAAACATATGGGACAGAGACATAGTTAAAAGGAATATAATATCAAAATGTAATAACCTGAGAGAAACACAATGATACTATGATTTCATTTGAGTGCCTAAAATAGAAAAAAAAAATCAGGCTAAAATTTTGCATTTTATTTATCAACTTTTAAGGGTAGTCTACGTAATATGAAATGAAAAAAAAAAACACTGAATCTATGTTACTTTCTTACCAATATCCTGCAGATAATAGTCACATTCAGTGTTATACATAATGCTTTTGCCAACAAAATTTGGGGGCAAGATTGCAATTTGTGTAGATGTTTAATGTGGTTTTTGCAAAGTTTTTTTTCCAAGAGTTAGAGAAGAGAACCAAGACATGTTTTGTCACAGTAGAATGAGAGTGAGTTAATAAGGAAGCTGGCTTAGAATCATTTCTGTCAAAGAAGAGGATCCTGAGGGAAAGAAATTATTTTTGACTCAAGCCAAGCAGTAAAGTAAATCCTCTATTTTTTAAGCAAACTGATGAAGTGACAATTCTGAGAACCAATCCCTAAATATGTACCTTCAGGGATGACCACCCAATTAATTTCGTTCTTGCTGACATTTCCCATTGCCTTAGAAACTTCTTAATGCATATTAGTGAAGCTAAAATGGATTCCATAAGAAAAAAAAGATGATAAAGGGTATTTATCTCCCAGCCCCACAAAGAAGCAAAATGTTATTTCAGGGCTTTTTGGAATGATAATCATGATGTGCTGTTCAAAGTAAACTAGTACAGAGGAGCTACTCCAGCATCCTCCTCAGTTGATTAACTCATGAATTTTCAGTCCTAAAAGATGTCAATTAAAGCTCATGGGTTTCATGAAGCTAAAATCCCCTACAATGTCTGAAATGGACCAGACAGACATTTCCTTTAAAAGAAAACCTGACAGTCACATCACTTTGCCATGGAAACAGGGCCTTAAACTTCTTAATATTCTTTTCTCTGAAATAGACATATACTTTGATGAAGTAAGAATTACAAGTATTACACTGATTTTTATTCTTAAATAATGTTTCCCAAACACAGATCAATTTAATACCTTTGTGAAGGAAGTACAGACAGCACTGTGTATCTACAGGTTGGGGGAAAATGCATCTGTACTTGACACACACACATATTCTTATTATTCCCTAAATTATACAGTATACCAACAGTTTACAGTGTGTTAGTGTGATAGTTTGAATGAGATGCCCCCCCATACGTCTCAGGTATTTGAATATGTGGTTTTCAATTGATGGCTATTTGAGGAGGATAGGAGATGTGGTCTTGCTGGAAGAATTATGTCACTAGGGGCCAGCTTTCAGGTTTCATAAGACTTACACCATTTCAAGTTAGCTCTCGCTGCTCCCCATTTGCAGTTTAAGATATGAGCTTTCGATTCTGTTTCAGCCAATGGACCTACTACTTGCAACCAGGCTGCCCTGTCATGATAAACTACTCTTATTCCTCTGTAACCATAAGCCCCAAATAAACGCTTCCTTCTATAAGTAGCCTTGGTCATAGTGTTTTAGCGTGGCAATAGAAAAGCAACTAAGACAATTAGGTATTATACATAAAGATGATTCAACATACATAGGTAGATGTACAGATTATATTCAAAGACTGCACCATTTTGTATGAAGCACTTGAGCATCCTCACATTTTGATATCTTCCAGATGTCCCAGAACCACTGTCTCATGAATATAGAGGAATACAAGGTATCTATTTTCCATTGAAGTGTGGGGGGAACTACATAAATTAGTGTCACCTAGAATTTTCCCAAGGCATGAATAAAATGTAAAGAATAGCTAAGACCATCAGAATCTGACAGCCCATTGGTATTTTAGGATAATATTAAAGATGGCCCAGTTAGGAATTTTTCCACTGGTAACCTAAGCCTTGCTACATTACCAAATAAATAACATTTTGAAATTGAAGAATAAAGCTGGCAGCATCTCCAATACAGAGATGGCTCAGTTAGCAAAGCACTTGCTTTGTAAGTATGAGTATTTAAGTTTGGATCTCCAGTACCTATGTAAAAAGCCAGAAATGGTGGCACACATCTATAATCCCAGTAGTGGGGGAGACAGGAGGATATCAAAGCTGGCCAGCTATTCTAGCTGCATCAATGAGCCCCAGGTTCAATAGAATACTCTGTCGCTGAATGAATGAATGAATGAATGAATGAATGAATAAATAAATAAAGTGGAAAGTTATGGATGAAGATAACCAACATTTACTTCCTGACTCCATACACACAGATCCACCTGCAAACACATGCATAACACACACACACACACACACACACACACGCACACGCACACGCACACGCACACGCACACGCACACATGCACGCACACATGCACACACGCATACTCACACAGTAAGGATTTTTCAAGTTTGAACTAGAGGTCCCTTTTGCACAGCATTCATCCCCTCCACCCAACCAGCTCTCCCACATCCTTCCCTAGCAATAAGACATCACTATCTTAATATCTGCCAAAAAAGAAAAAGACTTCAAACTAAAACTAATTCAAAGAGATAAAAAGAGACAGTTCATTCTAACTAAGGGGAACAGTTAACCAAGAAAACATTACTAGCCTAAATATATATGCACCAAACTCAGGGGTGTACAATTTCATTAAAAAATATCTACTACTGTAATTAAAGACACAGATGAACATCAATCCATTAACAGTAGGTGATTTCAATACCCCATTTTGTCCAATAGGCAGGTCATCTGGAGAAAAACAGAGAAACATCAGAACTAATTGGCATCATACATCAAAGTAAGTATAGTCTTTACCCCTCCTTCAGTAAGAAAACTTCTCTTTGCAAAAGATGGAGAGCATTACATAAAATCACAACGATTCAAAATGCAGAGCTATGGAGTCCAATCATAATGGATACACCTATGAAATGCTTCCTACACCTGAAGCTCAGGGAATATTGCAGAAGAGGGGGCAGATACATTATGGGAACCAGGGGATCAGGGAGTTTGCTGTAAAACTGTGCCTCCTGGCAATACCAGGAGATAAAGTCTCACCAACATGACTGCCTAAACATGACCTGAAAAAGGACAGTAACAAACATGCCAAGGTGAATGAAGAAAAGACCATGAGGACTCAACCCTTCACAAAAAGCTATAGGCAACTAAGGAATGCTAGTAATCTTAGGTAGAAATAGTCTTTCCCATAGGAAAGCACACCAATTGGTTATTCAATACCAAATGGTCAGCCCTGAAAACACACATGCAAGTTAACATATAGAGTGAGCATGTTATATTTAAGAATATATGTATATTCATATACATGTATGTATGAAACAACAATTAGTGAAAAAAGCGACCATAAATTTAAAGAGAGCAAAGAAAGGTATATGGGAGGACATGGAGTAGGGAAATGATGTAATTATACTACAATTTCAAAAATAAAAACAATTTTTTAAAAGTCTGAACAGTTATGAATTAGGTTTAAAAGGGCAGGATGACTTGCCTAGATCTATGACTATGCTACTACATGAAGATGGTCATAGAGATATTGAAAATCCTTTGCTGAAGTTATCAGCTTTGAGTCATCAGATTTTACAGCCCTAAATCTAGAATGTCTATGAATAATTCAGATTGAAAATGGAATGGGATAGACAAGCTGAAAAATAGCATGATAAGAGCTGAGAACCAAGGACAGCAGAGCAGATGGCAATAGATTATCATCTGCCATTAGCAAGAAGTTGTAAAACCATCTGTCTTTTTCCTTTGTATTTTTGAATAAAATCAGGACTACATAGAGGATTGTGTAAGCTTTAGCCCTGTTCCTTAAAGTTAACAACTTATAAGACAATTGTACAAGTGTGTTCCATGGAAGTTTGACAGGCAGAGTCAAGACTGAGCATATAAGAGCATCAAAAGTGGAAGGTGATATTCAGAGCTTGAGGGAAGAAAGGATTCAAGAGTCTAGTGTTTCTAGAATCCAGAAAAAAGTAAGGTATTGAAAAGGGTAGTAACAAAGACCCCAATATGCATAAAAAAAGAACCCACCAAAGTCATGGAAACTAGAATATTAGACAAATTTTAAAAGCTAGTCCACCAAATCAGCTTTTGGGGGGATGATAGCATGATAAAGCTGAAAACTCCTTTCCATGAGGATCAAACATAAAACTGGACAAAATAGTCAACAACCATCCACTTTAGGTCTCTGATAACTGGCCAAAAATGAGCAATAAACTGAAAAACATTCCATCTTAAGAAACTGCTAGAATTGGGGAATATATAGAACAGAACTTGGTGGGCATCTTACTGGGACTGCTCACTTTCTCCAGGAACGAGCTAGCTGAAAATGTAGCTCTGTCAGCTAAAACATGGCAAGCTTGATAGAAAACGAAGGAAAATCCAGTCTGAAATTTCAAAGGGAGATCCTGAAACTGAAAAGGGCACCATGATAACAATACTAGGTCTGGTACAAGGAAGACCACAGAAAGACCATTGGAAACAAAAACCAAGGAAGCCAGAGAGGTACCTGAATTTGAAGGCACTCAAATTACTCAAATGCCAGAGCACTAGGTCTGCTCTACCTCTTGGCTGAGCACAAGCTTGTATACATTGGGATAATCTAATGAGGTGAACCTAAAAAATAAAATAAAGGACTGAAAATTGAACACAGGAATCCACAGCCACATACATCCAGAGACACATTCTGCAATGTAAATCCAGGAAAATATTCAGAAAAGTAAATTAGCATCCAGACTGCTACATTATATTATCTAAAATGTCCTTTTTCAACAACAAAAATATATACTACAAGAAAGAAAAAAGGAAAGGGGTTGAATCAATAGAAAACTACTCTGAGTTAATTCCAATAATAGATTTAGGAAGGATTTGAAAATGGCCATTATAATGTGGTTCAAAGAATTAAGGTATATTCAAGGAATTAATAGTAATATGGTAACAATGACTGCAAATAAATAACAGAAATAGAAATAATTTTTAAAAATAAATTCTGCCATTGAAGTTATAAAAATAGAAATTATCTGATCTACAGAACATTTTTAAAGCATTGAAAAAGTGAACCATAGCAAAATCTTTGTAAAATAGGGATATAGTACCTATACCTCTCAGAACTGACATTATGATTAATCAATTAATAATTGTAAAGCACATACTGAGGAGATGGTCAATGTGTATTAAGAGCACTTCCTATTAAAGATACATGACCTGAATTCAGATCCCTAGCACCTACATGAAAGCCAGGCATGGCCACACATGCCAGCAACCCACCCTTGGGGAGGAGGAAACAGGTGGATCCCAGAAGCTTATTGGCTGGCCAGCCTAGCTGAAAAACATAATGGTAGGTTCAATGAAAGACATGTCTCAAAAACTAAGGTGGGTATTGGTAGAGGAAAATATGTGATGTCCTCCTCTGGTCTTCTTGGGAATGTGCATAAGTACAAATTCTCTCTCTCTCTCTCTCTCTCTCTCTCTCTCTCTCTCTCTCTCTCTCTCTCTCTCTCTGTCACACACACACACACACACACACACACACACACGTATATATCATGCAAATACACACATAAATTCAAAAGCACCTCTTAGCATACTATAAATATACAATAATTGTTAGCTGCTATCAGCATCATCAACACTATCAAGATCAACAATATTTTCCTTTCTAAGAGAAGATGCAGTGGCTAGCTCAACATGGGTTTAAAAGTATTTAAGGATATTTTCCTATCTGCTGATAGGAAAAAGATAAATAAATCATAACTTTTAATAAATCACAATGATACAGCTTTCAGTTCTCTGACATGGACTATCGCAGTGATTAACTTTTAGTTCAGTTTCTCAACCTTCCCAATGCTGTAACCCTTTAATACAGTTTCTCATGCTGTGGTGACCCCCAACCATAACATTATTTCCTTGCTACTTCATAACTGTAACTTTGCTACTGTATGAATCATGATGGAAATATCTGATATGCAGGATATCTGATATGTGACTCCTGTGAGAGAGCCGTTAGGCCCTTGGGGGTTGTGACTCACAGGTTGAGAACCACTGTTCCAGTTGCTTCTTAATTATACAAATTATTCTACATATCTAATCATACTAAAGTATTCATTCTTTAAACTCTCCAAATGTTTCTACCTGCATATTAAAATTCAGAGAAATGTACATACAAATATTATCTATGTTTTTATAACTACAGCTAGAAATAGCTTCAATGTTTGCATCCTAGTGAGAATTCTTCTGATATGTGTTGATGCTAAGATTGGGAGTTCTGTAATAGATGGAAGATCTGTACCACATAATATTAGAAAAGAGAGCTGGAAGTCCATGACATGGATTTTGCTAAAACAAAATAACTGCAAGCTGGCTACTCTGAGTTGAGGAGAATTACAGAGTTTAATCTAAAGAGATTTCACTTCCCACCAATGTATTTATCGATTTCACTTTTTTGAAATACTCACTCTGTTTTGGGAACAGCTTTTCTTAGCCAGAAGAAATCAGACTGTGCTAAATACTTGCGGGTTTGCAGTACATTGCCAAAGTAGTCCGATTCTGAAAATTTGATCTGCATAAAAACAAACCACATCATTATTGTTAGAAATGCAGATAAGAGTTTTAAAAATAGACTTCAGCCCACCAAGGAGCAACCAGAAGAGAAGCTATGGGCCTCACAACATCACTCAGCCATACATAACTCAGGATTCACAAAGCCATGAAATTTAATCTCAGTAATTTTCTTTTAACATAAAAAGCTCAAAAATCAATATGATCATTTCTGGATCACAGGGAAGAAAACAAGAGAAGCTTCAGTTGTTTACTGTGTTCTGTTTACTTTATAATTGAAAATCCCACTTTAACCTTTGCTAAACATACCATCTTAGATCTGAAATTTCTTGGCTCATGAGTTCTTGATCCTTTCTAAAATGTGTGTTTTATTTATTTATCACATAAGATTCTTCTAATCACATTCTGAGTACTCAGCTGAAACCTCATTTAGCTTATAGATGATGATTTAGTCAAATGCTAAAAATCCAATTTACTGTAATTGGCATTTGTTCATAAAGGGAAAAATGGAAGCAATTCAGAAACCTATTTTCCACCCTACATACAATGGAGTCACCTAAATAATTTAATTATTAACAAGATTTATCTACTAACACAAAGAATGGCTCTAATTGCTAAAAAACAAAATTACAGAGGCAAATCACAGATTATAGACTGCATGGAACTACAGGAAATTGAGGACTCACAACAATGTTGTCTGCTAAGATAATGGGTTATTTAGTTCTTTTTTTTTCCTGGAAAGAGAGTAATAAACAATTTCAATTCTAGCGCATTCTATCCAAAGCTCACATCACTTCACCTATATATTATAGTGACGTTTATATTACAGTAAAAGCAATATAATTTGTAGTGATCTTGAAAGCTTTGTTTCTAAAATCTCTTACTGGCATAAGAAGTTGAAAAGTAACTGTCATTAATAAGAAAAACATACATGAGTAAGTAAACAACCAAGAATAAATTCTTGTTTTTTAAGTGCTCACTATTTTTTACTGGGCTATACTAATTGTGTAAAAGAGTAGGATTCAATGGCATTATCTTACATGTATACAAGGTATTTTGATCATATTTTCTCATCCTATTATCTACACTTATTTCTCTCCCCTCCTCACTGGCCCTTTTCCTACTCCATGATAACCTCCACTTCTCTTATGTTTTTTTTTCCCACAAATAAAAAAGAAGTATGTCAGGTTTGTCTTTCCACATCCTTAACATGATGATCTCTGGGTCATTTTACTTCTGCGTTGCCCTTCTAACGAACACCTATTGTGCACTGCTAAGGATTTCAGAAAAAGGCTGGATTTCAGAAAAAGAACATTGATGTGCAAATATGTATTTTTAATTTCTTTTCAAAAATTTCATACAAGCATATAATGTACCTTGGTCATATCTATCCCCTACTCTCTCCCTTCAGCTCACCCAACCACTTTGACATATTTTCCATCTTCCTCCCAATTACATTTATCCTTTTTTAACCCATTAAGTTCAATAAATGCTGCCCATATGTATATGTGTGGTCATCCGTTGGAAGTCTCATTTTTAACTGGACTGAATGCTGACTAAGCACCAGCACAACTCCAATTCTTTAAAAAGACTAGAAAGAAAACATTCTAAAGTAAGTCAATTTAAAAAAAAATACCTTAGCTAATTTAAAACCCAAAAGTAATTCCTTAGTAGCTGTTACACTTTTGATAACTTTAAACCATATTCTTTATTACTTTTTGTATGTAGGTGTGTGTGCCTGGGAGTATGCAGGTATATGTGTGCACCACATGCATGCAGGTCCCACAAACGCAGAAGAGAGCATCAGATCTCTCGGAACTGGAGTAATAGGTAGTTATGGTTCACCCAGTGTGGGTGCTGGGAACCAAACCAAGGTCCTCTGCAAGAACAGCACGTGCTCTTAACTGCTGAGTCAAAACCATCAAAAAATACCAGCCAACGAATGTGTATGAAACACAACCATTGCATTATAAATATAAATGTACATATTCAATATGATGGTTATAGCCTTAATAAGTAACATGGTTGTTGGCCAATCCATGTCTAGCTCACATTTAACTGATCCCAAACATAAAGTGAGTATTGTGTCTCAGAATGAAATAAATCTTAGTGAGTCATGTTAACAATATTCCCAGAGGGAGAGGGATAAAACAACCAAAGACATACTGAGAACAATAGGAATGAAAATATGGATTCCTGGCAACAGTGTCATTCTGCTTGGCCAAAATATTTGAAGGCAGTGACTTTAAATTGTCCCTTCTTAAAACTATTTGAGCAGGGGAGAACAAGGCTGATAAATAAAGCACACCATAATAGAAAGCTATACAGAAATCTAAATGAATGCTATGTGTGCACAAATGTGAAATATTCTCAAAAACAAGGTAAATAATGCCAGTTGTATGTATGAGAGAATATAAAGTTTTCATGGAAAATATCAGGAGGTGTGAAGGTTGTGGGAGGAGTTGGGGGAAATAAATATATTGTGTCATGATCAAAATATATTTTATGGAAAAGTTAAATTAAAAATGTATACCAAAAACACTTACCAGTCTTTTGTCTAAGATCAAGAGCATAATGTACAAAATAATAGTACATATTGTTTATGCACACATACTTATGTAGCAAAGGCTTTTATAAATAAGACTAAATTCAAGACAGTGTTTATATTTTGAAGAATATAGACATGGGAAAGGGAGAATGAATCAGAAAACATTATACACAGAACTTAAAGTGTATCTATTTTATTCACTGAACACTTATGTGTATGCCAGACAGTGAAACACACCTTTCAACCAGGTACCTAGGAGGCTAACGCAGGATTACTTGAGCCTAGAACTTTGAGGCCAACCAGGGCAACACAATAGGAACACTCCTATCTCTCTAAAATAACAGTAAAATAAAATGTGTGTATATGTGTACAAAGTCAGTTTAATAGTATCTGTTGAAGATTAATCCTTCACATATTTTACATACTGTGTCAGTGTTACAAATGTTTCATAATAGAAAGAAATATTAGAATTGGTTCTATTGTAAGCTAGAGACTTTCTCTTAGCCTAAAACAAAAATAGAAAACATGTTTTAGAAAGCAATTTTAACCAAAAATCCTAAGGCATCTCTGGGCCATGGGGATAAAAGATATGTCCAAGACCTTCAGAATAAGATTATAACTAATAGAAAATTCAGATATGTTCTTGATTTCAGAATACTGTCTAAGAAATTCTCCAAAGGAATATCCTTAACAAATATTATCTATTTTTTCATATCAATGAAGTCAGTTTTTTACGGTTAGATGAATTTGCTAACCTCAGTACTTTCCAGTTACATATACAAAGCCAAAGGCTGACCTCTAAATTGGTTCGCAGACTTTAGAGAGAAAACCATTCCCAAACTTCCTGAAAAAGATGACAAACCGAGTGAGTGGTGGCATACACCTGTAATCGCAGCAATCCATTAGGATTGGGATTTGTAAGCCTAAATAATTTACATAGTGAGACCCAACCTTGCTGTGGGATATTCTGTATGTTAAATGTGTTGCTCTGATTGGTTAATAAATAAAACATTGATTGGCCAGCAGCCAGGCAGGAAGTATAGGTGGGACAAGGAGAGAGGAGAATTCTGGGAAGTGGAAGACTGAGTCAGAGAGACGCTGCCAGCCACCGCCATGACAAGCAAGATGTAAGGTACCGGAAGGCCACGAGCCACACAGCAACTTATAGACTAATAGACATGGGTTAATTTAGAAGAATTAGATAGCAAAAAGCCTGCCACGGCCATACATTTTGTAAGCAATATAAGTCTCTGTGTGTTTACTCGGTTAAGTCTGAGCGGCTGTGGGACTGGCAGGTGAGAGAGATTTGTCCTGACCGCAGGCCAGGCAGGACTGGAGGAAACTCCAGCTACACAACCTGGAAATGGAAAGAAGGGTTCAAGTCTAAGCATACAGTAAGCAAAGCTATCATATCCATGACAACAATTCACCACCACAACTTCTCTGCCTTTAAAATAATAATTTTGTACTGTTTTAGTTACTAAACTGAGAATATTTATCTACTCCACTAATTTAATAGAAACCACAAGTAATGGAGTTATTTTCGTGTGTGTGTGTGTGTGTGTGTGTGTGTGTGTGTGTGTGTGTGTGTATGAATGACATATCACAAGAACACATCTTAGGTTTTTTTTTTTCCTTTGAGACAAGTGTTTAAGGGTAGAGAGTGGATCATCATTGATATTGTCATCTGATAGGAAGAAACTACAGGGTGTAGATAAAGCTATACAGTCTAAAAAAATTGGCTCCTCATTTAGTGTTATTTTCTTTGGTCCTAATAGGAAAACAAAATGATTCACTAATGTGAGATAACAACAGAGGAGGAGAAGATAAGAATTGGTACTCGTAAGGAAGCAGTAACTGAGTCATAACACACCTTTCTCAGTGCAATACTATATAGCTGTTAAAACAATGTTAGTAATATTTATGGGAGACAGTGACAATAGAGAATGTTAACTGTAAAGGAAAGTATAAAACTACGTGTTAACATAAACGATAGCTATAGAGAAATGAAAAGAAACAACATACTCTAACAGAAGTATTATGTTTAACTACCAATATTGTAGGTATCTTTTGTTCCTTTCCTCTGTCTCCAAAATATTCTGTCCTCTGATACTTCGATAGTTTAAAATTTTTCAAAAATCATATTTATGAGAAAAACTTGAAGTCCAGCAACCTTTGAGAAAGTTTTGTTTGTTGTACAGACAGAAGAAAAATGAATGTGAACACATACTCTAAAACTTCTTAAAGCTCTGTAAGGGACAGATTAGGTCAAAAGCCTGTTGTCCTTTCAATTACTAAAGGAAATCTAGGTCAAGTTGATAATGGCTTTCAATCAATTCCATTTTGACCTTTCAACTAAGTGACCTTTGTGTACCTAGTTGGGGTTCTCATGTCATTTTGTTGGAACAGCTGTCCAGATTATAAAATTCATGGGTCCTAGATTTCTCTTCTTGGAAATGCTACCCTAGATGTAAAGTACCAATTGCCACAGATTAAGCAGAAGAATAAAGTTATCACTGCCTTCTTCTCCTCTACTCAACTAAGGTGAAGGATGCACAAAACAGACAGAACAAGAAAATGTGTTCAGTTTCTTTGTAGAAAAAGTACAGCTATGTTTATATGATACTGCACATTCCAACAGAAGTAGAAATCTCCCATTTTACTCAAATCTATTTAAGGATGCTCAGAGATATGCCCAAATATCTATAAGATTTGATGTTAGGTACCCAAAGAAATTTCTAAATGCTTAATGGAATCCACAATTTGAATTTCTATTTTCTCTTATTTAAATAATAGAACAATATACAAGATAGATGTGTTTAACTGAATTGGATGAGAGGTGAGAGAGAGAGAGAGAGAGAGAGAGAGAGAGAGAGAGAGAGAGAGAGAGAGAGAGAGAGAGAGAGGAGGGAGGGAGAAGGAGAGAGAAACTTTGAATATTTATACACATATATACAGGGTGTGGTTCAAAATGTTTAACCATGCACACATATAATATACCATGGAATTCCCCACAAGTAGCCATGTAATGGTGAGTAATGGTGACCAAGAGCTTCAATCAGCAAACCATGACCACATGCCCTACCTCTATGCTAGGGTTGGAGAGCAGTACTCAGTCTGCTCTGGCCAGATGGAAGCTACTATGTGAGAGATGAGGTGGCCTGGTTAGAAGTTTGAGGGTACCAAGGTACTCCATGTTCTAAGCCTATTCTCAGTTCTCTAATGCCATGGTAGCTAGGAGTTACTTGAGATAGCTGAAGACAACATTCTTTGTTTTTACCAAATGATGAATAATTATCATATTTTAATGGCGCATTCTATCCAAAAGATCATCACACTCTTGCAGTGGTACTCTGTCATTCACACACAAAAAGAGGGAGGGAGAGGGAGAGAGGAGAGGAGAGGAGAGGAGAGGAGAGGAGAGGAGAGGAGAGGAGAGGAGAGGAGAGGAGAGGGGAGGGGAGGGGAGAGGAGAGGAGAGGAGAGGAGAGGAGAGGAGAGGAGAGAAGAGAAGAGTAGAGAAGAGAAGAGAAGAGAAGAGAAGAGAAGAAAAGAAAAGAGAAGAGACCCTAGCTAGAGCAGACAAAAGTCTGGAGTTCTTAATTTCTGGTTTACTTTCCAGTCTATTTCCGTTAAGTATCAATGAAGTAGAATGTATACTTTATATGGCTAATTTGAACACTGATTGACACTCACTTCCCCTCTTAGCCTAACCAACTTTTCTACATACTGATATCACTTCAAATGATCGGTAGTTCACTTCTTACTGCTTTTAACAAAGACTACAGAAAAACTGTTGTTCAGAAATTCATTGCATAGTATCTCAATTGACCATGTCATTCTCAGAGGGAAATAATATTCTTCGATTCTTTTCCACATTTGCCTCTCAATTCTTTTCATTTCTTCTTATCTCCATATGAGCTCAACTATAGTTTGTACCCTTGTCTCTCTGACCTCCATCTGACCCATCTCCTAAACGCTCTCCTCTTCCCTTTTGTGCCTGATGAATTATATCTTTACCTGGGTCAATCTGAGCAAGCTGCATTTCATTTTCAACAATCTCTTACACTCAGAGCTTGCACTAGCATAAATTGCGCAGAGGCTCTCTAGTAGTCCTTATCTACATGTTTATTAAAACTGAAAACACAGTTCCATTGTGTGCCCATGATATTTCAGTCATTTTTTTATTAACCTCAGTGGCATGATTTACAATCGCATCATCCCTTAGCCTCCCTTCTAGTTGGGCTTTATTCAGTTTTCTCTATCAGTTTTTTTTTAACACAAATGAATTTTTACTTTGTGTATTTTGATTTTGTTCACATTGGCTTTTTAAACTGTTTGAAATGCCTGAGTATAATTTCAATCCATGTTGGCAATAAGTCAGATGAAAAACATTTTTTCACAAGAGAGCTTTAAAAGCTTGGTACCTGGTGGCTGCAATTGAGCCCCTGGAGAAATGTATCCTGTTTGATATCTGGTTTCTTTTCACAAAAGATATTGCATTAGGTGAAGCCTTAAATCTGGGACTCTCAATTTGGACAGCAGCAGACTGCCAACAAAACCTGATCAACTAAGTATTTCAAGCAAGCTCTGAATGCTACCTGATTGGATTAAGGCTTGGGACAGTTCCATCTATATAGCCTTTTAAATCAATTTGAGGGACCTGGATACTGCATGCATTAATTCATCATGACTTTGACTTTTCCAGACCAGAAAAAAAAAACCATGACTATCATAAGTGCAAATTGAAGATGTCATAGCTAATGTTTATGTTTGTGTTTATGTACCAGTGCAAGTTCTGAACATGTTATTTGATCCTTATGACAATCCTGTATGGGAGAGATTACTATCATCTGTTTTGCAGATAATGAAATTAAGGCACAGAAAAGATATATAATCTGCCTCAGGTCTCACAGTAGTAAGAGAAAGCATGAGAATTTCACTCTAAGCATTTCTGGGTTCATTCTTATAACCATTACTCTCCCATATCCTGACTTGGGATACATACATAATTATCTAGGTAAGTAACCAGGATCTCCTTCTAGAGTACTTTGTACTCTAAAGATGCTATTCTTAGTAGCAACAGTTCTCATTTTGACCCACAGGACTACCTTTTGAAAATGTTTTGCACGTGAGTGTTTAGCCTATATCTATGTATGTGCACCATGTGTGTGCTCATGCCAAAAGAAGCCAGAAGAGGATGTCATATCCCCTGGAATTGAGTTACAGATTTTTGTGAGCCTCCACATGGGTCTGGGAATGGAACCCAATCCTCTGAAAGAGCAGCCAGTGCTCTTAACTACTGAGCCATCTTTCCAGCCCCCATAAGATTACTTTTCATAGGGGTCCTATGTGCCAGATATTGGGCCAAGTAGGTGCTTTTAATTTCATACAATCACATCTTCTCAAATCCCTCCCCTCAAAGCTCAGGGAACCCCATGAAAGAGGAGGAAGAAAAAATATAAGATGGGGCAAAGGAAACCAGGAGAACAAGGACCTCTAAATCAACGTAATCAATGAAGGGACACTAGCCCACTCATGTGGCTCTGGCAGGCCTTGCCCTTCTCACCCATTCCCTCTGCCTTGCTAAAAACCATTAGATTACAGTCCTGAAGCAAGCTAAGAAGGTCTATTCCCTTATTTGGCCACTTCCTCCTCCTGAGGCTGACTACTAAGGTCCAGTTATCAGAAGCCCCTTTTAGCTCACCTAATTAACATGTCCAATTAAAATTAAACACCTTATCTTAACACGTGGTTTCCCCCTTTACCTTTATAAACTGCCATTTGCCTATGTGCCATGTCTGCCCCCCCTCTATCCAGAGGCAGTCTTTGTCCCTCTGGGACAAATACCCCTGTCCCCTTTCTCTTGTCCTCTTCCCCTTCTCCCTCCTTCCCTATATCCTTTACCACAGCATGCTAGCCCATTCTAAAACAGACATCCTCTTCTTCTCCTCTTAAAAATTACACCTGCAGATTTGTTTTGTGGCCAAGTATCTCTTGTGATGGGATGACCAAACACCCTAATTGTCGTGCTAGAAACCTCATCCAACTACTGAAGGAACTGGATGCAGAGATCCATGGCTAGGCCCCGGGTGGATCTCTGGGAGTCCAATTAGCGAGAATGAAGAGGGTTTATGTGAGCGAGAATTGTTGAGACCAAGGTTGGATAAAGCACAGGGACAAATAGCCAAACGAATGGAAACACATGAACTATGAACCAATGGCTGATGGGTCACCAACTGGATCAGGCCCTCTGGGTGAGACAGTTGATTGGCTTGATCTGTTTGGGAGGCATCCAGGCAGTGGGACCGGGTCCTGTGCTCAATGCATGAGTCGGCTGTTTGAAACCTGGGGCCTATGCAGGGTCCCTTGGCTTGGCCTGGGAGGAGGGGACTGGACCTACCTGGACTGAGTCTACCAGGCTGATCTCAGTCCTCGGGGGAGGCTTTGCCCTGGAGGAGGTGGGAATGGGGGGTGGGCTGGGGGGAAGGTGAGGGGGGTGGGAGGGGGAAGAACAAGGGAATCCGTGGTTGATATGTAGAACTGAATTGTAATGCAAAATAAAAATTAAAAAAAATTTTAAAAATTAAAAAATTAAAGTAACTAATAAATGAAAAAAAATTACACCTGCAAGGTCTCTTGCTGCTATTTTCCTACCTGAGTCAGAAAGCAGCCACTTTAACTTTTCTTCCTGCTTAATAAAGGATTTCTCTGTGAAAATAGGTGTTTGGGTGTGGTTTATACCTAATCCGGGGTCTGGGAGGAAGCCCCCACTGTTTGGGGGCCTCTTTCAATCAAAGCTCATATGAACTCACAGAGAGTGACGAAGCATTCTCAGGGCCCACACAGGTTTGCACCAGGCCCCATGTGCTTACATTAAGGCTTCCAGTTTAGTGTTTTTATGGGATTCCTGTGTGTGTGGATGAGAGGCTCTCTGATTCTTGTGCCTTCTCTTGGGCTCTTTTATTTCTGTTGGTTTATCTTGTCCAACTCTGATGTAATAGCTTTTGTTTTATCTTATTTTTTAAAAATTGAAGGAATGAATGAATGAAAACCTACCAACTAGAGTAAACTACTGAACTGTCATTTATACCTGATGGAAGAGGGAAAATCAGATTTCTCTAATGGAGTGACACTGGGTATATCAATCACTCCAGGGTAGGTCTTATGCTCAAGAGTAGTTGACCAACATATAATGGACGCCACAGGGCTATTGTGTGTGTGTGTGTGTGTGCTTTTATTTGGTTACAGTTTGGTGGGTTTTGGTTTGGTTTTTGGCTTTTTTTCTTTTTGGGTGCTGCTTTATTTTGTTTTCTTGGTTTTTGGAGGGCATTGTTGTATTGGGTTCCTGTTCGTTTTTTGAGAAAGAACTTAAAGTTGAGTGGGAGGGAGAGGATATTGAAAGACTTAGGGGAAGGGAAAATATTATCAAAATATATTTAAATTTAAAAAATTGTTTTAAATAAAAAAGATATATTTTAAAAATCACATACATTAAAAAACAATACCCAAATAGCCAAAGGGAACTTAAGTAAAGTCTGCACAAGATCAATTCCCTTCCTACTGCTTTGCTTCCCACCCCACCCCCCACACACACCCCCAGCAAGTCTCCCAAATTGACTCCTCTGTTCTTCCAACACAGCTTCCTGATCAGATGTCCCTGAGATCCCTTTCTCTGATTGAAGCCAGTGCTTTCTGATCCCAGACTCCAGCCCTGTATCCAGTACTCTATGTGACTGAAAAGATCACCCAAATTCTTTCACTCTTCACATCCTTTTCTCCAAGATGCTCATAAATGCATTTACTTCACAGGATCAGTGAAGACAGGGATAACAACATCATCTACATTATTGTGTAAAGTGTTTTCATATTTAATTATCATAATAATAAAATATTCAGAATCATTAAAACAGTATAGAAGATAAAACTGTCTGAAAAGTAAGATGCTAGAAAGCATAACTACTTTCTTCCAGAGCAATATCATCAGTTTTGGGGAGGCCATATTTTGAAGCCAAATGTAGAAAGATTCTCCTCCCCCCCCATGGAGGTACAACGTTTTAATTACCTAAAAAATAATTTAGGATCATGAACACCAAAAAAATATTGTATCAGACTGTTTCAATATGTTCTTTTGTGGTGGTTTGAAAGAAAATGGCCCCCAAAGGGAGTGGCACTATTAGAAGCTGTGTCCTTGTTTGGAGTAGGTGTAGTTTTACTGGAGGAAGTGTGTCACTGTGGTGGTGGGTTTTGAGGTCTCATTTCTCAAGCTTCACTCAATGTGACAGCCAGTTGACTTCCCATTGCTTGCAAGATGTAATATCTAATACCATGTCTGCCTGAACACCGAAATGTTCCACACCACAATGGACTGAACCTCTGAACTATAAGTGAGTCATCCTCAATTAAATGTTTTTTTGTAAGAGTTGCCATACTCATGGTGTCTCTTCACAGCAATAAAATCCCTAACTAAGACATCATATATTCAATTCACTGAGATCTTTTGAAAGTTCTCAAAATATTTGTACATTACAAAGATTTTTTTAAGAGAAGTAACCCTTTATTTCCATGTTTCTCAAATTAAGCTGGGTAAGTATTTTTTAACTTCTACACTTACTCCTATTTTTGATATCCAATAAATGGTATGAAATACTTGTTCCTTTAATGTTATTTTAACTATTGATATCTAATGGATACAAACAGAATGTGAGGTGACTTTCTTCCAGATTAACTCTGAGATATGATAAATACTATTTCCATCTGAGGTTAAAGTTAATATGAACCGCTGGGCGGTGGTAGCACACACCTTTGATCCCAGCACTCAGGAGGCAGAGCCAGGTGGATCTCTGTGAGTTCCAGGCCAGCCTGGTCTACAGAGTGAGATCCAGAACAGGCACCAAAGCTACACAGAAAAAACCTGTCTCGAAAAACAAACAAACAAACAAAAAGTTAATATCAACCTTGTTCAAAAGCATCAAATCACTTCTGGGCACATAGGAAAAAAAATGTGAGTAGAAATATTGTTCAATTTAATCAGCAAAAGTAACACCTTCTTGACAAATGAAGTATAGAAAGTTTGAAATTTAGGCTTTATCTCACATGTAAAGGGTCTTATAAAATTCTGATAGTCAATCACAAAGCTAGCACTATTTACAGATAGGCCACATGTCAAATCACAATTTCAGCAAAGAGCCACATTGGGCGCCATTTGTAGCTGGAGTTTTCTCCAGTCCTGCCCAGCCCCACGGACCTTACAACCACTTATAAAATAATCACTCAGAAGCTCATATTAATTAAACTGTTCAACCATTAGCTCAGGCCTACCACTGTCTAGCTCTTACACTTAAACTCAGCCCATTTCAATTAATCTATACCTTGCCACATGGCTCGTGGCTTACCGGTAACTTACATCTTGCTACTCATCATGGCGGCTGGCAGCATCTCCTGTTCTCAGCCTTCCACTTCCCAGAATTCTCCTTTCTCTTTGTCCCACCTACACTTCCTGCCTGGCTACTGGCCAATTAGCATTTTATTTATCAATCAATCATCCACAGCAAGCCATAGTTATTAAAAGCATTTCAAGACTACTTTTGAAAAAAAGTTCAGTGCTGGAGCTGGAGAGATGGCTCAGGGGTTAAGAGCACTGGCTGCTCTTCTAGAGAACCTGCATTTGATTCCCAACACCCACATGGGGCAGCTTATAACCATATGTAACTCCAGTTCTAGGGGATGCAGACAAACATATAGACAAAACACCCATACACATAAAATTCATGTATATTAAAAAAAATATTCAGTGAATTGTGAAAGTAGAGATTTTCTGTGAAGAAGAAAAAAATGTCTTCTGAACTATTTATGGGAAAGGAAATAACAGCAGTCATGATTAGAAAGGGCTGTAATGAAAAATATGTATCTTAAAACACTAGAATAAAAAAGAATTATTACCATTCCTCATCAGTAACTTACTGCCAATATACAGTCCAATGCATAATAAATTATAGAGTCATATATATATGCACTTAATTTGCCAAAACAGTCATAAAGTTTAATGAAGTTAACTCTCAGCAGGCAGATTTATGTCTATCCATTTAATATAAATGAAGAAAATAAAAAATATTTAACAACAAACATGATGCATTCACCATTAGAACATGTCCACTAATTGTAAAATACTCAATTTGGTGAATTATTTCCATTTGCTTTACGATGTCCACTCAGCTTTCTGACACTTCCTGTATTTGGAATCTGCACTAAATCTTGAGATGGGCCTGGCAAACTCAGGCTCATATATAGCCAAGGAATTAATCAAAAGTTGGTACTTTCTGGCACCACCACGTTTAATTGCTTGGACTTGGGTTAGTTAATAGGCATAAGGCCAGTAAAACCTGCCAAAAAAAATACAGTAAATTTAGTACTTACTGCCTTGAGGTCTTCATTAACATGAGTATCATTCATTATAAACTCTGGATAGCCAACTTTTGCCAAAACAGCTCTTGCCTATAAAAAGAAAAATGAGAAATATGATGTCAGAGTTTCCTCACTTAAATCATTAATAATCACTGAATGTAGGGCTTCAGTTTTCATCTGAAAACTCCATTGACTAAATGTCTTCTATATGCAAGTCACTGTAAATGATAAAACAAAAAAAGAGTTACCACCTGTCCTCAATGTGCTACAAATGTAGTGAACATACAAACAATAACAGACTGTGAGCATAGGTGATAGATGTGAAAGCATGAAATACATTTTCAAAGTCTAAATGACGCAATAGCAAGAAAACAAATTCTTTAAAGAACCTGAAAATTGTTTTTCATATATATATATATATATATATATATATATATATATATATATATATATATATATATATATGCAGCAGGTATGTAAAAGGGAATATTTCAACAACATCACTAATCATAAGGGAAATGCAAATTAAAACTATAATAAAATATTATCTGGCATGTGGTAAGCTGGCTATTATAAAGAAGGGTTGGTGCGGATCTGAAGAACCAGAGAATACTTACCTGCCACTGTGGAAAATAGACTGCTAAAAACTAAAACTAGAATTACTGTTAAATTCAGCAATTCCTCTACTGGGTGAAGCCATAGATAATAGGTACCACCACCACCACCATCCCCAAAATGAAATCAGTATATCAAAGAGCCATCTGGACTCCCATGCTCATTGCAGCACTATGCGCAGTAGCCAAGAAACAGAGATGACCTACTGATTGATGTGTGTGGATAAAGTGTAGTATACATAAACACATACAACAATGGAGTAATATTCAGGTACAAAAGGGTAATAAAATCAGAGATCATTGTGGTAACTGAAATAAACTAGACACAGAAAAACAAGTACTACTGAAAAAATAAAGGACCATGTGGTAATAGCAGACCTGTGAAATAACCTGAATACTCACAAGCTCATGTTTGTAGACAAAATCCAAGCCCACACTGATCCACATGGTCAATTGAGTGTGTAGATTTTAAATGTTTCACCACAGAAAAGGATAAATATGTAAGTTAATATATATGCCAATTAATTTCTATTAGCCATTCTACAATGTATATCTATGACAAAATATCTGGTGCACTTCATGAATATATAAAAAAAGTTATCCTACAATAAATTAGTATAAAAAACAAGTATATAGGAAATTCATGCCATGCTAACAAGCCTTTTTTGTTGTTGTTATTCATATAAGTAAGAGTTAAATATTTCCAAGAGGAATGAAAAGAGATGAGTCATGCATCAGGATGATTATCCATGTGAGTGATGACCAGAATACCAGAAAGATTGGAGGCAGGGGGTCCAGAATAATTTAAGATGCGTCATATCATAGTCATCCACTTGATAGACACAGGTACTAATGATTACCTTCTTTGTTTTGCAGCATGCAGGGAATAGATAAAGGGAAAATCAGTGTGAGTGCCAGTCTGGAGCAACAACTGGCAAACTGTGGCCTAAGGACCAATTTCAGGTCTCTTCTTCTACCTGTTTTCATAACTAAAATTATGCTGGAACACAGCCACACTCATTCATTTACCTATTATCTATAACTGCCTCTGTGCTACAATTTCTGAGCTGAGTCACTGAAACAAAAACTCTGGGGCCCACAAAGTCTCCAATATTTTATCTGGGCCTTTGGAAGAAAGTTTGCCAGCCCTTGCTCTGGAGAAATTTTGCAGCTCCATGTGTAACCCTCTCCCACTATGTCCCCAGATTCTGGATTTCATAAAATAAATGCAACTCACAATGGTGTTGCAAGTACATTCCCTAGGCTCCACCCACACTCCCTGGGATGCCTTTTATCACTTGTATATAGATAGCCCTCCCCCAAACTCTTTTTTTACAACTGTTTTTAATTGAAATAGAGTTATATCGTTTTTCCCTCCCTTTCTTCCCTCCAGCCCCTCCCTGCAGCCCTCCCTTGAGCTCACATGCCCCCCTCCCATTCTCACATGCCCCCTCCCATTCTCAAGTTGATAACTTGTTTTTCATTGTCATCATCATTGTTGTTGTTGTTCTACACACACACACACACACACACACACACACACACACACACACACACACACACAAATCCAGATGAGTCCATTTTGGTGGTGGTGCATATGTGGTTTCAAGGGTAACCATTCATTGGACAACCATTAAGGGGGTTTATCACTTGGAGGGGCTAATTCTCCTTCTCCCAGCAGTCAATAGTTGTCTATAGATCTTTGTCTAGCGGTGGGACCCTCAAATTTTTTCCCTTCCATATTAACATGTCCATTGGTATTATCATTTTTCTGGTCTTGTTTCTGCAGCCATTTCTAGAGTCCTGTCTTCTCTAATTGCCAGCACCAGAAAATCTGAAGGCCTATATATAACTAACCACAGCTCATTCTGGGACGTTGATCTGCCTTCTGTCATTCTGAGCTCTCGCTCCTTACAGGTAACTCTTAGCCAATGACTGATTGTGGCAGGATCATGAAAGCCCGACATCTTCTCTTCAATTTAGGACCAGCTCAGAGGTATAATTTACACTAGCAGAGTTCCTCACGGGATCAGACTACTTCCAAAACGTCTTCTGACATTGCATCCTCCCTTCAGCTCTTCCCTGTCTTGGTCTAATTTCTCCTATTCTGCTGCTGCTTTCACTTGCAAGTATTTGCTAAACAAATCATTTGCATGAAAATCTGTATTTCCTGGCCTACCTTCAGATGAGCAAACAAAAGACTTAGGCAGCCCCAGCCCCATTAGCTGTATTCCAGCAAAACCAGTGACCTCCCACACTGCTCTGGCTAATGATATTTCTTCTATAGTCCCTTCCAAATCACCTCACTCAAGAAATAAATGGAGCGAGATAGTACACCTCCCTTAACTTCTTTGAGATAATATAAATATTAAATATCATCAGAAACTTCCAAGTCAAGATTTAGAATTTTAGGAGTGCTGCAGGACACAGCCCTAATAGGTTTTGCTGTTCCAGGGACTCACATACAGCACAGATCAAATTCTGCCTTCAAAAGCCTGTGAGCTACACTTAAATTTTAATATGATAACAGGATGTCACAACCATTCCAGGACCACAAAACAACATCTCACATATTTATAGGCTACCTTTTTCTGAAACTACTTACTTTCCTAGCTGTAGCTAATTTCTCAGTATAATTTAGTGACTCACCACAAGTCATATGCATCATTTTAGCAAATGAAGAATTGTAGGTAGTTCTTTTCAGCACACACAACCCCAAAAATATACAAGACAAGCTGAGTCATGAACAATTGTTTTCTGAACACTGGCTTTCCCAAAGCATATCAGTGAATTATGCATTTTTTTTCCAACCTCACTCTCTGAGACCTCACTGAACTACAGAGTTTCACAGAATACATTAGCTCCTGTACTTATATGTATAGCACTGAATCCTTTTTTTGTTTATTTAGCATCACTGCAACTTGAAGAAAATCAGAAAAGAAATGCAAGGAATCCAGATTTCCCTACCAGGGATACACAAATAAAATCAGGTAATGATTCTAATAGCAGACTGCTAACAGCTCAGTAGAATATTCTCTTTTTTTTTTTCAAAAATATATATAGATATTTGTATTCTGGGTCAAATGTTCCTTCTTCTAGAGTTTGTTGCTGATTCCTCACCATTCCAACCCATTCCATTTTTCTCTGAGAAGCTTCAGAACTGCATTGTTCAAAACCCCACTGGGCATGACTCTAGATCAGACTGTCAACAAGAAATGCTCATAGGGCCTTAGAAGGGGGAAGAGATGTAGATGTCATTTATTCACTGAAGCAACATTAGTGAAGCTCATAAGCATCTGCAGCCAGTAGATACAACATGTTGCCACCAACTCCCAAGCATTTTCCTGGGAAGACCCCTTTGGTGTACAGGCAAAAGTGACTACTGGCAATCTTGGTCCTTATTTCCCAGCCCTGCAATAGTATCATAGCCCCTCTAATCGCTCATGTTAAGTGTTTTCCTGCTTGATACACTTAGGAGTATGTCCACTTTCCTCCATACAGACTAAAGCAAATAGTGACACATCACTTCCCAACATATTCAGAATGAAAGAAATGATCCACCAATAGTTGGATGGTTTGTTGAAGGGCAAGGTGTTAGTATGGCACATCTGAAATCAATTATCACACTGGTTGCAACAACAAGAGGGAACAGCAAGTCACCATATAAATACTGAGGAACTAATGGGATGCATATTTAACAGATGGCATATTAGATCCAGTGAGAAACATTTTGCAGGCTATTTGAAGCTGATAAAAAAAACAACTCCAGAGTTTTCTATAACTAGTTATTTCCATCCATTATTCCATGCACACATCTGGAGAGAAGCTACATTTGACAGCTGTGGAAAAAACACAAGCAGATGATAATCTTCACTACCTCTTTGTCTGTAGACAACTATTTCTCTTCTAAAGTCAAAACTGCCTAGTGTATAATATATATTGATCTATTCTACTACCATTCTCTTATTTTTTTATTGGTGGCTAGAGAGACAGTTGTGGGTGCTGGGAAATAAACTCTTAAATTTTTGGTTGTGAGTCTACCCTTTAATAGCTGAGCCATCTCTCAGCCAGCCATTCTCTTTATAATTATAGAGTCCAGTTCTGCTCAAGATGACAATAAAACAAACAAAAAATATATGGCTTCATCTACAGGTTCCTTAACAGTTAGATTTGGCTGTAGGATAAGATCTGGGTTAATGGCATATAAATTAAAATGTTTTGTGCATTTCTGAGCATCTATTTTAAAAGAGAATAGACTCAGCTGAAACATTCTTCCTGCCTTTAGTCCATGGCTTCCCAACTTCAGCAGTATTGACATTGGGGCCAAATAACTCTTATGAGAGTTTGTCCTGTAGGCTGTTGGGTATTTAGCAGCATCATTGCCTTGAACGAACTAAATGCCTGTAGCAATCCCCATGTAAGTTGTGGCAACCAAAACTATAGAGATGTCAGATACCTGTGGAGGGAGGGAGTGACAAAGTACCTTCAGTTGAGAATCTCTGGAGTGCGGATTCAAAGCCAGTGGTAGAACAGCTAGATTTCAAGCACACGGCAACCAAGAGGATGAAGAAATCTACATGTCAAACATGGTAGGATAAAAAGCAAATAGCACGTGACAGCCTCAAAAATGTATGATAAAATGTGTGACCAATACCAACCAATATTAAGCTTGAAAATGGCTACAATAGCATGCCTGAAAGTTGCCAGCTTAGATGCTGTCCTTTCTCCCCTCCACAACATGAAGAAAATGAACTGTTTGAAGCATTACATGCCATGTTTTCCATTATCATTAGTGGAATATAATACCTGCACACTTCTCTTTTCATCAGGTATAGCTTGAGAAAGAGGAAAACAGTCTCTCAAGGTGCTGTCAGTATGATATTATATATAATACCTTTTTTGGATCCCTTGGTCCAAAAAACACAATGAGTATATTCCTATATATATTAGTTGTAGACTACACACAGAACATGGAAACATGACTTCTTTCAAGGACTCAGCATGTTGGAGCATCTCTCAGGGAAGTGTAAGATATCCCTGAACCAAACACCTGAAATCTCCTGTAAAGCAATGTCGCTCTTTTTAAACATAGGATTCAAGGAGCCATACTTGTGGTGAAAGAGAAAACAATGAGAGAAAATGGTATTAGAAGAAAAGCTGTGACCTATGAACTTCCTGAACCATGGCAGAAGATATCCCTAGCAAAATCAAAGTCTGTACATTTGCCAGGAGAAACCAGGCTTTTCAGTCCTACCTCTAAGCCAAAAGATTCTTTTAAGGGTTGCTATAAGCATACCTTTGAAAAGAGAGATAAGGCATACTATAAAATCTAACTCTAGAAAAAAAAAAAGGTAAGGTAAGGTTTTCTCTACCCAGCAAACCAAATGTCACAGCTTTTCTTTCATTTGTGGATCTTTTATACAGACATGCTAACTTATGCATGTGTGTGACATGGAAGGAGAAATGAAACAAAAGTGTACAGGTGAAAGGAGGGAACTAAGGGGATGAGGGAGGTGAAGGGCCGTGGGAGGAACATGCTCAAAGCACAATTGGACTAAAGTGTCCTTATGAAATCTGGTACCAAGCACAATGAAATCACACCAACGAAAAATGAATGGAGAGATGGCTCAGCAGTTAAGAGCACTGACTGCTCTTCCAGAGGACCTAGGTTCAATTCCCAGCACCCACATGGCGGCTCATAACTGTAACTCCAGTTCCAGGGGATCTGACACTGTCACACAGACACACATGCATACAAAACATGAAGCACATAAAATAAAAATAAATTATTAAAAAATAAATAAAAATTAAGGTTGTCATTAGCATTCACCATCCTGGCTCCCACATTCTCACTCTCTCTTTCCCATTACTCCCAACAACTGTCAGACCCTATGTGTTCATACCAGTTGTTCTCCTAACACATCCACACTAGCCTTTCTTTAGCAATATACTGGGCTCCAGTGTCATCTCACCCTCCCCTCTTCATCCATCAAAACCATTATTTCTTCAAAACACTAACCCATGAGCTATTACTGGGGCTTCAAAGCAATTTATAATAAAATGTGAGTGACTAATAGCAATCTAATACATTCACCCTAAGAAACAGCTATATTTAAAAGAGTAGCTTATTAGCCAAATGGACGAATCCAATCTTAAGGAAGGTTTTGTTAGTGGAGAGAACTTTCTTGCTGTTAAGAATCAAATTAAATCTACAGCCTATTCAACTTAATCACCATTGTATTCCAAAATGGAATGCAATGTCAAGCACAGAACAAGTGACCAATGTTCAATAAATACTGATTCACATTATGAGTAATTTAGCTACAAAATTCACTCGGACCAATCATAAAATATAAAATGTTACATTTTATATTGAACTTTTAAACAGGAAAGCTCTAACATTTGATCAAGAACACCGGTCAATGCTCCTCATATCAAGGCATATTTCCATATTAACTAACTTTACCACAGGAGGAAAATATTAAGGAGCTTTGTGAGAGACTAGAGAGGCTTCTAGAAAACGAAGTGAAATATGAATCCATTGCAATTCATTCCTGGTGACAAACAAAACCATAATTTTCATATATGGTAACTGTTCCACATCCATAACTTGACTTTTCATGGTTTCCATTACATGCAATCAACTGGTATCCAAAATATTAATGGAAAATACCAGAAATAAGAAACTCATAAGTTTTAAAGCAGATGTTCTTAGTGGCATGATTTTAAAAACCTTGCATGTCATAATTGCAATGTATGTTAAACCTGGCATACATTGTCACACCAGCTATACAAAACATCCCTTTGCCCATTCTTCATTCCTTACACTGGTTTTGTTGGGTTATTTTATCACAGTGATGAGCCTCACTAACACACTGTGTGTGTTTGTGTGTGTGCATGTGTGTGTGTGTGTGTGTGTATGTGTGTGTGTGGGTGTGCGTGCACATTTTAGCTACTAAGTTTGGTTTTGCTCTTTGCTATGACTACCAAGTACATACACCAAGTCTTAATTGCTTGGGATTTTGTTCCCTGCACTAAAATCTTAGGACTACTGCTTTAAAATTTACAAGTACTTTCTATGGAGACAACAGGGAGTTCATAAAGGGAAAATTATTACTTTAAGGCAGAGAAAATGGCTATCACAAATGAACTCAGAAAACCAATGAACATGGAAAATGTAATACACAACATGATTTAAAACTCTCAAGTCAACCCTGCCTCCCCAGAATTTTCCACAAGGTACAACTACAACTTGATAATGCTGGAGGAAAGAACATAAGCAAATATAATCCTGCTCTATCTGGCTGAGAGCTCTGCAATAGCATATAATTTTGACACACGTGACCAAACTGATTTAAAGACTGGTCAGGTTGACTGCCTTGCTCCTGAATTTGCAAAGCCACTTAGCATTAAGCTGATCTACAGAAAGCAAGATGGCAAGCTCATTTGTTCTAATCCCTACAGACTCAGCTATGGAGGAAAGTCACGTACATTCTCAAATGTCTTGCATGTCTTACATCAAAAGGATCACTTTAATCACTTAATTAAACAGCTTTGTTTTTTAGTCTGCATGGTTAAGTCTCCACATATTTTTTGTCTTTTCTATTAATTTAACTAACATAAGAAAAAAATGGAACAACTGCTCACAGCCCTTTCACAAACAATTTCTAAAGCAACTTTCTTAAACTTGCAGTAGCTTTGAAAGCTTCAGTCAGGCTTAACCATGCCAAGACCTCATTTTCTCTGATAAGTTCTGTAATAACTATTAAACATCAATCAAAATTCTGAGCTGTAAACACCCGGAAGTTTAGGAAACTGTGCAAGAATTATACTATCCTTCAAAACAAAGGCAGTTTCTATGATGTCAGATGGATGACTGGCTCAAACACATATCTTGGCTGGAAATCTTACCCTGAGCAGAGCTAATGGTATTGATGAAAATTAGCCTGGGGAACAGCTTTAATATCCTTTTGGGGCTATCAGGATCCCACAAATAATAACAATGCAGTAATCTAACAAATCAAATTTTATCCTCTTGATAAGGATGACACTGATTTATTATGAGTCTTCAAAGACTGTAATTCTGAGAATTGCTTTTGGGTGTGGTTCACAAGCTAATGCATCATGCCAGGGTGAAGGAGAACTAAACATGGTCACAAATCAGAGGTCTTTTCAACTACAAGCCATAGTCCTAGGTCTGCGTGAACTAGAAGACAGGAATAGTCAGATTTCAAGTTATCCATTCTTAATCCTGCATGGGTAATGCCTCATACAGTTGATACCCATTGTCTACTACTTTCTAATATAAATATGCTCTAGGAAGGCAAGTTCCAAATTGCAAATGAGTACTAGGACTAAAACTATGAACTCCATGTTATCTTGGAAGTGAGTATTTTCTCCAACCTGAAAAAAACAAACTACTCAGGTACAGATAAATCAGAATTTAGACAAACTGCCACTCAATACTTCCATAGTATCTCTCTGTGATATTCTGGCCACAGATGTGAATCCTGTACCCCCAACAGAGTTAAAGATAGTATCATCTGGGTTTTTTTCGTGAATTGTTGTAACCCAAATCACCCAAGTAATTAATTCACAAAGGAACACACATCGCCTCCTCCTAAGAGTTGGGGCAATATTACTTTAAAGAGAGAGACAACATTCATTTATTTCTTTTAAAATTGAACAAAACAGTTGCCACAAATTATAGATTTTGAATCCATGTTTTTGTTCATTTTAAATTCATTCATGGAGTTTTATAACTAGACCAGCCGTGATACCTATTCACACAAATATCCTAAATCTCAATGAAGACAAACCTCACTTGTTCAGACAGAGCCAAAACAGTATGAACCAAGGGCCAAGGAAATCCTATATAATAGCTTTTACAGAAGCCAAAGTTAATTATGTGTCCCTCTGTCTCATGCACAGGGGTCTGCATCAGGGGTCAGCAAACTGTAGTCTGCAGGCCCAAACCAGCCTATCACTTGGATTTGTGAAGATGGGGTTTTGTTAAACTATGCTACTGTGGAAAGGGATTATTTTGAGCTGAAGGCATCTAGGAATCAAGGGAAGCAATAAGAAGCTTTCTGCGTTCCCCTTATCTACCTAAAAGCAGAGCTTTCCAAAACAATTTGACTGTCACAAATCCTCCCTCCCTTTAAGAAAGGCAGCTTCCTGTTGCCAAGGCGAAGGAAGATCCCCCATCTTCTGACATGAAAAGTTGATACCAGGATGACAGCATGTAACAGAACTTACTACAGTAAACTTTACCTTCTATTAGGTTCTCCCATATATTTCTTAGTCATCTTCCATTTGTTAACCCACTCTCATTCTTGTGTGTATATATGTATACAAATATACACACAAACACACACACAAACATACACACATGGGGGGTGGAGGGATGATTCAGCCTAAGACCTTGTACATGGCAGCAAATGCTGTACAGATGACCTACACTTTTAGCCCTTCCTTTATCATTCTTAACATATGAAAGCTCCAAATTCTAATCATTTTGCTGGACTACACTGCCTGGCAGCTATCTTGCTTATCCATATTCTAATTAGCATTACAGCCAGTAGAATTCAAAGATACACACACACACACACACACACACCCCAAATGCTAAACCAAAGGGGATAGAGGAGGCAAAGTTTTTTTCTCCCTGGCAACAGCCCACTCTTCTACATATGGCCTGTGGCCACTTGCAAGCTACATAAGTAAGTTGAGTAGGTGTTACAGAGACCATATGGTCTACACAACTTTCAAACGTGTACTATTTGGCTCTTTACAGAAAAAGTTTTGCCAACCCCTCTTCCACACAAAAGGTTACTAAAATTCTAAAACCTAGTAGTAAAGATAGCAATATGAGATGTGTAAATTTATTTTTTCAGAGCTTCAAGGTGATTTGATAATAATTATTTTAGTAATTATATAATTTACTAGAATAATTATTCATGGTTTATTGAGGTAAACATCTGAGCTTTAAAACAGAGACAATGTACAAATATTAAGCAAAAATGGGAATAAATGTCATGGAGAAACATCCATGCATTTGGGAGAAGAAGGAAAAAAATAAACGATTAAAAAGCATTTTCAAATGTCAAGATCCAAAGAGCTTAGAAATGCACCTGCAATACCTAGGCCCTAACACTGAACATAGCTCCAAGAAATTTAATCAGCTACTTAATCCTGCTCCAATCATTAAATTACCTATTTAAACAGGAGGCAAGTTGGAGATTAACTTAAATAAACACATCCCCTTCTCTCATTAGCAGTTCAATGGAATGAAAATTGGCTCCATTCTTTCTGGTAAGGTTTAGCTCTGATGGGAGTAATGCTTTACTGTCTGAAAAATTCCTGGGGCCATCTAGATGTCTCCATGGGTTAAGGTACATCACTTGTCACTCAAGTATGACCACCTGAGGTCAATCCCCAGAACCCATATTGGAAGGAGTAAGCCAACACCTGAACATGTTCTCTCTGTGACAGTGCGCATTCACACTCATACACACACATGAAAATAGTAAAAACCTTTTAGACAATCTTTCTGATAAGGCAGGAGGAGAGCAAATGAAATAATTTTGGTGAATTATTAAATTAGACCAGTGTAGATTGCTTTGATGGTGCATAGCTATGATCCCGGTATTCAGGAAATTGAGGCAGGAGGATCTCAATTTTGAGATCAGTCCCTGCAGCAAGAGCCTGTCTCATAACATAAAGCAAATAAGTATGAAATACCATGCAGCTTTTTAAAAAATATTTTTGAGATTATAATAAAATGACATTGTTTTCTCCTTCCTTTTCCTCCCTCCAAACCCTCCCATGTACCCCACCTTTCAAATTCATGGACGTGTGTGTGTGTGTGTGTGTGTGTGTGTGTGTGTGTGTGTGTGTGTATTATAATATATATTCTTAAGTGCATATGTAGAACTTTTTAAAAATAAAGGGATGACTTAATTTTCTTTAATGATGTGGTCCTTGGTAGACTGAGCACACACCAGAGCAGGCACAAAACCTAACTAGCTGGGCAACACAAACTGGACTCAATAAGGAAAGAAGAAGAAGAGAATAGGAAGAGGAGGAAGAAGGAGAAGGAGAAGAAGGAAGAAGTAATCTAGATCTAGTGGGTGAGCAGTAATGGGATGTTGGAGACGGTGACAAGGAGATCAGTTGGGAGTGTGAAAATGTTCAAAAGACGTTGTATGAAATTCTCAACGAATTAATAAAACATTGCTAAAATAGCATTTAAAAGTAAATTAATGGATATCATCAAGCCAATGTCCATGCATTGCTTATTCTTTCACAATGGCACATCCTTTTGGGCTTCTGAAAGGTTGGTCTTTGGGCAAGCAGTATCAGCATCACTCAGGAGTTTCCTAAAAATACAAATTCAAAGACCCACACTAGAAGCAGCAAGTCAGAACATCCCACAAATTTACATTATAATGAATGCCACCATAGCATGCTGTGGATATCGCTATATGTAAATAAACTCTGATTGGCCAATAGCCAGACAGGAAGTATAGGCGGGACTAACAGAGAAGAGAATTGAGGGAACAGGAAGGGAAGAGAGAGACTGCCTGGAGCCACCGCCAGGACAAGGAAGATGTAAAGTACCAGTAAGCCATGAGCCATGTGGCAAAGTAAAGATTAATAGAAATGGGCTAAATATAAGAGTAAGAGCTAGACAATGACAGGCCTAAGCTAATGGCCAAGCAGTTTAAATAATGTAAGAGTCTGTGTGTTTATTTTATAAGTGGGCTCTGGGACTGGCAGGACTTGGTGGCAGGAGCTGGAGAGAAATTCTCCAGCTACAACAGCACAGTATTTCTGCACCTTGGCACTGTTATCATTCCAGGTTGTTTGTGAGAGCCACCATGTTTATTTAATAATCTTAGCTGCATCCCTAGCATCTTACTACTACATACTTATAGTACTCCCCCAGTAGGTTATGAGTAAAATTATCTTGAGGCATTAGCAAAAGTCCACTGAAGCTGTAATAGCTCCCAGAGTTGAAGGAGGAGATGCTAGTGTATAGTTAATTTTAACAAGCTATCTACTCTAGACTCCAATACTTGCCAAGGCTTTGGGGCTGCTGCTCAGAATCCCTGACTCTTCATTATCCATTCATAAGAAGGAGACTCATCTGCCCCTTTAGTATTCCAGAGGGAATTCCCTAGTAATCACCATTGTTATGCTCTTATGAGTACTTTATGGAGAAAGTGCTACCATATTTCCCCTCACCAGTTTTTTTTAATATACCTCAGACATTTGCAACACAACCCATTTTCTGGACAAAACCACTTAGATCCTAGAATGATAAAGAACAAATAATCAACAATCAAAAACTCAGTACAAATAGGTCTCAGAGATGTTTCAACTAAAAATTCTAACAACTTTTCTCTAAGTAACTTGGTAAAATCCATTTTAAGTTCTTTCAGGCATCTAAAAAGCCACACTAATACAATTACAGTTCACTGAAAAATTATCATGCAATCTACTTTGAAAGCTAAAATCAGTCATAGTGGGGTAATATTCCATTTAATTATAAAGATTAATTCAACCTTCATTTATTTGTGCATGTGTTTGGTTTTTCCATTTTTCACAGAACACCCAAGATTCCAATGCCATCTGGTAGAATTGCTGCTCAGTGTCGGCAGCATCTATTAGAGTTGCAGATTTCATCTGAAAGTAAAATTGATGGACAAAGGGAAAGTGAAAAGGGAGGGGTGGAGGTATTCCACAACCCGATGTGACTGTATCCCTCTCACTCCTTTTACCCCCTCCTATGTTCCCTACACAAATTTTCCTTAATCACAAGTTGTCATACCATCTCTTTTGAAACAGGCGAGCATTCAAGCAATATTTCAAGAAATAGTGAGAATTATATAAATTATGTCCACTGTGGTTTTCAAAATATATTTTATGCCTTCCTTAAAGGCTATCCTTAGCCATATGGTAAGACTCACCACTTTTTTTCATAATTTCATTCAATACAATACTTATATCTTGCTGGGTGAGCACTTAAGACAAAACAAACCTTGCAAGCCAGGAAATACCTGATTTGTTTTTTAGTGAGTGACTATAGGTACAAAGTAGACAAATATGAAGGAAAATAATCAGATTTCTCTAACACACATACACAACTGTGTTAGTGATCAAAAGACAATCTAGTAAGACTCACCGAGGCACCTTCCCAGGAAGTAAGAATAAGCACCATTCCGGTCACTGTCTTTATAGACTAATTTTTGCTGCTCTTGAATGTCCCCAAAGGTCTAGATTTTTTTATATTTGACTTTTTTCACTAAACAGTAGTCTATATTCATTTATGTGATGCATAGCAAGAATAGAGACGGTTTAATTAAGCTATATACTGAGGAAGTTCATGATTGAGTGGCCACATGTGGAGAATGGGAAATGAAATTGAATAGAAGAATATGAAAGAATATGGAGGACAGGGTGGAGTGCAGTGATAAGAGAAGGTTGTGAAAATGTCATCTTCATAGAAATCTCAGAGCCAAACAGAAATAATAGAAGTAACATGTTATTATTTTTTAAAGTTTTGTCCATTTGTGTGTATGTGTGTACACGCATGTGTTTATGATACATATGTGCCGGTGCCTGCAGAGGCCAGAAGAGGATGTCAGATGCTTTGCATCTGGAGTTACAGGTAGTTGTGAGCCACTTAGTGTGTGTATTGAGAACTAAATGCAGGTCCTGTGGAAGAGCAGCAAGCACTCTTAAACACTGACCATCTCCCTAGCTCCAATTTTGTTATTTTCATAATAATAAAAGTAATATTCTATCCTGATGTCCTACTATGATGGTTTGAATAAGGTGATTCCCATAGGTTCATATTTGAATACTTGGTCTTCCTTGGTGGAACTCTTTGAGAAAGAATGAGAGGTCACCAGGGACAGGCTTTGAAGTTTCAAAAGACTCTTGCCATTCCCAGTGTAGAAGGCAAGCACAGTACATGCCCCCTTCTTCTGCTTCCTGCTTTCCTACTTTCAGATCAAGATGTGACTTCCCTTGGCTATTCCTGCCACCAGGGCTTTGCTCGACCATTATGGACTCTAACCCTCTGAAACTGCAAGCCCAATTAAACTCTTTTATAAGTTGCCTTGGACACAGTGTTTCATCTTAGCAATAGAAAAGAAACCAATACACCTACCATGTACCAGACAGTATGCTGAGTTCACCTTCATCACTGAATCTAAATCTTATCTATGATCCGCAAGGCAGTGGCATATCATCCTCATATCACAGCTGATAAACCAACATGCATACAGGGGAAAACACACCCCAATTACACAGAGACCAAAGTAGCTTCTCAACCTAATTGATTTAGCTTTTATCTGACTTCAAAGTTCATGTTTCTTCTTATATCCACTATGCTTAAGGAATTGAGAACAATTTCCTATTATATAAATGTTATTAATTTGTATAAACCCAAATGAAGTGAATAACATATAAGGCCCAGACAATCTCAGCATCAGTATCCATATTCAGCATGCCAAGGCAAATATGTTCAGCTATAAGACTGGTAAGATGCATGAAAACAGAGTTTTAAGTAAACTTACTAAATTCTTCATCTCTCTTCCCTAATAATTATACCATTGAACTTTTGGTTCTGGACATGAGTACATCATATTTTTAAAAAAAAATGCTGGCATATTAAGACTTGGCCAAGAAAGATAGTCAAAACAAAAAGACAATGAAGTAACAGAAGAGCAAAGAAGTAAAAATCAGAAAGACACTTTATTTCCAGTCAACATAACACATTAAACTGAATTTGAACAGCAGAACCAATCTACCACAAGATCCAGCTATACCACCCTTAGGCATATATCCAAAGGATGCTCAATCATACCACAAGGACACTTGCTCAACTATGTTCATAGAAGCTTTATTTGTAATAGCCAGAACCATGAAATAACCTAGATGTCCCTCAACCAAGGAATGGATAAAGAAAATATGGTACATTTACACAATGGAGTATTATTCAGCAGTTAAAAAAAAAAAAACAATGATATCATGAAATTTGAAGGCAAATGGATAGAACTAGAAAAAAAACATCTTGAGTGAGGTAACCCAGCCTGAGAAAGACAAGCATGGTATGTACTCACTCATAAGTGGACATTAGCTGTAAAATAAAGGATAACTATGCTACATTCCATAGGCAAAGAGAGACTAGGTAATAAGGAGGCTCATGAGATGCTGGCATCTCACTGGGAAGGGGAAATAGAAGAGATTTCATGAGAAAACTGAGGGTGGGTGGGAATGGAACATGAGAGATCGGGTTGTGGGGCACAGAGGAGGAGAGTATTGAAAGAGACTACTAGAAAGGGGATATTTCCGGGTCAGGTAAAAACCTGATGCAAGGGAATTTCCCAGGAATCTACATGGAGGACCCCAGCTAAGACGTCTAGCAATAGCAGATATGTAGCCTGAACTGGGCATCTCTCGTGACCAGATGGTGCCTAGTCCAACTGTCATCAAAGAAGCTTCATCCAGTAACTGATGGAAACAGATGCAGACATATAGCCAAACATTAGGTTGAGTTCGGGGAACCCTGCAGAAGAGGAGGAGAAAGGATAGTAGGAGCCCTCTGGGTCAAGGAAAGACATCACAAGAAAACTCACAGAATCAACTAACCTGGGCTCATAGGGGCTCACAGAGACTGAACTGACAACCAGGGAGCCTATATCGGACTGACCTAGACACTCTGAATTTGTTACAGTTGTCTAGCTTGGTTCCCTTGTGGGACTCCTAACAGTGGGAACAGGGGCTACTCTGGCTCTTTTTGTGGCTTTTGGGACCCTATTCCTCATGCTGAGTTGCCTTGCCCGCCTTAGCACATGGAGAGGTACCCAGTTTTACTGTAACTTCATATGCCATGTTTTGTTGCTACTCATAGGAGACCTGCCTTTTCCTAAACAGAAAGGGAGGAGGAATGGATTGGGGGATGAGAAGGAACATAGGGGAGTGGGAAGAGAGGATTGGGAGGAGGGAGGAGGGGAAACTGCAGCCAGGATGTAAAATAAATAAAGAAAAAAACAAAAAACAAACAAAGGCCAAAAGTGGAATCACACCTCTCTTTTAGAATCCCAGCACTGCCATAAAGATAAATGAGTATAAATGTCAGTTTAGAACCAACAAATCTCAAAACCATGAGATGGACCATGGCTCCTCTTAGCTTGTGTTCTTGATTCCAAACACTGGTCCCCTTTAAACTCTTGACAAATGGTTCCCATTTATCTGCTTATATGACTACACCATCAGCTTGGTGTGGTAACACACACCTTTAATCCTAACACTCCACAGACAGAGAAAGATAGATCTCTGTACAAAGACAGATCTCTGTAGCAGGCTTTCTTTGGGGCCACCAACTAGCTTCCAAATCATAACACGGAGACTTATTAGTTATGAGTGCTAGTCCTTATCTTATGCATGTCCCACTAGCTCTTACAACTTAATTTAACCTGTTTCTCTTCATCTACGTTTTACCTCGAGGCTTTTTACCTTTCTTTCCTTCTGTATGTCCTACTTTTCCTGCTTCTTCCATGTCTGGCTGGCTGGCTGCTGCCTGGCTGGCTGGCCACAGGCATCTCCCTTTGTTTTCCCCTTGTTCTCACCTCCCTCTCTTCTCTCAGGCCTAGATTCCTCCTCCTATTTATTCTCTCTGCCTGCCAGCCCTGCCTATCCCTCTACTGCCTAGCTATTAGCTGCTCAGCTTTTTATTAGACCAATCAGGTGCCTTAGGCAGGCAAGGTAAAACAGCAACTTATCTTTACATAATTAAATCAATGCAACATAAACAAATGTAACATACCTTTACAGAGTTAAAGTAATATTCTGGAACATAAACAAATGTAACACATCTTTACATAGTTAAAGTGATATTCCACAACAGATCTCTGTGAATTCAAGGCCAGCTTGGTCTACACAGTGAGTTTCAGGGCAGCAAAGAATGTATAGTGAGATTCCATTTCAAGACAGAAAGACGGGGGAGAGAGAGAAAATATATATTACCAGCCACATTTCATTCTATGCTACCATCATAACCATATCTAGGATATGACATGGTTAAATGTGAATTACAAGGAACTGGGTATCTGGCCACTCTTTATGTCTCCAATAGCCAGGCTTCCGTCAGCCTCAGACTTCCCTCCAGACCAAGGAACTACAACTGGAGACCAGCCCTGCCTCTGTCCTTCAAACCTAGTAATTTATCCTGAGATACTTATATGCTACATTTTAAAATAAGTTTCCAGTTCTGCTTTGATTCATCCCTGCAAAGGCAGTTGAGATGGAGAAATCAAAAAGGCCACTTACACTAAAGGCAAAATAACAAGCTGCAACCAAGGGACACATGGGCTGTTTGTAAACAGCAGCATAAATGTCATCATCAATTATTCATCATTCAACAAAACTACTGAGTATCCTCTTTCAAACTCACTTAATTCTTACATGAGATTTAGCCAACAAGAAAAGGAAGAGCAAGTTTTGGGTTAAAAACATGAGACAAGAAGGCTCAAGAGCAAATTGGTAAGCTATGTCCTACAGGTCAAATTCAGGCTGCTGCCTAGTTCTGTAAATCAACTTTTACCGGCATGCATCCATTTGTCCACATATCACCTACAGCTACTTTAATGCTATCCAACAAATCTGAGTAGCTGTTGCGGAGACTGCAATGCTTACAAAGTTCAAAATGTTTGTTTGTTGCTTAAGTTGTTTTTGTCCGGTACTGTTGGGCTAAGTCTGAGGTGACAAGGGGCTCCTCCTCATCCTCAGGCCATGGGCAACACACATTGTTCTTGTTTTCTTTAGATCCAAGAGAAGAAACTCAAATCAGCAACCAATGGCTAGGGAGGGCTAGGGAAAGAGCAAAATAAGAGAATTTCTCCTTTCTCAGATTTCCTTCCATTTCAAATGAACTGTCTCTACTGAGCTTATTTTTTCATGTGAATAATTTTTACTGGAATTCAGAAATGACTTAGAACAACTCATAGGACCTCATTAGAACATGCTCACATGAGCTGTACAAATCACTTTGCCAAATCTTAACTTTCATTTTCCAAAGCCTGGAAGAACAAACCAAATTGTTCTGCAAACTTGGAAATTAGCTTTATAACCTAACATCGGAACTGAATAAAGGATCTAGTCTGTGGCCCTAAAGGACATAACCTCACCCTGTCCTTGGCTCTACTCTGCTCAGGACAGGTTTATTGTGCTCATTAGCTCTAATCCTTACAAATCACAGCCAGGGGGCTCTCACTCACTTGCTCTATAATTGCCAGTGCCAGGCACACAGGACTACACCAAAGGCAGCAGGCATATTCCTCTTCTCTCTAGTTTAGCAAGAACACAGTGCAGCATGACCGTTTTCCTATGCCGACAGGCTTTGTGAATAAAATACAAAGCCCCCAGTCAGTGATGGGGTGTACATGCTGAAAGTTAGCTTTCTTTGCTAAGGACCTAAAATGGAAAGCTGGATATATAAGTTGTCTACTAAGATGAAGTCAACCACTAAGAACTTTTCTATTCCTGTATCCTAAAACCAGAAGGACTTTCTTATTTTATGGATGGCCATGGGGCCAGAGGATGCCTTCTTTGCTCATCACAATTCATCAATAATTAGATTTACTCCAATACTCCAACATTGGATGTATATATTGGTCTTGAGCAAAAGAATTAATAATAATAATAATAATAATAATAATAATAACAATAATAATAAATTCATTGATGAAAATTACCAAAGCAAACAAACAAGAAAATAAGAAAGAAATTCCAGGTGAAATAATCCAAGCACAGAAAGACAAGAATTCTATAATCTTCCTTATATACAGACTAACAAAATTGACCTTCTAGAAACACAGAATAGAAAGATCGCTGCTCTCAGTCTCTTGTCTGGTGCCTTACATCAGCAGTGGGCGACTATGTACCGCCTTAAAAAGCTGGACACGGACCCCCACGCTCTCTCTCTGCGCTTCTCTTCCTGTGTTTCCTCTCTCTGTCCCTGCTCTGTTCCCTCCGCCAGGCCTGGCTTCTCCCTCCTATCCCTTCTTCTTTCTAATAAAGCCCATTCTAACTCTGGTTAAAAAAAATAAAAATAAAAATAAAAAGATTGCTACTTAAAGCTGGGGAGGAGGTGGAAAAACAGATTTTGATCAGAGGGTCCAAAGGCTCTATTACGCTAGAGGAGTAGCTGGTGCACTGTATGATGATGGTAGTTAACAGATATTTCTGTTAAAAGAATAAATTGTTAAAAGAATAGGTTTGGGGATGAAAGTAAATATAGAAGAAGGAAAGAAGAAGATAAAGGGGACTAACAGAGTATACATAATCTGATTAGGGAAATAGGAAAAGGGAGGCCTCTTTAGTGGGGGGTAAGGGAGGTAAATACAGAAAAAGAATGGTAAAAATAATAAGGATATCTTAAAAAGTCATAAGGAGTCATACTATTAGCTATTTATCATTTTTAAAAGACCTATATAATGTATCCTCATTAATATATTATATAAAATATATAATATATTTATACACAGATATAATTCAAATGAACTTTTCTCATTTGAGCTGACAATGCTCCCTCCAAGAGCCAAAGACCACCTAACAAAACCCCCAATACCAGATATAGTAATCCCTCTTTTAAGTTGTTTGTCAGGGCTGTCCAAGAGAACCCCAAAACATGCATCCTATTGCTGTTGCCCTTGGTTGCCCTCCAGAGGTAGAAGGTAAGTCTCTATTGCTGAAGACACCATGCACTTCAGACTCAGAGCCCAGAGTCCCCTGAGATGGAACTGACAAAAATGTCTCCTCCCAGAGAGCCAGCTTTTATTGTACCAGAAGGCAACATGCAAACTTCCAAAGGCTGAAGGCAATCAGCAGTCCTACCCATCTATGACACCTATGAACCACAACAAAGACTACAACCTCTCTCTCTCCCCTCTCTCTCTCCCTTCTTTCTCCCCTCTCTCTCCCCTCTCTCTCTCCCCTCTCTCTCCACTCTCCTCTCCCCTCTCCCCTCTCCCTCTCTCTCTCTCTCTCTCTCTCTCTCTCTCTCTCTCTCTCTCTCTCTCTCTCTCTCTCTCTCTCTCTCTCTCTCTGTTTTAATTGGACTTAAAACCTGCTCAACAAGACAAAAGCCATGTCTGGTACTGGAAACCTAGCCAACTACCAGGACTATTAAGCCATGGTTATTGTAGGAGAAACCATAACTGCCATATTACTAAAGCAGCATAACACCTAACAGTCTAAACATTTGTCCTTATACCCACAGATAAGCGTATTCTCCATCCCTAATCAAGGAAATATCTCTTTGCAACAAATGGAAACCATTACACAAAACCAGAACCAATTAAAATTCATAGCTGTGGATCACAGTCCCAATGAATATATCTACAAAACATTTCCTTCACCTAAAGCTTTTGGAATATTGCCAGGTGGTGGTGGTGGTGGTGGTGGTGGTGGTGGCGGCGACGGCGGCAGCGGCGGCGGCGGCGGCAGCGCACGCCTTTAATCCCAGCACTCGGGAGGCAGAGGCAGGCGGATCTCTGTGAGTTTGAGGCCAGCCTGGTCTCCAAAGCAAGTTCCAGGAAAGGCACAAAGCTACACAGAGAAACTCTGTCTCAAAAAACCAAAAAAATGAAGAAAAAAAAAAAGCTTATGGAATATTGTGGGAGAGGCAATGGAAAGATTGTAAGAGCCAAAGGATCAGGGAGTTTGCTGTGAGATCATGTCTCCTAGTAATGTCAGAAGCTACACTCATAAAGTCTCACCAACTTGACTGTCTAAACATGAGCTGAACAAAGATGACACTGATATACATGCCAAAGTGAGCAGGAGAAGAAAGCCCATGAGACTTTAACCCTACACAAAAAACTACAAGCAACTGAGGAATGTTGAGAGCAGGAGAAATAGTCTTCTCCTGGGAAAAGCACACCAACTGGTTATCCAATACCAAATGGGCAGCTCTGAAAATATACATACAAGTAACATTATACAGACTGAGATAGATAGATAGACAGACAGACAGATAGGTATGTACATGCATGTAACAGCAATAAATGAAAATGTAGGGCATGAATTTGAAAAAAAAGGCAAGAAAGGTATATGGGAGGAGAATATATATTTGGAGGGAGGAAAGAGAGAAGGGAAATAGCATAATTAAATTATAATCTCAAAAATAAAAGAAAATATGGTTATAAAAAGAATAGATATTTAGTGTTCTCAGCTTGACAATATAAGGTGGTGGGATTCTGTATAGGTAATTAACTTGACTGAGTCTTTATATAATGTATACATAAATCAAAATCACATTATGCCCCATAAATATACATATATAATTATTTTTCAATTACAAGTAAATAAAACATTTAAAAAATTTTAATGACATTCACTGACCTGCTGCCAAAGGGAGATGGTAAACTTAGGTCATAATTCTCTAACATAGTTAAGAAAAACTGAACATAAAGAGATGGAAAGAATGAAGAATGTAAATCAATCTTTCCAGGGACAGTACTAACAACTCCTGTCCTTCCTGGTGGTCCTGCTCCTCCTCACACCAAGAGATGGAGTCTTCTTAACCTCTTTTGACCAAGAGGATATATCACAAGAAATAGTCTGAGACTTCTGAGCTCAGACATTAAGAGGACTCACAGCATATTTGTCCTGCTCCCTTAGCTATTCTGTGGATAAAGACATAAGGAACAATGAGACATGTGTGTGAAGTCGTCCCAATGGACTTCCATCTACAACTGTCATCTGACTTCGGCTACATGAGAGACTCTAGGTAAGACCAATAGAAGAACCATCCAGCCAAGCCCAGCCAACAAATAGACTTGAAAGAGTTAATACAATACCTTTTCTTAGTCATTAAGTTTTGACATGGTTTGTCATGCAGCAAACAATAGTCAAAACACAAACAACTGCAATAGTTGAATTGTTCCACATTAACAGATGCTCTATTCCCTTTCCTCATGGACTAACCCATAACCAAAATGTCAACTTTTCAAAATAGGGAATTAATCCATCTACAAATATGCTTTTTACAAAAAAGGTAATATCATCCATTTGAAACATTAAGAATGGTAATATTTAAAGCCAATATGAAATCTCTTTTGGCAAAGTTGTCATTGCCCCTGTCCGAACAGTTTGATTACATCATTTCTTCCTAGCACAGCTTTCTGTGACCTTCTCGATTCTAAATCTTAACTTGTGGCCTAAGTCCCTTCAGTCATTCTTCTTTTGCTATCAGACTGTTTCTCCCTTTCATATGTGAGTTTCTGTCAGAAATGGATTTGCTGTCACACCCTCAGTCTGCCTTTACCCAGCTATGCTGAAGTCTAGAAAATGACAACTCAGAAGACAGGTTAAATACAATTTCTCTCTCTTCACCCATTTTCCACTATCTGCCTGCCTGGCCCTTGGGTTATTAATGGAACTGACATTCCTGTACAACTGACTGAGCAGGACCAGCAGCCAGATAACAAGAAAGCAGCTGACAGCGGTAGGCACAGCCCTAGAGATAGCAGATAAGCAGACGGCATGGCTATTAGTTTCATCCTGGGCTAAAAGGAAGGAACACCACAAAATCTACACGGAAAACTCAAGATGCTTCTAATGATTCCTTTCCCATGAAATTAAAACCCAAAATACCAAAACTGATGCTTTTTAGTAAACCCATCCAAACTCAACATGTATTTTTAAATCTTCACATCCTCAATTTGAATCTGGACCAATAAAAAAAAGTTTTAAAACATCAAATCTCCCCTGCCCATATGATGAATAAAAGTAATACAATGCTACATAATTCTCAAAAAGTAGCCCTCTGCTTTGAACCTCTAAAATTATACCTAAGGCAATTGTAGCATTTCTCAACCCTTTCAAAGTTCTACAACCAACTAGCTTCCTCAATCCAAAATAATCTCCAATATACACTAAACACTAAACACTTTCACAGTACACATTTAAACTGTTGGTGCTTGCTTATCTATTGTTAAATTATTTTAAGTACTTATTACTCCATGTTTCATCTGTTAATACATATCTCAACACTTCAGATTAGTTCACTATCATTTTGTTGTTGCTGTTTTCCCTGTGCTAGTGATGAAACCCAGAGTCTTGTGCAAGCTGGGCAAGTACTCTTCTACAGAGACACACCCCAAGACTGACACTGGCATTCTTTTTTTTAATCTATGACAAGATCACATACTAATTAATACTTATTTATATTCTTGTGTGCATGTGTTTTTGTGGGTGGGTGTATAAATGTAGTGATATTTTATTTGTGCTGAAATGTGGTGATATTTTATTTGTGCTTTGACAAATAAAGCTTGCCTGGAGATGGGGGGGCAGCCATTTTAAGTGAACAAATTCAGGCAGCACATGCCCTTAATCTGATCACTTATCAGGCAGGGTCTCTGTGTGTTCAAGGCCATACTAGGGAACAAAGCCAAGCGCGGTGGCATACACCTTTAATCCCAGTACCAACCATAGAGAACTAGAGGTCTGTACAGACAGGCAGTGCCAAGGAAGTGAGATAGCTGGGCTAAGAGCCAATGAGAGGGCAGAAAAGCAAAGCATATAAAGGCATGGGTAGACAGGAAGTAGCTCGCATTTGGAAGCTATAGAGCTGGTGAAGTAAGGTTGGCTGGTGGCTCTCCCTATTTCCCTGATCTCTAAGGCTTTCACCACTATATTTGGCTCTGTGTTTTTTATTTAATAAGACCATTTAGAAATTTGTCTACATATATGTATATGGGAGAGGTATATACGCACGTGTGAGTATATATGCCTGTGTGTACACCTGTGGAAGCCAGAGGAAGATGTTGGCAGTCTTCTTCTACTGCTTTCTGCCATACTACCTTGACATGGTCTTTCAATAAACCAGAAGATTGATGTTGTAGCTTGGCTAGCTAGGCAGCTAGTTACCTGGCTCTGACTGTCTCTACCCCACAGTGCTGGGGTTACAGGCATATGCAGCCATGCCTATAGACATACAGCTTTTAGATGGGTGCATGAGATCTAAACTCTGTTTCATGCACGTACAAGTTCTGTTGCTCAGTGAACTACCTCCTCAGCCCCTTATTTATATTCTTTCTCAAAATATGTATTTACTTTTATTTTATATATATATATATGAACATTTGCATGCCTAGTGCTTAAAGATGTCAGAAGAAGGTGTCAGAAACCCTGGAATAAGAGTTACAGACAATTGTGAGCTGCCCTAAGGGTGCTGAGAATTGACCCTGGCTTTTCTGCAAAAGCAACAAATGCCCTTAACCTCTGAGCCATCTCTCCAGTCTCCTTATTTATATTCTTAACAATCGATATTACAAATGTAATATTGCAAAAAGAAAAAAGGAAATGCAACAATATGTGAGTTTTCAAAATCCATTGACTGTGTGCCCATTGACACGATAGTGCCTCTTTACAAAAAGATAATTCAAGTCACCTTCTACTGAATTGTTTTGCAAATTTCCTCATTATTGGAGTTCGGTACTTCCATTTAGAACAGAAATTTCACCATCATCCCCAGAAAAAAAAAAACATATTGCTCATTACTAAAGAATTGATTAAGACACTGATTTAATAGAAGTCAGACATTAAGGAGGATATCTTGTCATGCCAGGAAACAAAAGACACAGTCTAAAACATTTGGGGTCATATCAAAATTCCCTAAAGGAAGAATCACAAGTTAGCTCAGATGAAATACTGTGAATTTCAGAAAGAATTATAATAAATTTAAACATATCAAATGCATTTTTTAAAATCCTGTGGGGGAAAGTACTTTGATAGCCCTGGAGGTTTCCAGGGCACGACTTGGAAGAATTAATAATAGGAAAAACAGACCTTCATGCAGCTTTTCCTGTATAGACTAATCAGGCTAATCAAGTGATTAAAAAATGGAAAAAAATGTTTTTATAGAAATATTCTAACTAATCAATGCAGAATGCTAGAATTTGAAAATCACCATTTGTGAAGCTTAGCAGAATCTCATATCTAGCAATGTTATCAATGCTCACTAAAAACAACTGTCAGTGATTTTTCCATAGCAACTATCCATTTGTTGCTCTACATAAGTTTGAAAACCAGTGATACCTTGACCTGGGGTATGGTTCAGTTGGTTATGTGCTTGCTGAGCAAGCATGAGGACCTGAGTTTACATCCCCAGAACTCACACAACAGCCAAGCATGGAGATACATGCCTATAATCCCAGAGCTAGGGTGGGTAAAAACAAAAAGGTACAAGGGGCGCACTGGCCAGCCACTCTAGCCAAATTGGTGAGCTCCAAGTTCAATGAAACACAAAGTTTAAAAAAATAAGGTAGTAAACTATTGAGGAAAGTACCCAACATTGACCTCTGGCCTCCATATGCAGAGACACAATAAACAAAGAAAGAAAGAAAAAAATAAATAAATGCGGTGTCTTTATCTCCTAGAGACCTTGTTTAAAACAGTAACACTCAAAGAAAAAGAGCCTATCAATTTGACAGTTGGGGGAGACCCGAAAGGGGTTAGAGGGAGATGCTGGAAGGAGGAAAGGAAAGGAAGAAAGTGATGGAATTATATTTTAGTTAAATGTATAAAACAGATCCCTCCAGGTGATCCTAATGACATAGTCAAGAAAGAGCATCACCATAAGAGGAGCAGGATTGATAAGAAAATTAAAATGAAAAGATAAGGCTGACAGTCTCCAAACCTATGGATTGTCCTTGAGATAGACATTCAGACAACATGGCATCATGTGCTTCTTGAAGGAAGCATCCAGTCCATCAAGTCTTCCTGTCAAAAGAAGTTGAACTTCAATCTAATCAAAGCTCAACATTTACCTCCAATTTACAGAAAATCCAAAGCACAGAATATCCCAGAAGAAACCAAGACTGTCTAAAATTCTGCTAAGAAATCCGGGAGATCCCAGCTGGATCAAGAACAGAGAGGGAGAACAAAGAATAGGAGACCATGGTAAATGAAGACCACATGAGAATAGGAAGAAGCAAAGTGCTAGAGAGGCCCACAGAAATTCACAAAGATACCCCCGCAACAGACTGCTGGCAATGGTCGAGAGACAGCCAGAACTGACCTACTCTGGTAATGGGATGGCCAAATACCCTAACTGTCGTGCTAGAAACCCCATCCAACGACTGAGGGATCTGGATGCAGAGATCCATGGCTAGGCCCCAGGTGGAGCTCTGGGAGTCCAATTAGCGAGAAAGAGGAGGATTTATATGAGTGAGAATTGTTGAGACCAACGTTGGAAAAAGCACAGGGACAAATAGCCAAACGAGTGGAAACACATGAACTATGAACCAATGGCTGATGGGTAACCAACTGGATCAGGCCCTCTGAATGGGTGAGACAGTTGATTGGCTTGATCTGTTTGGGAGGCATCCAGGCAGTGGGACCGGGTCCTGTGCTCATTGCATGAGTTGGCTGTTTGAAACCTGGGGCCTATGCAGGATCGCTTGGCTTGGCCTGGGAGGAGGGGACTGGACCTGCCTGGACTGAGTCTACCAGGTTGATCTCAGTCCGCAGGGGAGGCTTTGCCCTGGAGGAGGTGGGAATGGGGAGTGGGCTGGGGGGAAGGGGAGGGGGGCGGGAGGTGGGAGAACAAGGGAATCCGTGGCTGATATGTAGAACTGAATTGTATTGCAAAATAAAAAAAAAAAATGGAAGGTAAAAGTAAATTATATTTTCTTCTTGGTATCTTGGGAAATAGTGGCTATAACAAAATGATTTGTATAATTATGATTATGGTTATTTTGATATTATTGATAGGAATATATGAGTTAAATGCTGGCAAAATAGTATGAAAAATAATGGCAGTGTAAAATTTTAATATTAATATTTAAAGATAACACTTTGTATTTTCTGTTACTTGGCATTCTTTCAGGTTTTGACTTTCAACAAATAAAATTTCCCTACTATAAAAAAAAATTCTGCTAAGAAATCTAATTTCTTTAGTAAGTAAATTAATTTCATTTGAAAGGGTGAAGATAGACAGTGCTCTTAACATTTTTAAAGTTTTGAAAGATGTACCTATTAGTTACATTATGTGTACATTGGATACTGATTTTACCAATTGTTTAAAAACTAGTCAAACATTTTTATGATAATCACAGAAAATCACAAACAGACAAATCACTAATTAATGAGGAATTATTAGTGGTAGTACTACTGCTATTGCATATAATAATGGAATTGTGGTTAGTTTTCCAAACCTCTGTATCTATTGGAAATACAGTCAAATATTTTGAAATATTGAAATATAGTGAAAATGATGTCTGTATCACCATGGATAGAATTAGTTTTAAAATTTATAATCATAAACATAGATGAGGGTAGGGTCTAGTTGAAGTTAGAGTAGCAAAATATTACTAACTGTTGAGTCTCAGTGACAAGGACATATGAGTTTTCTATGAATATTTTTGTGTAGTATTTAAATGTTCATTAAAACAGCATGTTTATAAAGGACGAAAGACATATAAACATTTTGCTTTTCCTTGAATTTCCATTTTGGCACTGGAATGATAGATTAGAGAGTCAAGGAAGGTACTAAATAGAGGGTAACTGAGTAACAGCAAAGCATTGCTCAATGTCTCACAAATTCTCACAGGAAAAGGCAGAAAATACAGATGATAGCTCTAGGGGTTAGGCAGAAGCATTAACAGCTGAACTGAAAATCTATTAGTTAAAGTACTGAATAGCTCCTAACATAAAACCTACCCCAGAGTATTTCACCAAGATTTTTTTTTCAGTACTGGTGATGGAACCCATGGTCTCATACATGCTAGGCGAGCATTCTATCACTAAGCTATATTATTAGCCCTTATTTACTTTGAGACAGAGCCTTAACTATATATCCCAGGGCGGAATTGAACTTGCCATACTCCTAAGCAGCTGTGATTACACACATAAGCCAGTAGGCCTGGCCTCAAGCAGATTTTTGTTCAGTAGATGAACCTAGAAGGGAGTACCTAAAGCATGAGCAAATGGGTTGATTCCAATTACATTTTGTGATCATATCCATTGTAACCCAGAAAACCAATATAACCAAAAATGCATATTTAGTAAATTATCAACAATATAGAAATAGAACTTGTAGATGATACACTGAGTGATAAACTTGAGATTTTTAAAGACCATATTCTAAAGAACTAATTCTGGGAACTGGAAATGGTTGTACATGCCTGGGATCCCAGCATTTTGGAGAAAAAAGGATCAAGAATTCAAGGGCAGCCTTGGCTACATAGCAAGTTGAAGTCCAGCCATCTCTACAAACCAGAAAAAGAAAATTAATTCTAAGATTAAAGCAATGTAAAACATGTTTATTACCACAAAACTGTAGATACTCAACTATAATCTACTTCAGAGACATTTTAACTCACATATACAAATATTAACAGAATACAGACTTCCATATGATACTCTTTGGTAAAGATTACATCATACTAGGAAAAATACAATATAAATGTTAGGAGAAAAATGAATTAAATATACATATACAACCTTGTTCAAAAATGTCTTTTAAAGTCTACATATAGAGGAGAAATCAAAGAAATATATCAAGAAATTAGCAATGGTTAGTTATGCTTGGGTAATGACAAAGCAATGATTTTTCTTTATTGTTCTGTACTTTACTTCCAGTATTTTCTTTAATAAAAATAAATTTTCATAAAAATATAATAAATATGAAGAGCTGGGAATTATTTTAAAAGCTAGAGCTATGAACAAAACAACGAAATAGATTTTATTAAGAATAAAATGTGAAATTCTGTGAGAAGGGATTTTTTAATGCCAAGAAGCAACAGAGCTTAACAACAGTTCCTGTGAGATTATTTTTTTTAAAGACCAAGAAATTAACTGACTGTAAATTTGCTATAAGCCAACATTGACATGCATGGCTGAAAGAAAAAGATAGCCATAATATCAACTTCAGCTTCCTTAATATAATTTGTATGCAAAACAAAGGTGGCAATAATATCCCCATTGTGCTGGATGAGTTGGACTCTATATAGAATTATTGTGCTCAGCCTTGAACTTGAGCTTAAAAAAAAGTGTTGAAAACTGGAGCATAGCCAGCAGCACAAGGCATCAAAAACACAATATGGAGCACTGGTCTGCACACTCTGGCTACATTAGAATCACCTGGAGGGATAGCTGCACTATAGAGTCCTGCATCCCTTCTCAGAGTGTCATTCCATGGATTTGATGGAGGCTATGAATCTGCATTTCTAGCTAGTGTCTAGATAATACCAGTGTGGCTAGTCTGAAGACCATGCTTAGAGATACACTTCCATTAGGATAAAGGGGGACTGTAAAACCAACCTTCCAAGAATGGACACCCAACTTTTCCAACAACCAGCCCAATGACCACGGACAAGCACGCTTCATCTGTATAAAGAAATAATTGCACCTTCCTTGTGGTGGTAGTATGATACCAATGTGGTATTTACAAAACATTTTGAACCTACAGGTTGGCATATAATAATGCTGCCAATTTTATGTGAAGAATACAATATTTGTTTTATCTACATAACAAAACATTGCTGAATCATTATAAATTAGGAGGGCTTCTGTGTAGAAAATTTCATCTTCATAGTTCCTAAACACTGATGTGGAATCAAGGGACAGAGGGGCCAACAAGGAGCCTTCAGATCTCTATCTAGAACATTCAGCAGACAGAGCATCATAGGATAGGTGGCCTGGGTGGGTTTTGAGTGTCCCAACCCACTGAGGTACTTAACTGTGAGAGGTGGTAGAAAGAGGGGCCTACAAGGTGTAAACAACTCCATAAACTTCATTCAGTTCTATTAACTCAGCTGTGGTGGAAGGAAATTGCCACTTGTGATCACCCAGAGTCCTATCAGCATTGGTATCATCTGAGGCTTCATCAGAAATGCTGATTCCCAGCATCACTTTACACCCATTGAACCAGATTCTCTGGGGGTAAGGCTGCATCTTGTTCCAGTGAGCATTCCTGGTGGTGCTGATGCACACTCAAGTACAAGAGGTTAAATGACTTAGGTTTGTGCAACCTCTGATACAATATTGTTATCTGTGATATTCAATTGAGAACCACACAATTACATCTCTCTCTCTCTCTCTCTCAGTTCTCCCTCCCTCCTTCCCCCTCCTCTCATAATGTTTTAAGTAAATTTATGATTCTTTTTTGTTTGTTGGCCTACATTCATAGCTACCCTTGACCATGGGTTGGCCATGCCTGAAAGCACCCCCAAACAGCATTCCCATGAGGCTCTGGATTATAATCTCTCCCATAAGCTATCATAAAGAATATATCAAACTCCTACTTACACTGCATATATAGATACATATCTAAATACATATGCATACATACATGTAACACTAAGATACTAGTGGAGGGAGCTTGAGAGATGACTGAGCAATTAAGAGCACTTGCTGCTCTTGCAGAAGACCTGAGTTCAGTTTCCAACATCCACATAGCAGCTCACAAGCATCAAAACATCAGTTCTAGGGGATGTGATGCCCTCTTCTGACCTCTGAGGGCACTAAGCAAGCAAATAGTACTCATGCATTCATATATGCAAACATTCATACACATAAAATGAAAATTGTTTCCTTTGGGCTTTCATAGTTTTGTTTGTTGAGAGAGAGAGAAAATATGAAGTTAGGTAGATATGGAGGTAAACAGGATTTGGGAGGAATTGGAGGAAGGGAAAGAATATGATCAAATATATTGCATGAAAAATTGTAATAAAAATAAATAAACCTTTAAAACACAAATAACAGATTTGTTTAAAATCATAAAACCTAAAACCCAGAGTAAAGCAACTATCTAATTTAGAATAGCAAGTTCTTCAATAATTAACCTCTGAGGTAGTTATTGTTTACAGACGTGAAAACTGAGGAGAGAATAGGAGAGATTAAACCATCTCTAAAAAGTCATGTAGCTCATAAGGGGTCAAAATTGGCTTAAAATACAGTCAGCGTGCCATACACCTAACCTCCATACTGTCCTTCCTGTGGATATCAGTGAGGCAAAGAGATATAAGAAAGACAAACACTGCCTTGGCCTGCATGTCTGTGAGACGGTGACTGGAAGATACATGGACAGGGCTGGAGAGACCGTGGTTGCAAACTCATCATGGTGCGTACTAGAAGCCAGAGAAGAGCAGGAAGCCAGAACAAGGACATGGTTTGTATGCTCTTTGTCCCTGATGAGTACTGGGAGTAGATGCAGGAAGCAGGGTGACTGTATTCTTGAGCATTCTGCAAATACACTGGAACCTATAATAAGGAGGGGCATGAGATACTCTGGTAAAAGCCTTTCCTCTCCTCTCCAAACCTATCCAAAGGAAACCATGTGGTGCAGCCAGAGTGAAGTCACCAGGGTGGAGGAGCTACTGGGAGCACTTGTTCCAAGTAACAAGTGGTGAGGAGGAGCTCAGAAGAAGCCTCGCCCAAGGGCTAACAAGGTCATGAGCACTAATTGGGTCTGGGGATAACAGAGGATGAGAGGGAGGGGGCAGGATGAGCACCCTGAGGGGCAACCTGTCTTAGTTCCCTAAAGCTTCCCCTCCTAGGCTCCCAGGGCCACTTTACAACTCTCCATATTAAATAGCCTTCCTCTACTAGTACAACATCTGTAACACCGCTGTGTCATCCTAGGTATATGAAGGATCTGTGAAAGAGGGACTATAGCTGATCACCCCCTTCCCAAACCTGCAGGCCCCAGCCCAGCACTTGGCACATTCAAAATGTGCTGCAAATGCTTGTGGGATTGAGTTTCCTGAAAGAATTCAGGCATCCAGAGTCAATGAAATGCACTATTACCTTAAAGGCAAGGGGGCATGAGGAGAGGACTTAACCCAGAGGCTGTGTCCTCCTTATTGGTCTCCTTACGGGTAGAGCCAGAGACTGGGATTAAAGCACACTGTGTTTGAAAGGGGGGCAGAGGATCAAAGAAACTCCAGGAGGGCTCTTCCAAAGTGACAGAGGAAAGGAAGGCAGGCAGGCAGCATAGGACATTTTGGCCAGGAAGCTCAAGCCCACTGGGAAAGCCCCCAGGAATTTGTATAGAACCTGTGAGAGCCAGGAGGGAGCAGGGTCAGGTACTGGCTACCTTCCATCAATTGTTGGCTCAGGGCCAGTGAGGAGGGAGTGGATGGTGAGTCTCCTGAATGCTGTGCCACTCACAGTAGGCTCTGGTGGGACAAGAGAGCCCTTGGGCAGAATTCGGGGACCTGCAGTTAGATGTCAGATAGATATGCAGGGAAGTAGTAAGGACAAGGGGAGTGTTGCCCCAACTTTACCAGCATCAGAATCCCCTGAGCTCATCCCACCCCTAATCCTCTTAAGGTGGATATGTAAAACTGTGCCTGGTTAACAAGCTCCTAGGTGCCTCAGATCTGAAAGCACACCTCCAGAACCATGGGCTCAGAGGGGAGCAGCCAGGGTCCTAACAGGTCAGGACAGATTGCATGCTGTGCAAACTGCAATGTCTGGGATTGGCAGGGTTTAGTAACAAAGGCAAAGGGGTGAGGTACACTCTGCTTTGCTCTCTGCAATGGAAATCTTCCTACCTCACTCAAAGCCTGTGCGTGGGAGTCGCATGCTTGAGGAGTTGGGAACATACAGCCAACTTCTCTGCACCTGCTGTGGCCAAGGCCACCGCTACGCTACTCTCTCACGCCACCCTCAGGACACTGCCTCCCCACGTGTTCTGTGCTGGTATTTTTTTTCTTTGGGCATGGTCTGACAAGCTTAGACCCCAGGTTCAAAGAGTACAAGGAAACAGTTCAGAGGTGATGCAGCACTGAGCTCCATAATTAATTCAGCTGGGGAACAAGCCTGAGCGGCTCTCAGGAAGCTGCTCCTGACTCAGAACTGGCCAGGGAGGCCAAAGGCAGCCCGAATCCCTTCCAGCCTAGCCTCAGAACCATGACAGTGACCTTCAGGGACTCCTCTTCAGCTCTGAACAAGGTAAATCCTGCAGAAGACACCCAAATCATTCAATTATCACCGCATGCCTATTCAGAGGCTGCATTAACCTGAAAAACAGCAGGCCTCCTTGTCCTCTGCTGAAAAAGAAAAAGAGGCTATGAATTTGAAAGAGATTGGGAGGATTTGGGGGGAGGAAAGGGGAGGAGAAAATGATGCAATTATATTATAATCTCAAAGAAATAAAAGAAAAATTTTAAAGAGCACATGCTTGAAGGGAACACAGAAACCTAAATAAAAATTGGTGCTTATTTCCCAATATTAAATTTCCACTTGAAATCAACACAGCAAGTTTCAAAAGACAAAAGTACCTATGACCTCTCTCCAGAGAGGAGCAGAAAAAGGCAGGGAGACAGAGATAACAAATTTACCCTTCAAGGAAGCAGAGGCGTCCTCGTTTATCTTTTACAGCGATCACCCCTAGCAAAGAGGACAAAGCCCACCCCCACACTTCCATTTTGAGACAGGGTCTCTGCCACAAAAGCCAAGAGGTTAGGCCCTCAGACCCCTGCAAGTATCTGAGTTTCCCCACCATTCAGTTTGAGAGGCTGGTCACGAAGGAAAGCTGAGGTCAACACCTCTTAGGAGGTACTTTAATTAGCTGCAGTCCTGAGCTTCATGGTGAGACAAAGAAAAGCTTTAGGCCCCTCACAAATCAGAACATTTTTTTTCAGCTTTCCCAATGGGTAGCCAAGTGACTCAGCATCAGCCCAGTGTGGGCACTATTATTGATGAGAAATCTTCCGCCTGGGTGATATACTGCATACAACACATGCCCAAAGAACAGTGCCAAGTCATACCAGGAAGAAAAGGCGAATTATTCACCTCCACTTTAGATGCAGGCAAATCCTCTCTTAATGCAGGGGCTACTCCATATCAGAAAGACAAAGCCCAGAGATGGGCAGAGATTTATATCTAAGACTCAAGGAATTGTTAGGCAGAGTCTCTTCTTTCTTGTTGACTATTAAAAAGGCAATCAAGTTGAGGAAAGCAGAAGGAAAGGGGGGAGGTGGAGAGAAAAATATATTATTTCAAAAACAGCCCCAGAGTGAAAAGCAGCACAAAAGCCTGCAGCTTCTACCTTCTTAGTTAGTACTATGAGCTCCACCTAGAGGTCATTTCTAGAATCGCAAGTTAATTCAAGTTTCGAAAAGAAAAATGTACATTTTCTCCGGTTCAGGGCTAGTACTGACTGGGAAAACTGCTGGATATCCTTGGACAACACCCCGTTTCTTGTCTTGCATTACTGGAACTTCTCTGAACCTTGAGATGCAAGAACTCCTCGGGGAACCTAATGAGATCCAGAAGGACAATTGCCTTTGATATCTGTTCCCGTCAGGCTGCTACTGGAGTTCCTGGCAGATTGAACTCAGCTCAAAGAAAGCAGAGTGTTCAAAGAATACTTATGGAAGAGGAAAAGTGACAGTTCTGGTTGAAATAAAATGAAAGATGGCAAGAAACCCGGAGGGCCAACAGGAACATGTCTAATATTAGAAGGACTGAGAATAGTTTCCTTCAAGAAGGACTCATAGACCACTTGCTTAGAAGACCCAGCTACAAGGCAGTCTTTCCCTAATTGAACACCAATAAGTACTGTAAAGTGATCTTAATTTCTATTTCTGAAAAGCTGACTATAAGCTCACAAATATTCATAACTCGCTCATTCACATGGTTTCTCGCTCTCACTCTTGCTCTCCGCCTCCCTCCTTTCTTCCCTCCCTCCCTACTTCCATCTCTCTCTCCCTCTCTCTTCACACCAGTCCATTGTGTGAAAATTGATACTTTAGGACTCCATGCTACAACAAAGGGCACCTAATACACTGATCATCCAACTGCCCAGTACAAGATACATCCTGCCCCACACATCACAAGCTAGCTCTGCAAATAAACCAAGCCTTCAAGAAACAACAATGTGTTGATGCCAAAAGTTTCACCTACCATATGGAGAGTGCCCCCCACACACACACACACAGCCTGTCTGTTCCTGCCTCCTTCAACCTGTGCCGTACATGACCTAAAACAGCTTTGACAGATCTTGGAAGGAGGGGAAAAAAAGCAAAATTACTCTTTGTGTTCTTCCATTTCAACAAGGGGACTTGGTATTTACAGCATTCCTACAATGAGAATCTCCTTGTTTCTTGACCATAAGGCAAAAATGTTGGTGCTAATGATGACTCAAAGCAGTGGACCTAATGATAATAGTCAGAGGTGGGTGGCTAAAATCACAAATGCACAGACCTCCAACTTAATACACTAAAGCAGGCATTGCTAACGAGGTGCCCAGCATAATTTTGCGTGTCTGTGTCCCATTGACAACTGCTCTCATCAGGGAAGTTTCTAAACTCCCTCTAAAAAGAAGAACTGTTCCCAATTTCAGAGCCTCTCAGCTACAGAGTGGCATCTGTAGGGAGTCCAGCAAGTGTACGCCTTGGCCCTGACCATTTGAGTTCCAGCTCCAGAATACCTCCAATTCAAGATGGACCCCTTTATTATTTGTAGACAACATAGCTTGTTCAGAATTTCCCTGTTTATTCCTTTATCTTGTTGCACAGCATCAGAGAATTTTATCAAGCATCACAAGTACCCACTTGTGACAGGAACTATTTTTTTTCTACTACTCCACAATGGTCTATCACTCATATACAGCTGATATGCATGGTCTTTGGGCCATTTGTGGAACATAATGGGCTAGGAGGTACATGTGCTTTACTACAGGAAAAGACTTGCCTCAGGACATTTGCACACATTATGCACAAATGGAGAAGACACATGGACAATATGGGGCTTTCTTCTTTGCAACTTGAGGGCCCTTCTGCCAGCTGCTTCCCATGGCTCCCCACTGCTCTACATTCTGCCATATCCGATGATGGTTTATAGCAAAATTCGCTAGGCAGTAAGCCATGTGGCTCTTACAGACAGCAATTAAGAGCGAAGGAAAGGCTGAATTACACGGCATTTGAAAATGCAGTTAGAGAAAGAACAAGTCAGATCTTATTTTCTGTTACCTCCTGGTGATGAAATCTATGTGTTCATCCAAAAGCACACACCTACCTCTGGGGTCATTTGAAGCCAACAGCTCAGTCAATACAAAAATCAACTGCACAGTCAATGTCAAGCATGAAAATCCATTAAACAGAAAGTCAGGGGGTTTTTTTTCTTCCATCAAAGGAAATCCTTACCTTTTCTTGAGCTTTTCTTTTTGTCCCTGCATCCATCCATTCGTTTTCTTTCTCCAGCATGTCAATAAAGGCCCAGCGAACACCCTCAATCAATTCTTCCATCTACCAAAAAAAAACCCAAAAAAGCAGTGTCAAAGCCAGAAACTTCAGACAAGGTTCCCTTGACCTAAATCAGGTTGCAAGAAAACTACTTCAAGGTTCAAAATCGAGACAGGGGGAGGGGTTTTTCAGTTTGATTCTATGCTCTGACACTTTTCGGGGAGAAGCATCTGTGAACAGATTTTACTGGGAGGTGGTGGAAAACCCACCAGAAGCTATCACTAGCCAACCACTTACCTCTATGTAGCTACAAAAGAGGTCTGTCCTCATCAAGGTAACAATCAACTTCAATAATTTAATAAGAGTTGGGGAATGTAGCTCAGTGGTAAAGTGCATGCCTAACAAGTGCAAAGCCCTGGGTTCTATCCCCAATACCATACACACACAGCACACACATGCACACACATGTGTACACACACACAGTTTTATCAGAACTTGAGAATGTCAAGCAAAACGACAGGCTGTGTATGGCATTACCAAGAAAGCAAGCAACAATTGAAAGAGGTGTTGTTAAAAGAGAATCATACAGGGAGATAGAGCTCTCAAAAGGACATTATGCCAACATAAATCAGATTTATGTTAAGACCCCAAATCTCCCTAAATTCAGTGCCAGTAGTGAAACCAATTGCCTAGTCAATGTCTATTACCTTTCTACTTCTCCCTTTCCTTCCTTGCAGTCCAGCAAAGTCTTATTTCAGATCTACAATGATGGGGACAAGGAAGCATCTATAGAAAGGAGGTTTTCTAAAAGGCCTTTTCCTAAGCATTTAAAGAATGAGATCACATCCATGTTGAGACACTTTTGCTTTGATGACAGCCTCTGCTGGTCCATAGCAGGTGTGAGAAAACTGGGGGAAGAGAGTCACTGACACAGGGGTGCAAGGAGACCCCACCATGTATGTATGCCTCATAATCCCATTCGCCTGCAGAAATGCCTTGGCTTCCTTAACAGGATAGTCAATAAAGAACAAACCCTGTAGTCTGATCCCAGGATTGTATTTATCGCTGAGATTATGGACCTCTAAATCAATTGTTAGTGTTCTTTCTAAACATCCCCTTTGTTCTATAAGGAATTGTCAGCATAAAACTCACTCAAAATAATGTCTCTCTGTTTAATAAGTTTTCAGCTATGTTTTCAGTTCAATAACAGTTGTAAGGGAACCAGAGCTGTAAATCAGTGGGCTGGGTTCCATCATATGTAAATAAGAACAAACAGCAGATGGGGAAGGGGGGCTTCACAGCTACTTCTTCCCAACTTAGTGAAAACACAAAAAGAAAGAGAGAGCTCAAGTCAGGATCCAGGCATGACAAGAACATGAGATGACAGGAGGACAAAGTCTCTTTAACATCATTAAGTCTGAGTTCTCAACTTGGTGAGCATATTGGAATCTTGGGGGAGCTTTAAAAGTCCTGACAAAAAGTGATTTAAAAAAAGAAAAGAAAAGAAAAGAAAAGAAAAGAAAGAAAGAAAGAAAGAAAGAAAGAAAGAAAGAAAGAAAGAAAGAAAGAAAGAAAGAAAGAAAGAAGGAAAGAAGCTTGGAGCCCACACATCAGGACACTGTTGTCATTGGTCATAAGGTTCAGCCTCGGCAGTGGGAGTTTTGAAAGCTCTCCAGGTGAGTCCGAAAGGGTTGAACTCCATGAGCATTTCAGGAAGCCACTTAGTTATATGAACAAGGAAATTAGAAGTCAATTGTCTACATAAATTCAAATAGCTAGTGAAGACCAGAGCCAGGCCTGGACCACAGAGCCTAAATGACAACTGTGAGTTCAGAGTTTCTAGAAGCCTCAAATATTTTCCCCCATGAATCAGAGGAACATGCCAAGGAAGTAGCAGTTAACTAACAGTCAGATGCAGAAGTAACCATTCCTAACAGGAGGCCTGACAGGAGGGGTAGAGAAATGACATGGAGCCTCTCAGAGACTACATCTTTTGCTTATGCAGTACTTAGCACCCTTAAAACTTGATAAGCTCATCAAGATAGCACATCACCTGCATGCAGAAAGAGCAAAGCTGTCTTCCCAAATAAAAGGGAGAGACCAGAGATGGAAAGAAGTGAGTAAAGTTGACATATTTAGTGATCAAAGAAATGGAACCAGATGATTAATAGCATGTGGAGAGGAGAAAATCAGGGAGATGGGTAATTCCCAGGCTATAGGCAGGGACAATTCAGTGGATACTGCTGGAATTCTCTAAGATGAAAATATAGGAGAAAAAGAGAGCTGGACCATGGTGTGATGAGGAGAGCATGGACATCGAGACAGCCAATCTGTAAAACCCAGTAAAGGAGCTATGAAGAAAAGAAAGAAAAGAGGTGGAGATAGGGATAACCAAGTGGTCTGAGGCTTGGGACTGTGCAATATTTGCTGCTGATGATTTTGTTGACATTGCTGCTGCTTGGTGAGTGAGCTCTCTGTGTTCTAATACCAGTGGACACATTGAGAAGGAAAAGACTGAAACTATGGCAAAGGCCATAAAAGGTCTCTGAAAGGACAGGGGGAGATGAGATCCAAAGACTGTATGGAAAGATTCGTCTTAGACATGAGGCAGGATTGCAAGAGGAAGAAAGGCAGAAATGTCATACGAATATCAAGATTAGAGGGCATATAATCATATATTTTCTCTATGAAATTGGATTGAGATGTACAAAAAGAGTTTCTCTTAAAAGAATAGTCTGCTCCTTCATACATGGCCATACAATACACATCCTGGCATCATGAGCACACTGTGAGGAAAAGGGCCTTTGTGTATCAAGCAGAAGAGAAGAATAAAAGGTTTCCTCCCGGTACTCTGGCCAGCATGTAGCATCAATAGGAAGTAGCTAACAAGTAAGCAAAAAGCTGACTATCCCTAAGGAAATATTTGTTTTGAGTAAGATGCAGAAAAACTAATATTTCATTATATTTTAATCAATCAAATGAAACAAAATAAACCACTGCCCAAGCCAAAAAGATCTTTGGCAGTTAGTTTTTGTTGTTTATTTGTTTGCTTTAGATTCCTACAATGAGTCTTGGGGCCATTTTAGCCCTATTGTCTTCAGTGGCATTTTAATAAAGTATACACTTTTTATTAAAACCAAGCTAGGCGGCTTGGTTTCAAAGAAACTGCCTTGTCCATTTCTGGGCATTATAATAGCTATCAAATGCATCAAAGGCTTAAGAATAGAATTTTCTATAGGTTTTCAAAGCTCTTTGTCTGTAACCTGCTGATTGGCATTCCGAGTGGAAATACACTGAGGCAAACTGATTTCAGCTTATTGTCTGAATGAAGAATGACAAATAGTTTACTCATATGTAGAATTCCTTCTCCCCCTCCCACCTCTGTCTTCCGTAAATCAATACTTTGATAACTCACTCTCTTTGTGCCTTTCATCTATGTCAAAATGTAAGTAAATCACTTCACTTCTTGCCACACTTGGTCCTTCTTTGCCCTTGAGAGCAACTCCATGTCTCTCTCTCTCTCTCTCTCTCTCTCTCTCTCTCTCTCTCTTTCTCCTCTCCTTTATGGATTTATTCTATAATATTTTCTGTGAAATGGTACTGAACTACCCTAACAGACTTGCAGAACAAGAGAAATATTCAAAGAAGATTAATGTCATTGGTTGGCATGTCAATGCAAATAAGATAATGATTTTAGCATACTGAAACCAGGAAGATAAATCATAGAACACTTTTGATTTTTATCTTTGGACTAGTCTACAGAGTCACACAATAACATTGCCTTCAGTCAAATTGCCCTCTCTGAGACAGCAAAAGCCTGACATAATTTTTAAGTAAGTAGGAAAGAGAAATAATATTTGTTCACCAAACCTTGACCTAATGCCCCAAGAGCCATCATATAGCATTAATGGAAATCACTTAAAGATGGAGTCAGCAGGTTAAGTTATCCACACAAAATGTTTATTTAGAGTCAAAGACCAAAATGTAACATACAAGAATTAACTAAAATATTACTGTGATAAAAATCTGTCACATTCAGGTCAAGGGCCTTCCAGGTAAAGCAACATTTTGGGAATTGTCTATCTGTTTCAGATTTTCTGAATCAACACTGAAAGTACAGTTCATTTGGTTGGTCTATGGCAGTGGTCAGTTCTCTTCCTCAACCATGTCTGTTTCCAAGTTACCTCTTCTGCTCATTCTTTGAACCCCATAATTTGGGTCATAATATCTTATATTAGACTACAGAAAATTGCACATATATCTATATCCATGTTATTCTTCTATCATGAGCTTTAAAAAAGTGACTTTCAATCATGTCCTTCCCACTCCCCTTTCTCTGTCTTCTGATATTTCCTCCCCACACACAGGCATGAGAAATTTTCCTTTCATAGGTAGTGACAGTGCATACTGATTCATTTAAGCACATGCCAACAGTGTTTTGTGGTCAGGGGATTCAGTTTACCCCATGAATTGTTATAGTTCCCTTCCAGTCTTTGCTTCTGGATATAGAGAAATCCTACAAAACCAGTTCAAATTCTTACTCACATCCATGAATCCCATCCCGATGTTTTAATCCCTTCTTGGAGTTCCTCTCAGGCTTAAAATCAGAACAATATGAGTATATATGATATATGATTGTGACTGTTTTCCATTTATATTTCTTTAGTCTCCCTAACAAGATATAGGAATGTTGAAAACAAGAATCATGACTTAGATCAAATGAGACTATAGATATGTAAGAAAGCCAATAGGTATCCTGAAAAATTAAATTTTCTGTAACTTTCATGATTTTGTATATTGTATATGATTTTTACATGATGATTTCATATTTCATGTTCATAACTAATACTGACATTGAGCAGATGCTCAGTAAAGACAAATTCATCACTTCATGCTTTTTAAACTCTCCACTGGAAGTTTTAACTAGAGAAACTAGGTAAGAACAAAAAATAGAAGGTATACAAACAGGAAAGGAAGAAATAAAAGCATCCCTGTTTATAGATTATATGATCCTATATGCAGAAAAACCTAAAACTCCATCAAATGACTCATAAAATGATAAATCCAGTAATGTTAGAAGATACAAAATAAATGCATAAAGCAACTAGTACATTATATCCCAATAACATTGATGAGAAAGAAATTGTAAAAGCAAATCCATTCACAATAACTAAGAATTAAAATATGTAGGACTAGATAGCACAGGAAGCAAAGGAGCTCTACAGTGAAAAGTATAGAGCCATGATTAAGAAAAGAAGGGGACCCAAAATTAGGAAGGACCTCCCACTTTCAAGAGAGGAATAATTAATATTATTAAAATGTCCATGTTACTCAAAATGATTTACAGATTCAAAGCAATTCCTGGGGAAACATCAATAAAAGTTTTATGGAACTAGAAAAAGACATCCTGAAAATTGCTACAGAAGCACAGAAGACCTTAAATAACCCAAACAATCTTGGGCAAAAAAAGTAAAGCTGAAGGCATCACAATATCTAGTTTTGAGACATACTACAAGGCATAAGCAAAACAGCATGGTATTGGCATGAGAACAGACACCCAAGCCAGAACAGAACAGGGATGCCAGAAATAAACCCATGCATCTACAGCCAACTGATTCTCAACAAAAGGCCAAAAACATACATTTTCCTTGTCAATAAAACGATCTCAGGAAAACTAGATATTCATATGTATAATATTGAATTATATCTCTGTCTCTCACCTTGTACTAAAATGAACTGAGAAACTAGTAGAAGGAAACAGAGAAAACCATCCCAAACATTGGTGTAGACCATGAAATGTTTTCAATATGATACCCAGAGGACAGGAAACAAAAGCAAAAATACAGGATTGGAATTCATCGAACTAGAAAGCTCTATGCCACAAAGGGAACAAAACAAAGAACCAACCTAGTAAATAGAAGAAAATATCTGAACTCATCATCTGATGAAGTATTAATACCCTAACCATATAGAGTACAAAAAAAGAAATAGAAAAACAAACCCTAAGGAATCCAATTTTAAAATGGGCAAATGATCTGAATAGCTATGTCTCGAAAGAAGAACTACAAGTGGCCAAGCAGTATATGAAAGAAAAATGCAGTGTTATTAGCCATTGGAAAAGTGAGAATCACAGCCACAGTATCATCTCATCCTGGCTATGATGGCTATCATTTTTAAATAACAAATGCTGGTGATGAAGTGGCATGCCACATGTGGACATAAAAAAATGTAAGACTGTAAGTCACCTTGAAAGTAGAAGAGTAATTATTAGAGACTGGAGTATGGAGGGAATAGAACATAAGAAGCTAGATTTGATTGGTGTGCCTTGTACATACATACTAAACCGTCATAGTAAGTAGTTTTGTTAAAATGAAAAAAATACTTCTAGCATATACTCAACAAGGAACTGAAAATGAACCAAATGTTTTTCATGTGTGCAAATCTATAATACTCATCTGGTATAAGAGAAAATAAAAAGCTCTCTCATATATAGTATGTGATTTCCCAAATATAACCAAGAGACTTAATAATATGAGACTTTAAAAGAGGGAAAGCTACATGGCATCTCTTTTCATACAAAGTCAGTTTTTAAAACAGACCTATTCAAATTGAGTGATTCAAAACTGAATCCATCAGTGAATAATAAATCCATCTTTATATTAATGGGAAGGTCATAGCAAATATCTCTGGAATGGCTATAGCCTGCAACCAAATGCAAACTTCACCAAAAAACAGGTAATTTGGTGAGTTAGCCTAGTCTACTCTTAAATTGTGGGCATCAACACTACATTTGAAAAATAAGATAAGAATGGAGTTATATATATATATATATATCATATATATCATATACATATACATATATGTGTGTGCATGTATGTGTATGTATACAAATACACACACACACACACACACACACATATATCCATACCATTGATGTAGAATAGAGTCAGATTCCTCTACTTCAAACCACTTGATTAATGAAAGGGAAGAACAGACATCATTATTAATGTTTGTAGTTAACTAACAAATGGGCTATATTCTCAGGAAAGGGCAACTGTCATTTTACTAGAAATACAGACATCAGACATTAAGTGAATTCATAAATATTACATATTCATTGATTCATTAGACTATAAATATTTATATAAATGAGTTTGAATTAGCTTCTGATAAAATATAATAATGGTACTGAAATAAGTAAAAGATGGATCTACAATGGAGGTGGAACAAATGGTTAAATCAAAAAGAAAAAAGTCTAAGGATGGAAAATGCTGCGGTTTCTGGCAGCCGAGTGAGCCAATAAATCACATCAGATTGTCAGGATTAGCAAACTTGCATAGCCATTAAACATGTTGGCAAAAGAAAAAAAGAATATCCAATTATTTGGGCCCACGCTATGCTATAAAGCATGTTAGTCTGGTGGCACAAGAGTTTAGCATGTCCTTTCATCAAAGACTACACATCTGTAAGACTGGGCTAGAAACAGGAAGAATATCTTTTTCACCAAATATGAATATACAAGATGTTTCCTATTTTATAATTTATCATGTCCTGTTGGCCACTTTGCCACTTTCAGAGGGAATAAATCAGAAACCAGAATAATATCTACAAGTTAACCATGTCATCATAATGGCTCGGCTCTTGGCCTTAGCTGTGGTAACAACACCCTTTCCCCCAGCAAGTAACTGTGTTTGGTCATTCCCAATGTTCAGATCTGATTCAAGGCACAAATACTCTCTTGCAGTAAATGAATCTCCAGTAAATGAATCTCCAGTACCGGCTTTTGCATTGTATAGGTCTGATCCAATTTTCTTGCCCAGATGGTAACCAATTAAATGTGGCAAAAGCATCACTGTCCATTGCTATCCCAAGACGTAGACAACAAATGTGAAAAGTGGGCCAGACATGTCATAATCATGGCAGCACATTCAAGGCCGAAGCCAAGAGTAGTGTCCACACTTATTTCAAAAGAATTCCCAATGAGCTATCTAAATTACTTCTTTTGCTGGATGTCATTTTACCAAAGATTGCATAAGTGAGTTGTCAACACTGGGGTCTGAGGATATTTACTGCAACAAGATTCAGCCCATAGAGAGTTGTGAAACCTGGATCTGTTATAAAAATAATATTTGGCTCCTTGAGTAGTTTCTTGAGATTCTCCTATGAGCCCAACTAATGTTAAATGGCAGGGCAGCTTCGGGGATGTGGCCAATCCAATAGCATTAAAAAGGTATGGAGAGATTCCTTTTAAAAGGAATTAAAAAGCATTCCAGGCATGGAGAGACGGCCCTGCAGTTAAGAGTGCTTGTTGCTCTTGCAGAGGATCACAGTTCAATTCCCAGTACCCATGTAGGGCAGCTAACAAACACTTGTAACTCCAACTTTAGGGGATCTGACACCCTTTCCTGACCTCCACAGGCACCCACACGCATATGCATGTACTAAACCACAAACACACACATACACCTAAATAAAAATAAGTCTTTTTTTAAAAGAAACGGAGCTTTATTCCAACTGAAAACTCCTATGCAAACATCCATTGAAGCCTAGCAATGACAAGATGAATGTACTACCTTCACTCTAAAATAGATTAGAAAAAGGAAATCTGCATGCAGAAGGTGCCACAGCCTGTGTCAAAACCTTCATATTATAAACTCTTCCTTTCCTGTTAATGTGAGCCACGGCCCCCAGAAGAGGTGTGAGCTGACATTTCCTGGCTACTTACTGTGTATCATGGATTGTGCTGAGCCACTATAAGGATTATCTCATTGAATCCTCACCCCAACCCAAAAAGGCAGGTACTAGTTTATCTTTTTCTGTGATAGTCTGAAATCACAGCTTTAGTCTTGCATCCATTCCTTTACCCACAGCCTATGCTATGTGGCTTTAGATCGCTTTACTAAAAATCCCAGCTCTGTAATCTGGCCCTGCCTTGTGATCTTGGTCAACAGAATGTAGACATAGCACTTGTATTAGCTACTTGTCTGATTGCTGTGATAAAAAAAAACCAGGAGGAAGGATTTATTTTGGCTTACACTTGGAGAGTATAGGCTATCATGTTGAAGAGGACATAGCAGCAAGAATATGGCAAAGCTGGTCACATTGCATCCACAGTCAGGAAACAGAGAATAGTGAATGTTCACTTTTTATGCAGCCAGGGATCCCAGCCCATGGAATGGTACTGCCCATACTTAAGTTGTGTCTTTCCTCTTCAACTAAACCTGTCTGAAAATACCCTCATAAGTATTCTCAGAGGTGTGTTTCTATGGTGATTCTAAATCTAGTCAAGTTGACAATGAAGATTAAGTATCCCAATATTTATGCCAGTTCTGAGTCTGAGCCTCAGGAGACCCCCACATGTTTCTGCTTGCTTACTTGCACCTCTGCCATCATCATGGGAGTATGTCCAGGCTAGCCAGATGATGGAAGTAAGACACATGGAACAGGGCCTAGTTGTCCTAGTCACTTCTGCCAAAACTAATTGTGACGGGCCAACCCCCAGACATTTGAGCAAGCGCAGCCAAAAATCAGCAGATCTGTAGAGGGGACCACCACTGACTCCAGATGCATCAGCAGTAATTGCTTATTGCTGAATGCCAGTTTGGTTGTGAGTGACTGTTACACTGCATTCCTCTAGCAGCAGATTCTTGTGGAGAATTTATAAATATGAAAATGAGTTCCAAGAGGTTAACTAATTTTCCCAAATTGGTATAAGTAGATACTGGTTTTGAGATACCAATGCAACCTTGCAGAAAATTAGATGTGATTTCTATGCAAGGTTATTCTAAAACTCAAATAATTTCATTTTTCCTAATTCAGACAGGTCTGTAGCAGAGTTTCTCTGGAAACTGACCCTGTAGATAGCTGGTATATTTACCAAATGCACTAAACAAGGATACCAGGAGTCAGTTTCTTTCCATGTATAACTTGTGTAAAAAAGAACTTTTTTTCTGGATAATGATCTTCCTGAGAGCAACTCACATCAGTATCTGCATATATAGAGAACAAAGAACCACTAAGTATAAGGACAGTGCTGTGATGCATGACACTGACTTTCAGGTGACTTCTGCCATCAATGTTAGAGTTACGTCTCATTTACTCAACTACTGAGAGAAATGGTGAACAAGGGAATTGGAAAACTTAAAGAATATTAATGGCAGCACATCAATTCAATTATCTTGGCTCACTGATGAGGTGAGCTCCTAGAATATGGAAGTTTCAAGTTCAAACTCTACCTCTGCAATTGGACCCGTGTGGGTATTTAAGTCTTTAACACCAGCTGAAGCAGTATGAGGTAGGAGGAGAATTCCTTTCTTAGGATCAGAATTATACCAGAACTGCTCACATAGCAGCTCAGACAAATAGAAGACACTGTAGTCATCTGTAGGTCACCTATGGCTTTATTAAGACATAAAGTTGGAGGTGAGGGAAACCTTATAGAGTACAAAAAGAAGTGAAAACTATTCTAAGCAGTAAATAAAATTAACATTCTTCATCTAATAAAGTACAAATTTGAAGTATAATAAAAGATTTACCCTACTTTAATTAGATTAACTTTCTGTGTATAGAACATTTTTGTATCTAAGGAGTCCAGTGACTTTAGTTTTCATCTGAGAGTTGATGAAAATTCTCCCTTTGACCAAACTTCAGGCAGTGTCCTCTGAGCCCTCTTTTCAACTGAATCTCGACATTGCTCTTCTCCCTATCCCTACCCCCATCCTATGCTCACTGTCTTGCCAACTTTGAACAAAACTCCTGCTCAATAGACTTAGAAAGCTTTTTCAGTTTTCAGTGTCTTACCACTTTCAATATCAGATCAAATTCTTCATTTTCTATGCTTAATATCTGACTACCTTGGCCTACCTGTTGCAAAAATAAGTTTGCTTAAGCAAGAGTTTCCTGCTCGCCATGTTTCCTCCAGTAGTTTGCCATCCAATGGCTCTCTCATTCTGCTTATTGGCTATAAATCTCTTGGTTTGTTTGCTGACACGTGGTAGAGTGTAAGTTCTTTTTCCTATTGCAAGAGAGTTGATAGCTATTGTGGTAGTCCTGAACAAAGTCTTTTGTTTTTGTGGGGCTGCACTGACTGAGTCAGCAGTTAAAGAGTGTTTACTGCTCTTGCAGATAACCCAGCTTTGGTTCTCAGCACCCACATGGTAGCTCATAACTGCCTGTAACACCAATCCTAGAGGATCTAATACTCTCCCTTCTAGCCCCCACAGGCTCCTATACACAGAGACTCAAGCACGCTCACACCTATAAACATAAATAAAAAAATAATTTAAAAAAAGAAAAATGAAGGCCTTACTGGTCTAACAAGCATCAAAAACTGTTGTTTCTTTCCTTTAATGGGATCTATTGTATAATAAAAACACAGAAAATGTGAGGAGACAGCAAAAAACACTTAGTGGTGGAGCTGAGATACATAATACAGGTTATGTTGTTTGAGTACACAGTGTGTACAATGAAATAATGAAAGATAAGATTTTTAAAAAACAACAACAACAACAACAAAACTCAGCTCAGCCAAAATGTACAGATAGGAATTCCAACTTTACTGAATTTTCTAGAAACTAGAGTTAAAGTAAAAAAAAAAAAATTCAACACAGTAAACATATTGTTCTTTAATATATATGTCCACATCTCTGCTTAGTAACTAGAGAATGGTAACATTAATTTAAAAACCTTTTTGAAAAGTACAGTCTTTGGTCACCACTCCAAATATCAGAGATCACTATTTAAAATTGTGTATGAAGAAAACATTGGAAATTGAGCTTGGACTGTAGACTGAGCCAAACACATGCCTAGAGTGTTATTTTACATCAAAGCACTGATGGCCCTCTTGTTCTTTGTTGTCTGCCTATTTCTTTGGAGAATCATATGGAAGCCCAAAAGGGAATATGACTGGTTGGATATGAATTAAGTTTCACTGCCTTTTTCTTTAAAATGCTGAAATGCTAGAAACAAAACCTCTTCTGTTTCCCGTCTCTGAAAAGCTAAGAAATAGAAAGTAAGTGCCTTTTGCTGTATCTATGCTCCTAACAAGTTTGAATTCATTACAGGAAAAGCCACTGTCAAGCCTCCAAGTTCCTCATTTCGGTCATAAAATTGGTGATGACCCGGGTGTTTTTCAGAGAGAAGCTGGGGAATGTGCTCTAGCCTGGCTCTTAAGAGACCCCCAAAGCCCTGTGTGGCAAAGGTTGGCTCTCAAGATGGGGCTATCCAAACCTGGTAGAGCCTTTGAGGTATGGGACCTAGTCGGAGATATTTAAATCATTGGGTCCCAGTAGCCTCCTCTTCCTCCATTTCACTCTCTGTCTATGAGGTAAGTATTGTGTTGTACCACATGCATCTGCAATGATAGACTGTACTGTCACAGATCAAAAAGCAATAGGGCCACCTGATCATAGAGCGGAAGCACCACAGCCATGAGCAAGTTCCTTCTTCTAACTTTTGTCTTTTATAAGCTAATTGTTTCAGAAATTTATTATAGTTAACATAAAACTGATTCACAATAGAACATGGGCTTAAGCCAGATTAGTTGGACTGAGATCTAACCTAAGCAATATTCATGCTATATGACCTCAGAGAACTTATGGATACTCTCCAAGCCTCAGTTTTGTCAATCTGGAAAGTGGAAGCACTAATAGCAATCACAATGTCAATATAAATGATTACACATCTGGAATGTGTTTAGAAAAAGTACTGGGCACATAGTTGAACCCCAGTTAATGCTGCTAATAATGCTACTAATGATAATCTTCATCACTAGATTTAATTATATCGTGACTATAGCATCAGACCTCATGACAATCATTTCCATCCCGTACTTTCCTATGGATCTTCATCTGACCTCAATGAACATGAATCTAATAAACTTCCCTGGGTGTTTAAGATATGAATTACAGACGAGGAAGATGGCTCAGTTGTCAAAGTATCCATTATGCAAGTATGAGGACCTGCGTTCACATTCCCAAAACCCATGCTAAAAGCTGGATGTGTCCGTATGTGCCTAAAATTCCAGCTCTAGGTGGGTGTGACTTGCTGGCCAGGGAGTTTTACCAAATCAGTGAGGCTCTATGTACAGTGAGGGATCCTTTCTCAGAAAAGTAAAGCAGAACACAAAAAAGGAAAATACCCGATGTCAACCTCTGCCTCCATGTGCACATTGAAATGACAATCTTTTATGTAGATTAGGTGAAGGTAAACAACTAAAGTTAATTTCACCTGCTCCTGTTATGTTAAATTTTTATTGAACTCGGGTCTTAAGGCTTACACAAACAGAGCTTTATCCATTGAGCCATCTCACCAGCCCATTACCTTTTTTCATTTATTTATTTATTTATTTTAATTTTTTTTGTTTTTTTGTTTTTTTTTGTGTTTGTTTTTTGTTTTTTGAGACAGGGTTTCTCTGTGTAGTTTTGGTGCCTGTCCTGGATCTCACTCTGTAGACCAGGCTGGCCTTGAACTCATAGAGATCTGCCTGGCTCTGCCTCCCTAAGTGCTGGGATTAAAAGGCTTGTGCCACCACCACCACCTGGCAGCCCATTACTTTTTTAACATAATCCCTAAAATATTAAACTTGTATGTGTGGCTTATATCCTAGCTCTGTTGGATAGTGCTACTTCAGTTCACAAAGACAACAAATGTCAAAAGTGGGCTCCATCTCCTTTCCCTCAACTCCACTGGCCAGTCCCTTAGGTATAATACAAGCAAGACTTGAAGTTAACAGCTCTGTCCCACTCTCTGAACAGCAGGAGGTTATTCACTCTCACCTCTTTAGATGGCTCTGCATTGAAAGACTCTCTTTTTCTATATCCTGTTTGTCCCATCCCTAAATAAATTGGCTAAAATCCCTATGAGCTCTGTGAGTGAAGGAATAGGGGCTGGTGGTAGTATGCCTGCATGTACCCAGGTATACTCACACTTAGAACACTAGAAGGAAACAGTAGTGTGTAATTATCCACCACTGCCACCCACAGAGGGGAAAAAAGACGACACTAGTAGATCAGTGGGTTGGAAGGACAGACAACTATGGCAGCAGAAGGGGATGGGGAGGAAGTCGCTTTTCTTCTGCAAATCAAACCTTGAAATGAATCTCTTGCTCCCTCTCAGCCACCATAGAAAACAGGAATATCAGAGGCTATCAACAGAAGGCCATTAGGCCAACTCTGTCCTGGAGAAGTGCAAGAAACATTGAAGAACAGGAGTCTCTCAGAAAAAAAAATACTATTTTTTTTAGGGAAAATTAGTTTAAGAAGTAGGACAGGACACAAGACCAGAAGCCCTCACACAGGATCTGCACAATCTCAATCATTGAGATTTTCAGGGACTGAAAACTAAAGTATTATTCATACTATTACCATTTGAGTAAACAAAGTATTGCTGCCCAAGTTAACTGGCCTGGCCTGACCTGCTCCAGTGAATCACTGGGGCTTCTGTTTTGAGTGATAATTGTTTTCTAGAGAGTGAGCTGAAGGACTTGCCACTCAAAGTGTGGTACCTGGAACAGCAGCAGCATGAACACAGAACTTACTAGAAATTGGGACCCTAGACTGAACCAAGTTAAAGAGAACCTTTGCTAAAATGCAGTGAGTTTGCCATCTTGCAATGGGATTCAGCATTTTAACAAGGCCATATGATTTGTTCACTTGCTAAGGTTTGAGAAGTACCTGAAGTTTTTAACCTCCTGATTTTCATTTGCTTTAACAAACTCTTCTTGGTAAATAAACAATGATAGTTTTTCAGTCTAAATTAGACTTTCTGGAATCTGCTCCAATGTGGCTCTTTCTATTTTTCTTTCTTTCTTTCTTTCTTTCTTTCTTTCTTTTTTTTTTTTTGACTGTAGCTAATAATACCGATTTCTCTTTTAACAAGTGCATCAGTGTTTCCAGGTGGTATGTGGATGGAATCCCTGAAACAAGGCTATAAAAAGCCAGACGTTTTATCCCTTAGAAGTTTCCTACTTAAGTATCCCCTGAGGCAAATAGTTTGTGCATAAGGGAGGCAAATAATTTTATGTAAAAAAAGATGAATATGTGTATAATTAACATACTACTCTCGTGTATATCAAAATAAATGGAGAAAGTGCCAAAATCAACTTATTTTAGAGTGTCATACCCTGAGACATGAAAAGAGGGTATGTGCACCAAAACTCAGAAAATAAATTTACTACTTCTAATATTAGTTAAAATATGTCTGTCAAACCTCTTCCACTATATAGATTCTTTTACTCATTTGGTGTACTTATATCCTCCTGGTATTTTAGTGTTATCACTGTGATTTATTTGATAAAGTTTCCATTTGTTTACTCTGGCCAAAGAGCAACTGAAAACATTTAAGGATATTGAGCATTTTAAAACAAAGCATTTGTTTATGGTGGACCTATTTGAAAGAGACCTGTTTATTTAAAAAATTGGGTCTCAAACTTGACATAAATTCCCCAAAGATAGCAAAACCAAATTAACAAAGGAGAGTGTATTTAGATCAGTGGTAGTTAAAAGTAAACTCTAGTATAGGATACATAACACCACCATTTATTATTTATTATTATCACTATATAACATCAACCATTTGAATCACCATGGCTTAATAGAATCTATGTCTTTACCTTTAAACTCAATGGTTCTAAACTACCTGTATCCAATATGTTTATTTGTTTATATCAGATTGATAATACAGTACTTTATCTGCCATTGGTAAAATGTAATTCATACAAAGAAAATTCACACAAAAGTGTCTAAATCCAAACTTATAGCTAAAAAAAAAACACTCTTAATAGCAAAAGTAGCAATAATAATGACCTAACTAAAAATGAACAAAAGAGCTGGATAGACATTTTCCAAAGACATGCAAATACCCAAGAGGTGTATGAAAATGTCCTACATGTCAGTACTCAGGGAAATCAAAATCAAAACACAGTGAAATCACGCATCATGCCTGTTAAGAGGACTACTGTGAAAGTCAAAAGAGGCAAGTGCATAAAAAATAAAATAAAAAACTGTACACTGTTGCTTGGAATAAGAATTGGCACTGCCATCGAGGTAAACAGTATAGAAGATCTTCAGAAAATTCAAAATAAGACTACCATAACAATCCAGCCATTCTACTACTGGTTATATTTCCAAAGGAAATAAAAGCATTTTGTTCAAACACAGCTCAATCCCATGTTCACTGTAGCATTTTTCCTAATAACGAAAACATAGAATCAACCTAGATCATCATCAGTGAGCAAATAGGTAGAAAATGTGTGTGTGTGTGTGTGTGTGTGTGTGTGTGTGTGTGTGTTATGATGAGTGTCTGTGTATTACTTAACCACAAAACAAGGAAATGCTATCTTTTCCAATAACATAGATAAACTTGGAGGACATCATGCTAAGTGAAATAAGCCAGACACAGAAGGGCAGAAAAGATTTATAAGTGGAATAAAAAAAAAAGAACTGCTAGATAAAGAGAATATAACAGTAGTTGACAGTGGCAGAGAATGGAGGATGGGGAAATTTGGTGATGCTGGTCAAATGGTACAAACTTTCATGTAAGAATATATAACATGTGTAATTGCCAATGATCTTACGCAGAGCATGATGACTTTAGCTACTAACAATGTGTTGCATGCTTCAAATTTGTTAAGAGTACATATTAAGTGTCTGTCCGTTGTATACCAATTTCCTTAAAAGTTTATTAAGATGTGAGAAGTTCTTTTTTAAGGGGTTTTTTTTAGACTGGAAATTTTAAAGGAAGATTCCTTAGGACTCAAAAAGTAAACAACTCAGAAACCTGGAGAAGTTCTTGAAACTGACTAGGTATAGTAGTCCCCTCCCTCCCTACGCTTACATAATCAGTAAGGATTGCTGAGGAGACAGAGGCCAGGTCTGAAAGACAGAGAACTGCCAAGCTGCATGGAAGTGGCACAGACCAGCTGGCTGCCCCAAAGATACTCTGAGCTGTTGAGCTGCATGCATCTCATGCAGTGAGCTCTGGGATTCCAGTCTTTGTGAGTAGCTGCCCATGATGGAGTGGGCTTTCAGTCATTCCTGCTTCTATAAGTAACCCTTCATTCATACACCTATAAGAAACCCCAGTGAAACTCTAGTAGTTCATTAAGCTGGACTTCGGTGGTGTCATTGCTTTGGTCTGTTGTCAGTTCCCTTCCTGGAGCGAGTAAATACTTGTTCATGGCTCCCCAGAAACAGTGTCACACAATACCATCCCACAGACAAACACAAAACAGTCACTGTGGTGATGGGTATGCTGATTTCATTGTGGTAATCACTTTACAGTGTGTACCAAACCATGACATTATATACAATAAATATATTCAATCTTTATATGTCAAATAAGCCTCAGTAAGGCTTAAAGAAAAAAATATATCCTCTCCTTCAAGGCAGCTGAAACAGATGAAGAAGAACATGTAACCATGGTGATAAATATCTTTAAATTCATGACCTTGAACCTCACCTAGACTTAGATTTTACCCTGCTCTAAGCAGCCATAACAAATGTCCCCAGTCACACTGGCCCACTCCTTTGGACAGGCATTGCATACATTTTCTATCTTCAACCCTTCAATATCTGCTCACCATCTCATATTTGATGAACTTTATCCCTATTTCCCTGAAAAACACAAAGAAGCAGAAGAGAACACCTGTGGATCTCTACACCCTGGAAAGTGGACTATAGACTGTGGATCATCACAACTGTTGGGGCTGCCTAGATGACCACCATTCTGTTTGTCTTTAGCATCTAGGAAGCTCCACTTACCATCTCCTTCTTATCTTCCTGGAAGTGAACATTCACAAACATTTTCCCCACAACATAAGGGAGGGCACTTTCGATAAAGTTAACACATTTGTCCCACTGAGGCAGCAGAGTTGTGGTCCCCTGGATTACCTGCGGAAAATAATCAATACAATTTTAACTTTGTTTAAATAGTATCTATTGCTGGGGGGAGGGGGAGTCAAGCCATCTGAATAAAGCAGTCTACAAAAATACTTCCCACCCCATCTCATACACATGCCAAACAGGAAAAGCCAAGGTGAAATAAGATGGAGAAAATAAAACTCTGTTTGTCCCTAGTTTCTAGCTACAGCAAAATGAAAATGTTTTGGCAGTGGAAAAACAATGCATTTTACCTTTATTCTAATTTTCTTCATTAAGCAAAAATATATGGGCAATGGCATAGCTTTTGTGCAGCAAGACAGGACAGAAAGGGATGCAGTTTAAGGATCTAGACAGTACTTAGTATCTATTGAGGATTGCAGTTCGACCAGGGAAGGTTTAGAATTGTAGGTAATCACAGTTCTTGTTAGCAGACCAGCAGACCATATCTCACCATGAACAACCTGGGGAGCCCATTTACACAGTGTCATAGCAGAGTAAAATACAGATGTAAATGCTTTTCCCATCTGCCGTGTTATACCATTATAAGAAAACTTTCATAAACAAGTAAGGGACTTCGGAAGCAGGATTTGAAAGTGCCAAGGTTTACTCTTGGGGATGAAAGCACAGAAATAAATGCTCTGTAAGTTTTCTCAGGAGACTGGAGTGTGCAGGCAGACAGGTAGGGATGCGGGGAGGCCCTGAGAGTAGTGGCCTGGAATACCCCACACACAATTTTAGAGCCAGGTTGTTAGAATAGGGCAAAAGGGATTAAAGCTTAAATTCATCTCTCCTTCTTTTGCTTTCTGGGAACACGACCCTTCTCAGAGGTAAGGGATGAAGCTATTTTTAAAACCTCCAGAGAAAGTAATCCTACAACCTCCTTTGGCAATTCAATATTATATTTAGCACTTCATGTTCAAAAAACATCCCCTTATACCTAACCTCAAATTTTCACACACCACTTCTTACACCTTGCTCTCTCATTCTCTTCACAGTGGGGGTGGAGAGCAGCTGGGTATCATCTTTTATGTGATCCATAGGAGTTAAAAATACACACACAGCAAAAATACCTACTTGTTTTCTATTTTAACTATTTGATATGGCCTAAATATAAGTAATTATTTCATGCTTATCTAGCCTCTATAAAGTAACTTTTCATATTCTAGTGACTATAAAGGGTCAAAAGTTGCCCCCAAATAACCCTATCACTCTCCAAGTATAATAGTCACTATAAATTTCTGTATTTATCAGTTTCTCTAAGAATTAAAATGTATGTTAAATGAAATGAGCTTATAAGATTTGACATTCATTTTTATTTAAATTGATAGAAAAATGAAATATTTTTGAGAGCCACAATATCCTTAAGTCCTCTAAGCCATAGCAGAATTAGTCATAAGTCTTAGAAATGCAGATGAAAGTAACATCTGTCTGTGCGAGTTGGGAGGCAACAGAGGTGGGTGAGAAACAAAGACTCAAGAGCCAGGTAAGTGAGGGCAAGAAAATGGATTGAGGCACTTAAGGACATCACAGGAAGAAACTGAACTGGGTCTAGCAGAATTAGGATAGACTTAAGATTGAATATCTAAGTACAGTTAAAGATGCAATTCCAAAATGAAACCAAATGAAAAATGAAGCTGGAACATTCTCTCTATATATAATTAGAACATGGAGAAACCTTGAAAACCATAGTTACAGCGAAAGATTGTCAGACTGTATCCATCCAGTCTAATTGAATTTGTGTATCCTTTGAGACACATCTCCTCTTTCCCAGCCTCCCTCCTCCAATTTCTAGTAACCGCCTTCCTACTCACGGATTTTTATCAACTATTTAATATTCCACATATATTTCAGATTATGCAACATTTGTCATACTGTGTAAAGTGATCATAGTTAATGATAATTGCATATTTCAATTTTGATAAAATAGAGCTTTGAGGTTCTCGACACAGAAGTGAAGATATATTGCTGAGATGATGTATATATTCATTATCTTGACTGGATTTTTCTATAATGCATTTGTAGATCAAAACATCACACTGAACCCCACAAATATACACAATTATCACAAGTGTTTGCCAGTGAAAATGTAAAGAAATTAAATGAAATTTGAACTACTTTTAAAGTGATGTATCATTAAGAAACATCAAAACCATAATTTCAGCTAAAAGCACTAAAAACAGTAGAAATGAGATGTTAAGGAGGGATGTTTGAACAAGATTTGATGGCCCAGAGTACAGCTCTAAATATTATTATACAGCCACAATGTAGAGCTTGAGGTACTTTTTACAGGACATAGGTATACCTGAATGAAATGAACTAATGCAAAAAAGTTTAAAGGAGAGTTTAGGCTGCAAGCTCCCTGTATCCCACACCTAAAGATTTTTTTTTACTGGAATGGTTAACATTTGGACTGTTCCAGAATGTATGAAACATTTTGATATCTGTTAACTTACCCTTGAGAATTCCAGCCATCTATATTGAAAGCGCCTGCTTAGGTTTGGAATTCTGGAATAAACCATTCTCCACACCAAATAGTTGGCAATGGTTCTATTAAAGGAGAAAAATGAACATTTAATATATTTTAGGTCATATCTGATTCCCTGAAAAACACCTTTGGAGAGCTGTTGGCAAGGATAATACAAGGTTAATGAGTACCACCAAAATCAGCCTGAAGATTCCAGCCCCAAGGAAGGCATAGGCCTCCCCCCAGCCTCATGTGCCTGCAAATAGGAATACCTTCAAATTACTAAAGACTTGATCTAATGCCTGTGTATTATTGGCCTTTCAGAAACTAAAATCAAAATATTCATTAATAACAATCATCTCAATTTTTACTTTGTTTCTATAAGCTCTAAGTATGTGAGCCTACACAAGTCATCTAAGCCTTCTTGATTCTTTCCTTGTGAAACAATAAGGATGTTCTCTGCTTCACAATGTGATTGCAAGGTTAAAATAACAAAATAATTAACAGAGTGAACTCCTAAGTCTCTGTTGACTTCGAAACATATGAAGTATCTCATATGGTTCTGTAATGGCCTGATACATAGTTTCAAGACTCTGTTCTATTTTAAGTGTTGCCATTTTCTATAAGGAAAAGAATCCCTGACCTCAGAAAGATGTGTGGTCTGAGTTCATTTCTAACTCACCAGTGATGATAGATACTTAATGACCCATTCCCTCTTAGCTGTGCCATTACCATGGTGACTAATAACACACATTCCTAAGATGGCTCCTGGGTCATGCAGAAATGTGAACAGCAGTGAGACATGATGATAGTAACCAACTCAACAAGAACGATTCATATGTTCATTTGCATGATACTCTGCCACAGTAGATATGTTCTCCAATGAGCCAAATAGTTTTTGAATATATACAAGTATAGAGATGTTTGTTTTAATTTATATAGATATACAAATTAATATACCAGGAACATTTTTGAGACAGGTTTTCACTGTGTAGCCCATTCTGACCTCAAGCTCATGATCCTTATGCCTATCTCTCTTAAGTGTACTGGGATTACAAGCATGTGCCACCATGCTTGAAGATTTGTGTATTTTTATTTTATGGACTTAAGTGTTTTGTATGCGTGTTAGTACATCACATACGTGCAGTGTCTGCAGAAGCCAGAGAAAGTTATAGTCCCCTGGAACGGGAGACTTACTGATGGTTGTGAGTCACCATGTGGGTGCTGATAACTGAACCCAGGTCCTCTGCAAGAGTAGCAAGTGCTCTTAACCATTGAGTCATCTCTACATCCCCTCAAAGAATTATTTTTAATATATATAGGAATTGAAATTTTTAAAGATAAAATATTTAGGGTCATGAATTAATTTTTCAAACATCATGTCATTTGTACTTTAAGACATATTATCCACATAAAATTATGTTAGTATGACCAGGTATATAAATATGTGTTTCATATAGTCTTCTTGACTATTTCAGAAAGTTTTGGCATACCCTTGTCAGATCTGACTCAGTCACCACTGTTTTTCCCTTCTGGCTAACTAAAATGGCATGGTAGTATAGAAAAGGGACACTGCCATTTTCTTGTTATTAATTTGTACTTCCATTACTAATAATCACTTCAATTCCTGTTTCTCTGAAGGAGGGATTAGGTGGGGGAGGGAGGGCTGAGGGAGAGAGTATGAGGAGAGATGACTGGAATAGGTGGCATTTAGGGGGCAATGTGGAAACCCAGGGCAGTGAAGACCTCCTGGAACCTATGAGAGTGACCCTAGAGAGGTCTCCTAGTAATGGAGGATATGGAGCCATCTTCTGTAGCCAGACTAGGCTTCCAGTGGTGGAACTGGGACTTCAACCCAGCCTCAAAACCTTCGACCCACAACCTGTCCTGACTTTAAGATGCCTGGGGGAAATGGTGGCTCAGAGCTTGTGGGAATGGCCAACCAATGACTGGTCTAACTTGAGGGCCCAAGCCACAAGAGAGAGCCCATGCCTGACACTGCCTGGATGGCCAGAAACCAGAAGCCAGATGGTTCAGAGACCTAGGATAGACCCAAATATGATTGACAAAAAAGTCAATGAAATGATTCTTAAAGATACTCTACTATACTCATAGATTAGTGCCTAGCCCAATCATCATCAGATGGGAGCAGGTGCAGAAACCCACAAACATTAGGTGGAACTTGGGGAACCCTGCAGAAGACAGGGAGGAAGACTTTTAAGAGTCAGAGGGATCAAGGACACCAGGAAAACACAGCCCACAGAATAAACTAAGCAGGGCTCATAGGGACTGAGAGACTGAAGCAGCAATTACGGAGCCTGTGTGGATCTGTGTTAGGCCCTCTGTATATACGCTGTGGCTGTTTAGCTTGGGGGTTTTGTTATATTCCTAATAGGGAGAGGGGGTGTCTCTGACTCTTTTGCCTGTTAACAGGACCTTTTTCCTCCTACTGTGTTGCTATGTACAGCCTTGATATGAAGGTTTATGCCTAGTCTTATTGCACCTTGTTATACCATGTCCAGTTGATATCACCGGGAGGCCTGCTCTTTTCTGAAGGGAAATGGAGTAGCAGCAGTGGATCTGGGGGAGAAGGGAGGTGGGGAAGTACTGGTAGGAGGGTAAGGAGGGGTGGGAGAGGAAGCTGCAGTCAGGATGTATCATATGAGAGAAGAATAAAGAAAAATTAAGACAAAAAAGAATTTCTAAGTATTTCAGAACTACTTTTAATGTACAAATGAAAACAAACTAACAATAGTAAACAGTGTGTCCCCTAAGCTATGGGCCTGTAGTCATCAATATAGTAGAACTCTATTAATCATAATTATTTTTTAATTTATAAAATGAAAATACAGACATTCTAAAATTTTCTTCTTACACCCAAGACCATGCCAGAGTATGCACATATCTCCTCAGAGTCCAACATCCAAATAACTTAAGTCTTGCCCTCAGCCATGTTCTGTTTTGGTAACTAAAAGAAACACGCCATCTTAGGCCTTTCCTTTTTGCCTACACATCCCTACTTCTCAACAAACCAAGAAATTCTCACCAAGCATTTACTGTTGACTCTGCACCTACAGTCAGTGTGATGGTTCACACTGTCAATTTGACAGGCTCTAGAGTCACTTGAGAAACAAGGCTCTAGGCAACCCTGGGAGAGACTGTCTAGATTGAGTTAACTGAAGTTGGAAGACCCATCCTGAAGGCCTGCCTATTCTATGGGCAGGAGCGTCAGCTCAAATAAAAAGAAGAAAGCTAGCAGAGTACACACATTTACTTCTCTCTGCTTCATGGCTGTAGATGCAATGTGAGCAACTGCCTCAAGCACTAGCCACCATGGTGACTTCTCCGCTATGATAGATTGTACCTGCAAACTGTGAGATGAAAGAAGTCCTTCTTTCCTGCTTTTATGGAGTATTTGGTCCCACCAACGTGGAAAGGAACTGATACAGTGGAGAATGAAATATTTTAGCTTATTAGTATATTTTTCTTAATTGTATAGATATACTGTAATATATAAGAGATCCTTCTTTCATGGACTCAACACATCATAAGTACCTAGGTATGAACTAATAGTTCTAGCTACTAGAGAGATGGAGAGGTGAGAAAAAATATTGACTTTGAGATGGTGAAGCTTTTAGATGAATACATAGCTAGCTGAAGCTTAGAATCATTTAGTAAAATCTTCATCATACAGTCAGTGGGTTTCAAACAAGTAGACTCAGCTGGAGAGTTTTGATAAGTGAAGATGCTCAGGCCACCCCATGTCAATTAAATCACCAGCTCTAGAGTAATATCTAATATAAATATCTTTAAGTCCTGCCCCCACCAAGGCCTATGTATAGTCCACTGTAATAAGCCATGGAGGCTAGGTCAGGGCCAGGTATGTCTAAAGCCTGTGTGCTTTCCCACACACCACACAGTGATATATGAAAGCTACTAATTCAGCAACAGTTTCCTGACCAATCACAAAAATGTGAAAACACTTCACCAGAGGTGTTTTGCAGAAATCTATGGAGATTTAAAAAAATGAATAGTGAGGCCTTTATGGCTATGGCCTTACTAAGACAATAGCGTAACAAGTTCTCTGAGAGGTAGAAGATGGAATGCTGGCTGGGAAGCTCACCTGGAGAGACAATGACACTAATGAGTTGTTCCAATGTGTTATAAAATTCCTGACAAAAACACTGTGGGGTATAGCTTAGGAGTGATAATATCACCACACCCAGAACAGAGATGACCATAATGACTGAATCACTACCACCTAATGATCAGACACGTCAAAAAAAAAAAAATCAGACTCAGCCACAGCCATTGAAAATGGTCCATTATATCCTTCTTTTGGTCCAAAAAGCATTTTTCACAATATAGTAATTTCCCCTAATGGTAATAAATAAAGAAAAGAAAATCATCCCAGCAAAGAACCTACCACTAGGACAGCAATATGAAATTCTTCCCCAAAGCCTCTGACTCAGAAGATTTGCTATTTAAGAAGTTTTTGCTACTCTCCCTCATGTTCTCAACTATCAGAAGTTTATGTGTATATTACATTTAAGAGATAAGATACCTTCTGTGATAGAACAGTGCTGTGGGGTGGCTATTATTATCCCCACAGATAATAGATGGAGAAAGAAAAGGTCAAAAGTCAAGAGACTTTCAAAGAAGTTCTCAATCTTTCCATCTGAATTTGCATTTACTCTTCCCTCCTCATACCTACCATTTGAAGTGAGCCATAAAGGTTCTCAAGAACCAACGAGGTCTAAAATCCTTTAGACTGTCCAGAAAAATGCCTCAGGCAGTAGTTCTCAAAGTAGTCTTTGGACCAACAGGTTAGACATCACTGGAAAACTAGGTATATCCCTACCCTAGATCTATCATTGCATTAATAACTATAGTGATGGGGCCCCAGAAACATGTGTGTTAACAATTCCTACACACCCAATTCTGATGTGTGGCATGGCTGAGAACTGACAGTCTAGTAAAATCCCATTTTCTAAACGTTCTGAATACATAGCTCAACTAGGACTTTCTAAACCCTAGATCAATCCTTAAATTTTAATGTCAATATATGAATGTCTGTATCTCTGGAGATCTTAATCGATTACAGCTCCTGATTTAGTACATTGGGGACAAAGCCTAAGATTCTCCATTTTAGACAAGCTCTCAGGTCATGATTATTCTGCATATCTGTGGACTGACCACACTTTGAAGAGCTAGGTGATCTTAGGAACAGATGAGCATAATGAGAGGACCACATAACTGGACACTTTCTGAGTGAGCCTCTAGGAACTTCTGTCTAACAAAGATCATCTAAATGTACATTCTGTTTGATTTACATGAAAATAAAACTGAAGGCAAGAAAGATCACAAAAGCTTAGCAAAATTCCCAAGGGAAAAAAGGAATTCTCTCCATTACCACCTTTCTTTGTGTTCTCCTTTGTGTTTCTTTGATGGAATGTCTTTCTGTATGCTGTGAATATGTGTTGCTCTGATTGGTTGATAAATAAAGCTATTTGGCCAATGGTGAGGCAGAATAAGGTTAGGCGGGACATTCTAACTAGAGAGAGAGAAAGGAGAAACAAAGAGCAGAGGAGATGCTACCAACTGCCACCATGAGAAACAAGACGTAAAGGTACCGGTAAGTCACGAGCGACGTGGCAAAGTATAGATTAATAGAAATGGGTTAATTTAAAATATAAGAGCTAGCTAGTGAGAAGCCTGCCATGGCCATAGTTTAAAAATAATATTAGCCTCTCTGTGTTTATTTGGGTCCGAGAGGCTGAGGTACCACGGGGTCGCAAGAGCTGGATGGGACTAGGGAATACTGCCAGCTACACTTCTCTCTCTCTCTCTCTCTCTCTCTCTCTCTCTCTCTCTCTCTCTCTCTCTCTCTCTCACTGTTCTCTCTCTGCCACCATCCCATCATCTTCCTCTCTCACTCTCATTCAAATTGTATTTTATTGTGTCTTCTCTTTGGCTCCAGTTCTATCACTAATCTCCTCCCATGTTCTCAGCCAACATAGGGCAATCTCACAGTGCTCCAATTTATTAGACCTCAGATCTAGTTTAAGGTAATACTATTCCTCTCATTGTCTGATAGTCCTAGGGATGATGGTAGCTTCTTGATGTTAATAAGAACTTGGATTGGCATTTTGCATCTCATTTTGCTTTTCATTTTTCCCCCATCATCTCTGCAACCACTTCTGTACATATTTTCTCTGTTTGAAATATCACTATGGACTAAATGTGTATCCCTCTAGATTTATATGTTGAAACTGTTACACCAATGCATTGGCATCTTGTTATGGGGCCTTTGGAATTTCATTGGATTTAGATGAGATCATAGAGGCAGAACACTTAGGTCAAGATTGGTGTCATTATAAGACATCCCAGAGAACTTTCTGTTCTCTGCCTATTTTTCCTTTTCTTTTTTTGTCTTTCTCCTCTACCCCCCCTCTCTCTGTCACACACACACACACACACACACACACACACACACACACACACGCACGCACGCACGCACGCACGCGCGCGCGCCTCTCATTCATAGTCTCTTGTTTCTCAGATCAAATTATCTAATTTGGAGCAATTCTGGGGCAGCCTCAAATCAGAGAATCAGTAGGAAAGATACAGCAGACAGAAAGAGGGGGGAGTCTACATGTCCTTTGCCTTGTGACATGCTGATAATATTTGCCAATAGCCCTCCAAGAAAAAAAAATATTTGCAACATTTGTTAATTTTGATAGTTTATACAATTCCTATCACAGTTTATTTTAAACTATAGGTGTATAATCACTTAACATGGAGTCAGGAAGAGACAGAAGTAACTTGAAGGATGCAGCCCCTCCTTACCTACTCACTTTTTCTCTACTTGGAACATCACCTCTTTTTCTATGGCAACCTCTAGCTTACGCCTCCAATATTACACCCCGACCATTTGCTCCCTTGAACTACAAGAGCCAATGTAGTCTCTGTATCTCCACCTCTTGAGGAGGATTCTCATTGCTCCAGTAATTTTTTTTTATATATACTATCTACCAAGAGCCAATAGTTGGAGATGTGGGTCAATGCTGGAATTCTTGATTAGCACTTGCAAAACATTAGGTTCAATCTGCAGTAGAATAAAAAAAAAATTCCTGTATTACTGTCATCACACTCAATCATTTAGGAGGGACATCCCCATCCTACCAGGGGAACAGTAGGCTTGATCTAAGGGTTGAAGCAGCAGTCAAGAAATGAGCAGTTGATACCAACCAAAGATACTTTGGAACATTAAAAATAACAGGAGAATTCCCAATACTAGCAATATCTAAATAATCAGAGATATGCTACTACATGTTGGACATCTCTAACCTATAAATACAAAAATCCAAAGTGTCCCCAAATCTGAAACTTTTTGCATATTAACACAAGACTACAAGTGAAATTTTCTATATGACATCATGTGACAGGACACAAAATGCAGGCACACCATATCTATCTTATGATGGAATGACCTTCAGTCTAAGTTTAGGTGTACACAAATACAAATGCTGAGTTTTGTGTCTACACTGAGATCCCTTCTTATCATGTATTCAGAAAAAAAAAATCCAAGCTCTAATCCACACCTGGTACCAAGCATTTTAGATGTGGAATGTTCAACATATATCTCTAAAACCACCCAAAAAGTTTTTTAAAAAGTACCTATTTTGCATACAGGGGCATGTATGGAACAAAGCGATGGAATATCAAAACGAATGTGAACCAATTCAGAATATCATCTCTGCTTTTTAATTATGAGTCACTGGACAAATTGTCTTCTATGTAAAAAAAAAGGGAGGGAGGCACTTAGAGAACTTTTCTGAGACGAAAGATCTTTTTTTTTTTTTTTTTGATTTTTCAAGACAGGATTTCTCCATGTAGTTTTTGGTGCCTGTCCTGGACCTCGCTCTATAGACCAGGCTGGCCTCGAACTCACAGAGATCCATCTGCCTGGCTCTGCCTCCTGAGTGCTGGGATTAAAGACGTGCACCACCACTTCCTGGCAAAAGTTCATTTTTAATCTTGATGTTAGTCAATGCCAGAATGAACTGTGTATGGTTTCCAACAGCAAATTTTCAGGACAGAGGCAGTACAGAAACACCTAACAGAAGGGCAAATGGGAAGAGGGTGGAAGTAATAAACTAAAGTCTTCCCTATCCATCCTGAGCTCTAAATAGCCTGTCAGCTTCTAGTCTCTAACTTTGAAAGCAGTATCTGTTTTCACATTAGTTCCACCACCCTAGGTGTTCAACATGGCCTTTTCCCTCTCTTCTCTACATGGAGAACTATTTCATATGCTTTGGGATTCTGATCACAGGTCATACATGGTGGTGGTAAAGCGTATGGTTAATGTCTAGAAACTTTAAAGAATTGCCTAATATGTGAGAGGCACTATGCTGGATTTGAAAACTACAAAAGCCATTTCACAAAATGCCTGCCTTCCAGTGTTCACTGTGTTGTAGCGAGATGGAGGGAGCTGTAAAAAAAAAAGAGGAATCATTTCAAGAAAATTGTATAAACTCTTGGATAAAAGTGTGTCTGGAGAAAATCTCACTCCTTCTCCTCCAGATACACAGATAGACTCCATTTTCTAGGCTCTCCCACAGCTAGATGTGTCACAAGACTAGGTCATGTCCTATGGAATGTTGGTAGAATTGACTTAGCCCATTTGAAGGCCTTTCAACAAACACTCATACAGTCCTTCACCACCAGCTGAGTGGAGAGAGTACCACAATCCTAGAGGAAGGGCAAGCTACAAGACAGAACGATCCTGTCATATCTGAGAGGACCAGAGGGCAATGAGAGTTTATAGACACTTTTTACAGCACCTGGCATATACAGTAACTATGGAGACCCAAGAAGACGGTTCCTCAACTACACTTTTCAGATGACACAAGTGAGGACCAAATAAGATCAGCAGGGATCTTTTTTTTTTGCTCAGCACCATGCAAGGACCTAAGAAACGAAGGATAAAAAGGGGAGTGGAGGGAAGGAAGAGAGGGGGTGGAAGAGAGACAAAGATAAAATGGAGACAGAGGCAAGAAAGAAGACAGATACAAAAAACATTTTAAACATTGATCAGCAATGTGAAACCTTACTGTGAAATGCAAAGTGCTGGCAATCTTTTCAAGATACATACAGTATCTTTAAAATCTCGTAAGTGTACATGGGACTCCCATTGTTTTTTGATGACTTGGTTGTTGAGAAACTGTTTAAAATATCTGAGTATTATATTGATGTTTAAGTGAAATTTTATATGGACATGGTTGCAGGAGCCTTCCATCTAAATGCTCTTCTACAGTTGTTCTTTGTGTTCACATTTGGGTAAGTTATCAGTTTAGCATGAACTAGATGAAAATCTCCCTCCGGTTTTTCCTACTGCCTGTTGCTACAGAAAGTCCCACAGTTATAAAATATAATCACCACCAGGGTTTTATGGCCCTGGTTATAAATTAAGCTTTGGGAAAAATCAAATTAATACAATTTCCAAAAGTCTCTACTATTTTAGAATCAAGTTCAGAGTCACCAGAAGAAACTGACTCCCTAGCTGCTGAACGATGACTACACAGTGTAGCAGACACGTTTTGGTGGAAATCAGTATATGAATCTAAAATGTGCTCAGCAACTCAGTGCCATATAGAGAAAGAAGAATACTTGGGTTTCATTTCCTAGTACATGTTGAGCAACCCAAATCAAGTAACCTGAAAACCAAAAGGCTTCAAAATCTACAACTTTTTAAGCAATAATTTTACACTATACATAGAAAAGTCCAGACATAACCTCCTATGAAGAGTCTCAGTCAAAATATGTACATGCTACAAATATTGTATAAAATTATCATAAGTCTACATGCATATGTTATGCATGAAATATAATGAATTTTATATTTAGACTTAGATCCCATTCCCAAGATAGCTAATCAAGTATATGACCACTTCTGGGCCCAAGTTCTTTGGATAAGGGATGCTTAACACCTATTTTAGAGCTAGGAAATGTTTATAAAGTAGTTTTATAATATAGTGATTCTCCCATTTTCCCCAACCCCCAAAAAGAGAATCATAAAACTATCCTGGGATGCCTGTTTAAAATTCAGACTCCTAGGGCTAGAAAGATGGCTCAGTTGTTAAGAACACTAGGTGCTCTTGCAGAGGGCCCAAGTTCAGTTCCCAGTACCCATGTATCAGCTCACAACTGTCTATAAATCCAGTTCCATGGAGATCCAATGCCCGCCTCTGACCTCCACAGGTACCAGGCATCCACATGGTACACATTTATATATACATGCAGACAAAACACTCATAATACAAAAATAAATCACTCTTTTACAAAAATAAAATTAAATGTAGATTCCTGACCCCCTGTAGACCTACTACACCAGACTGTGAAGGAAGTGGGGTTTGGTATTTGTATTTTCAACAAGGACCTAAGGAGATGTAGCAGGTGTCATTTGTCCTGTGTAGTAAGTACATTGGACTAAAAAGGCTTACCATCACATATGCTTACCCACCGTCAAAGTCAATTTTCACCTAGCAAATTTCTAAAGGACACTACTTCTCTCTAAATGGTGAATTTATTGTTTTTTTTTTCTGTATGTTGTCAATGAACACAGATGATACCTTAAACAGCTGCAGCTCTTTGTAGAAATCTAGATGCTTCTATGGGGTTGAAGTAGACATTAGATACTATATTTTATTCCTAGGACCTCTGTAGGTACCTTTAAAAAGAAACTTAATTCCTGACAACATGGACAGAACCTAACTAATAAAATATTTTTTTTCGTTTTTTATCATAGCACAGCAATTAGTTTTAGTGAATTGTTTTTATAAACTTGTTTACCTTTCATTTTCTGTGTCAAATCTAAATGGCTTAATGGACATAAACTTGAGCATTTTTAGGACTTTTTTTTCATTGTAGTCCTATGCTAGCAAAGCTGCAAACCTTAAGCATGCTTTAAAATAAGTTGTTTTATCCATTCAATTTTCCTACAGCTCTCAAAGTAGTCTTGTCTTTTCAACACAGGTAATTTGGTCTGTTGCCAGAAAACTACTTGCTGACTAAAAAATAAACCAGAAAGAAAAAAATGCAGCAAAAGACAAAGAATGGACTGGGGGCAAAAGTGTTTATATAGAAATCTCAGGAAATAACTTCATTACTAACTAGTTCCCAAAACTAATAAACAATTTAGGTTCCCAGAGAAAACAGTATGGAGAAATAAGAAATTCGGGTAAATAAGGGGCATAAAATATTGTGCATTTGTTGTTGTCTCAGCAGACAATGATGGGGACCAATTTATCACAAAGGGCACTGTAATTTTCCCTATGACTGTTTTGCTGTAACTTTCTTTAAAAGCAATTTTCAAAGCACATGAAAAATGGAGGCCCTTCTAATTTATAGAGAAAACAAAAGCCACAGTAAAATGCACGTAAAAGTTCTTACTTCTTCCTCTCAGAGCCGAGTATCCTAAACAAATCTTTAAAGTACTGTGGGACGCGGACCACCACATTCTCCGAGGGGCCGATGTCTTTCAAGTGTGGGTAGAGTCTGGTATCAATGACCTTCTTGATATAGCCCAGCCAGTCAAACTGAGGATAGAGAAAATAAATGAAACCTATGTTAAGGTAGCAAGTAAGAGGAAAGGCATTCAAAGAGTAGGCTGAGCATAATCTATTCCATCCAAACCATTAAAGATCATCGTTTGCTTACCCAGAAACCAAAGTCAGATCGTTGCCACTCAGACCTATGGCTTTCATTAAAAATGGAGCCTGTCTGTGTTCTGTACCACAAACTTCTGGAACAATAGACATTCCCTCACCTGCTCCAGCGTCTCTTTGCCCTCCATCTTCTCTCTATCCTGTTCCCTCAGCCCCACCTCACTCCAAGACCTTCTCTTCTGTTAGCTTAGTTCACTCCTCTAATCCCCTGGTCTCCCTCCCTCAATACTCTCCCTCTAACTCTCATGTTCCCTTCTTCTTCCCCTAAACTCAGACACAGATGCCTTAGCACACTATTGGTCTTCTCCTCTGTGCAACCTCTCTTATTCCAAGAGGGAAAAAAGCCACAACAAAATAACTCACCTCCATTATATAGAGCAGCATTGTGTGTCTCTAAAACAAACACTGTGTTGGCTTCACTAAAGGTCATTTGCCAACTCTTTCCCCTTTGTCTGTCTCCACTAGTGAACTTGAAAACCAGTTACTCACATGTCTAGCACCCACTTCCCTACCTCTTACCCCACAGCAGGGATGGTCACATGACCAAATTCTACTCAGAATTAAAAGCAAGCCATCTAGGAATATTCTGAAAGGGGGCTTTTCTGTTTACCCTGGTAAAATAAAAAAGTCAGAAAAGACCGTGTGTCCTTCTCCTTCTCCTTGCCTTAATGTGGAAGAGCTACAATGGTCACTTTATTACCATGTTATCAAAATGAAGTAAAAAAGGCTGAGGAGACTAAAATGTAGAGATAAAGCCTATACAATGTTAAACAGTTGAACCAACACCAACTAATGCCCATAGCTATGTTGTAAGAAAATGGCCTTACTGTTTTAAGCCACTATCAGAAAGCTCTCAGTATTCCCTACAACTGAAGAAATCCCACTGCACACACAAGGATATTTTATGTGATAGTTGAAAAGAAAGATAATCAAAAAGATGAATAGTAAGATTCAAGATTTACAAGGCTAACTTTTATACACAGATGAAATTTAATCCCTTGTAAATACTAGGGAACAATTTTTTTGGAGAGTTTTCACCAACCTGGGGAATCATAGCACTCAGTTCTGAGATATTCATTTTGTTATACATGGCCTCACTGGTTCGGTTTTCATGTGGAATCATTATCTGTCAAAAAGAGATTTGGGTTATTTTTTTCAAGTGAATCATTTATTATTGCATGACTGCTTTTCACATGTGCCAAAACATCTGTATATTATTATCAACTTTTCCAAGACTTTGGTGTGATGCCCAGCTGTGGGGAGAAAATTTTTAAAAAAACAGCATTTTAGACAGGATTAAGAAAATAAAAAGAAACTTAGGTATCCTCTTCAGTGGGAAATATTGTCCCCAGTACAAAAAGAAGTTCACAGAATGCCCTTCTCCTCTACCATGTGGATGGGCCAAGTCCATCACTGGATCAATTTTGACAACCAAGCTGAAGTTGCACAATTAAGATCAACATTCCATGTTTACCTGTCAATGAACTCAGCTCATTCACCTCTAGGGGACAATGGTCAATGACAGAAAGGAAGCTATCACTTTGCATATCACTGGTACCTGTGATCATTTTTTTGACCTTAGATTTCCCACTGCTAGAGGTATGAATTTGGTCACCACCTAGGAAGAGATTTCACAAGCTTCTAGTCTCTGCCATATTTAATCTGAGAACTGCAACAATGACTCTTCCTCAAGAGTCATTTTAATCACTTCCATTGACCAACCATAGCTCCCTTACCCATATTATCACTTTGTGTTTCTATCTTTCTACTCCCTTACATCCATTAGCCGTGTCCACCTCACCTACAACTCTCCTACCCTCACACCTCCTGCCCATTATCACCATCTCTGTGGCTGGGACTGATTGAAGACTTTGCCTGAGGTTTATGTTCTCTAACAAGGCTTTGCAATTGAACTCTACTTTGTTCTAATCACCAGGACAACTTCATGGACAAGTCCTCTCTCTTCTCGTTCAGTCTCTCAGACAAGTGATAGTGTAGATGCATATTTTGTAGCAATCTTTACTTATTTGGATTTTATGAGGCATTTTTCCTCCTCAGCCTCAGAAACTGTTTATCTTGGTAATTTTGGATGTGACAAGTCACCTGAAGACTAAGGGAATGAAAGGAACATTCCTACTGGGCAAAACTCCATGCACCACAGATATTTCAAGATAAAATCACAGGAGCTGAATAGCAAGCAACTGCCCCTCTCTTCTAAGTCCTTCAGGGTCTTAGTGTCTCCCTCCCCACTCTCCACTGGAGAGATGACATGCCCCTTACAGTTGCCTTGCTATTTGAGAACCCTAAATCATTGCCTCAGAGGATTTCTACATGTCTCTCCCACCCTCCTCCTTTCTCAACTCAGAGTCCAAGCTCCAGGTCGAAACCCTTTGGCCTCAAAGCTGTTTTCAGCTCTCTAGCAGCTGCTCCCCTCCACACAATGGACTTGTCACTTCATTTACCCTCTCAACAATTCTGTCTTGCCTCAGCCCAGCTGCTTTTAGATTTCTTTTTGGTCTAACTCCCTGGCTCAAGGCAAGGCCTTCCATGCTGTTTATCACACCTTCAGTTCAAATTAGTACTCTGGGCCTCCTATTTTCTTGGGAAGGAAATCCAAATAGCATGTAGACATGGCTTATAGGCACATCTGCAACAATCTTCACAACATTCAAGGGACACACAGTAATAAACTTTAAAGTGAAGTTGGGGTTCATTAAGAATGTGTTTTAATACAGAGTGAAGTAGAAAGACACAGAAAGAAAATCTTAAGGACAGTATTAGATGCCCTAGAGTAAACACAGGCTTGACTAAAGAGTTTTCAAGAATGAACCAGAAGGACACACATATGCCACAGTGCATGTATGTAAGTCAGAGGATAACTTTGGGCACTGGTCTTCATCTACTTGGTTTGAGGCAGGGTCTCTTTTTTTTTATCTGCTATTGCACTGTGTATACCAGGCTAGCTGGTTCATGAGATTCCCAGCATCCTCTTGTTTTTACTTCCCATCTCAAAGGAGAAGCACTAAAATTATAGACAGTTATCACTAGCCCTGGCCTTGCATGGGTTTGGGGAACTCAAACTCTGCTTCCCATGCTTCTACAGTAAGTGCTTTACCTACTGAGTCATCAACCTAGCCCCTAGAAAGAAACTTCCTGCTGTGAGTAGGAATATGGAGAAAGATATATGTGAACATCCTCACTGTAAAGGGAGACCTAATTCCTCAACCCTACCCTTTGCCCCGACTCCACATCTCAACATACCATCACCAGTTTACAAAACACAAAACCAATAAACACTTGGACCTCAGAATTTTTAGCAACTTCCATAATAAAAGATCACCAAGGTCTCCCACAAGCAAATGTTACCATATTTCTTCTCTCTGGACATGAGAACATTTAGGGATTTTACACAGTAGTTCTTCTAGAAAGCAGTCATTCTATATACAAAGCCATTTAGGATTTACCATTCTCCAACAAATTAGTTCCGCTACCTCTTTTTGTCTCTACCATGAGCCAGAAAGAATTTAAGGTGATTTATTCAGAATATAATACATGACATAGTGACAACCAATCAATCATTAGAGCAATGAGAGAGAGAGAGAGAGAGAGAGAGAGAGAGAGAGAGAGAGAGAGAGAGAGAGAGAGAGAGAGAACAACATAAGGTCAGGCACCACTGGGCATGGTGGCACACACCTTTAATCTTAGCACTCCAGGAGGCAGAGGAATGTAGATATCTCTGCATTCCAAGCTATCCTTGGAGTTCCAGGACAGCTGGAGTTATACAGTAAGATTTTGTGTTGAAAAAGAAAAAAGAAAGGAATGTAAAAGTAAAGAATGGTAGACACAAAATAGTACCAGAAAGGCATCTTTAAAGTTTAAAGTGTGCCCTATACAATTTCTGCATTAAATTTCATATCCAATATTGATAGACAAACTTCTCTGAGATCAAATTTTATCAGTCACACTGAGTAGGAATAATACAAAAAATCAGGTCTAGTTAAAAATTACCTTCCAGGATTTGGGGTTGACATACTTTGCATGTGTGAAACTCTGCATTCAACTCCCAGCGAGAGAGAGAGAGAGAGAGAGAGAGAGAGAGAGAGAGAGAGAGAGAGAGAGAGAGAGAGAGAGAGAGAGAGAGAGGAAAAAGAAGGAAGGAAGGAAGTCAGCCAGCCAACTTTCAATTAAATCAGTATTTATTGAATATCTGTCTTCTATTTGAGCCATATAAGAATTTCTCTGAGAAAACAGGTTTCCTTGCTGGCATTCTTTAATCACAGTAGAGTAGCACATAGATATTGATTAGGCTCAAACTAGAGAAGTGGAAGGAATGCGGAGCTCTTAATTTCTGTAGTGATTCTTTTTACTTCCCAAAGAGTATGCAACTACTACCTTGGATCCAGAGGGCATTGACACAGAAGGTTATCCTTTGGCCACAATTTATATTTTCATTCAGCATGTATTTTTTACAAAATAAGAAAAAGAAAAGGGCATGGCAAAAGAAAAGAAAACATTTACAACTAAGACTTACCTCAGCTATCTTAATTTCCAGTCTAAGCACTGACTTCATGTCATGTTCAGCTCGAGAGCTATTAGCTCCTAAAAGCACTGCAGTGTCCACCATGAACTTATAAAGGGCATCCCGATACTGTAAGAGATAAAGAAGCAAGTGGCCATGACAACAGCCTGCTAGGAAGTATGTTTTAGAGATACGGAAGAGCAGAAACAGTAGGTGGAAATAAGCTTTCTTCATTTTCACTCTGTACTCAGAGTATACCAGCATTATGCAATGCCAGCCACCTACCTGCCACTTTTAGAAGAAAAATACGAGTGATGAGTGTTCACAGGACTATTTCTGTGACAGATAGAGTTGCTCAGGCATCAAACATCAAGCAAAATAGTTTTCTGGTAACTGGTGATATTATGGATAAAAGAAACATCTCCAAATGAGTCCAGAATAGAAAGGTAAAGGTCAGGTGTCTCCTTCCCAGGCAAGTGATGCTTTAATAAAGTAACGGGAAAGAACTGTGTCTAAAAGCAGAGGACCTGATCCATGAACACTAATGCGAAGTGTGATTTATTCCCATCCAGCTCCATTTACCTAGCTTCACACTAAGAAATAAAAGATGATTATAGTGATTGGAGTCCTGTGTCTTTTCAGTTTCAGTTTCCATAGAGTTGTCTTCCCTGGCTCAGGGTGAGAGAGGGAGAAATGATGATGAGAAACCTAGCAACTACCAAATACAAGATTTCTTCTCTAAGGTACACCATGACCCTGAAAGCTATTCTTAACTGTGTGACTCACCTTAAGACCTATATACTTCTTGGTAGATAGCCAGCCTTTTAATAAATGAAATTCAGTCAGCAAGCCTGGCTAATAGTCTTAATTGGAAAGAATGTTTTGCCCTTCCCGTCTACTAAAAAAGTGTTCAAGTAGTTCAATACATGTGTGAGGTGGCTGTACATATGATGAAGGAAGGTATATAAATGAAAAACTCAATAATGCTTGAGACTGTTTCTCAGTGTGTGCTCTCGTGATGAAGAAAACATGAAATAGCTGTAACATGAGGCAAGCAAAAATGTTTCTTAATAAAGCCACTACATGCATGAAAGCTGAAGAACTGGGAGATTGCAGCCCAGAAAATTTGGAGACATATCATTTGAGAGACATGGGGTTTGGGAACAGTAAGAGATAGGTCCTTCTCTTGAAGGAAGAACAAAAACAGGTAAATAGGGAGAGACAGGTTGAAAGCAGGCAATGAAGAGGCCTTGAGCTTCTTCAAAGTAATTTAGACGCTATCTTGAGAGAGAGATATACTCTTATATTTTTGGTTGTGAGCTTAGCCTTTAACATCTGGGCCATCTCTCCAGCCCAGAATTTAGACTCTATCTTGAGAGCAAGATATACTGGGAATGGTGGTGTGGGAACAGAACTTGCCAAGTGGTGCTAAAGGGCTATTGAAGTGAAGGTAGTCACAATTAAATATGAATGGCTGTACTTAAAGCCAGAGTGGACAGCAATATGATCTAGGGCAGTAGGGATAGAAAGGAGGGACCAGGTGGTTGGAGGAAGAATTGCTTGTAAAGGTGGTGTCACTCAGACTTGGTTAACTACTTATAAGGAGAGGAGATAATTTCAAGTGTGGTTGCTGAGATCACAGCAGAAGCAAAGGCTCCCTAGTCTAGCAAATGTTGACTCAAGAAGAAAAATTTGGAAACCCCCTTTGATGAGTATCCTCTGCCTGAAAGATGCCTAAGATCTTGGCTACTCTGCAGAGCCTTCCACATATAGAGGCTATCAGCACAGACCCAGGAGACCTGGGTATGAGGCTTGTTTGGAGGGGTAACAAAATTTCCAACGTGAATTCAAGTTGTCAAAATGAACTAGTCCTATCCAATGTCCAGGAAACTACACTGTTTCCAAGCTAAGTCTAGAATTCTAACCTGATCCATCCTTTCTGTTTCTCATTACCCATCATTAACCCAGAGCACATGCTAAAAATAGAGTCCCAGATCCCATCTTGTCTGCTAATTCAGAATCACCATGGCTTGATCCATATAAGAAGTTTCCAGGGTGATTTTTTTAAGCCAATACAGTTTTGAATATCCTTCAGTTTAGAAAATGATACTGAATGATTTGCTCTTCTGAGGATTGACTGCAAACTCATATCTTGGTCATTTCATTTGAATAATGGTATCTCCTCATCTAGGTAATGAGGGCACCAAACAGGGAACTTATAAAACCTTAATGTTCCTACCTCTACAAGACAGGAAGTAAAACTGTGTATTGAGAACCAGTGGTTCTCAACTCTCCTAATGCTGTGGCTCTTTAATACAGTTCCTCATGCTGTGGTGACCCCAACCATAACATTATTTCCTTGCTAATTCATTACTATAATTTTGCTACTGTTATTAATTGTAATGTAAATATCTGCTATGCAAAATATCTGATTTGCAATCCCCAAGAGAGTCATGACCCACAAGGTGAGAACCACTGGCCAAAACAAAAGATCTCTGCTTACTACACTGGGAATGTGCTCAGTGAAATTATGATGATAATTTCCAGGAAAGAAGCAGATATCTTATAGAAACTGATGAACCAAACAGCAGCCAGACAAGACATGTAGTTGAACATAAATAAAACTTACAGATTTGGCTTCAGTACTATTATCAAGGAAGTCTTCCCTCACAGCCAGGGAGAGTGTTGCTTGGTCCAACTGTTCAAACAAAAGCAGAAAGAAAAACAAAAAACAAAAAAACAAACAAAAAAGAAAGCATGTCATTGACATTTTAAATTGTTGTGCACCATATTAACAAGAGTCACGGGCTCATTGGCAGCCCAGCCATATTTTGAGTTTGTGTCACCATCACAAAAATCACTTCACTGCATTCAGAACTACACGCAAATAGGCACTTTGAGAGACCTAAAGTATAAGAGATGTGCCCCCTACTTTTCTGATTTATGCTTTCTTTTTTTTTTTTTTTTTTTTTTTTTTTGGTTTTTCAAGACAGGGTTTCTCTCACCTTTCCTGGAACTCACTTGGTAGCCCAGGCTGGCTTCAAACTCACAGAGATCCGCCTGGTTCTGCCTCCCGAGTGCGCCACCACCGCCCAGCTGATTTATGCTTTCTATCTTTGAGGTTTTGCCAACACTGAACAGTGCAAGGCTACTTGAGTTGGAATAGATATTAGAGATTATCTGACAAAAGCCAGAGAATTTATGATTTTCCCAAGCTCACATGGCTGAACAGAGCTCATAGTAAAATCCCCTCCTGTTTCCTGATCCATTACCGACACCACTGTAGTGCTTTGCAAATGCTCATCTGGTTGGAGCTGATGCATTAGGCTTTCTACATCCCCACCTCAAAAATAATGTACCTTTTTACGCAAAAAGAATCAACTGACATTTTGGAGAAATCTTTGTGACTTTTAGAAACTTCTCTGTAAAGTTAAGATAAGCTGTAGAAACACAAATAACTTTAATCTCAAGTATTTTATCCCCTTTTATACATAAAATCTATATAAAATTATAATTTTCCATAAAAATCCCTTTCATATGTAGCAAAGTCTATAAAAGGCCTAGTTATAGTGGTGTTATAAAATTTAAGGAAATACTGTTGGTTTTGGTTTTTTTTTGTTTGTTTTCGTTTTTTTGTTTTTTTTTTTTAGTAATGTTTTCAAACCATCCCTGTGCCTGTGTGTATTGCTAATTGGCCTAAAACAACCAAGTCACAAGCCATTCTGGCTTCATCCTCCTGTAATTCCCAAACTGCCATTGTTTCTTCCAAAAATGAAGTAAGCCAGAACCACAAAACAAAATATTTTGATTAAGATGCTTTGGCTTTCAATTAAATTTGGATCACTCAGTGACTCTTGTGAGCTCCAGTCTTGGAGGAAAGGAAACTATACAGATAATATCAAGAAAGTCAAAGGTTCTTCTCATGAAATGAAATTAAACCCACGGAAGGTAAAAGTCTGGATAATTCAAGTGAGGTTACCAGACCTTTTATAAACTTTCAGATTGTTATGGTTTCTAGGGAACATTTTAAATACACCAACAGATTGAATAAGGTCAGTCAACTAAATCTTATTAGAAACACACAAACTCCTGAGGCAAAGTCTTTCTTGAGAAACCCACACAAGTACATGGTATTGTTCTAGCTTTTAAAGTCCTTGCATTTATGATATGAATGCTTCAATTTCAAAAGAAAAGAAAATGTTCATTCCAGCACTTGAGAGGTATGTGGACTGATAGTTCAGACCAGTCTGAGCTGCAGAGTGAGTTACAGGATAGTTCAGGCTACATTTAAAAAAAAAAACATATGGTTTTAGAAAACCAGATACATTGAATTGAAGATGTGATTTTTGTCCAATTATAATTGGCATGCCAATTACAACAAAGTGTTTTAGGGGAGAAAGTAATAATACAAAAAGAAACATCTGAAAATTATGATCTAGGAATGGAAAAACAATACATTAGAGAAACTTCATTTCTAAGAGAATTTCTCTGGTTGACATCATGAATTTGGATTAGTGCTAGAAAAAATTCAGGCCATGGAATAGCAATGACTTGGAGTTGTCTTATACTAGGACAACACTGACCTTCCAAACAGTCTTTCAAGGTCACACATGCCACTTTTCATTGTTCCTGAAATTCCTACTCTTCCTATCACCATACTTAAGACGAGCATGAGCACAGGTAGCAAGGTGATGTTTTAGAATATGCCTTTCTGTTATTTCTTACAATTTTATCTCCCATTGAAATCCACAGCAAATCTCTACCATCTTGCCACAGGGGAGCTTTTCCAAAGACCATTATGTGGGCCAATCTGCATATCTTGAGGATGGAGGCATATCTGCCCATTAAAAGGAGTGCATTTTTCTATACTCAGAGGCACCATATGCTCTACTAACAGTAAAGTGGGTACATGTTCAAGGTCAAAGTTTAAGCTGTTTCTTACACAACTAAATCATAGGTCAAACAGGCATGTCAACTAATCAAATTGAAGAGAGGCCTCGTCCCCTCCTCCCTTCACCCAGGCTGAGCAAAGTGTCCCAGCATAGGCCCCAGGCTCCAAAAAGCCAACTCATGCACTAAGGACAGGTCCCGGTCCCACTGCCAGGGGGCCTCCCAAACAGTTCAAGCTCATCAACTGTCTCACTTATCCAGAGGGCCTAGTCCAGTTCCATGGGGGCTCCTCAGCTATTGGTTCACAGTTCATGTGTTTCCACTAGTTTGGCTATTTGTCCCTGTGCTTTTTCCAATCATGGTTGAGACCTCTCTTGCTCATACAATCCCTCCTCTATTGTTCAAATGCTCCTGGCTAGTTGATGGGCCATGTTTCAAGAGAAAGAGCCTCTTGGCATACGCCACTGTGGACCAGTATCTACCATAAAAACTCACAAAATTCAAGCGATCTAAACCAAATAGCAACAATGTCAAGTAAATGATAATTTAATCTTCCTTATCCACAGATAAAATGAGACTCAAGAGAGACAAAATAATACACATAGTATAAAGAGTAACTCTCAAAGCTGAACTGAGAGCCTCAGTGTCCTCAACACCAGAGCCAACCCTTGTTACCACACTCCTGTTTTTCAAACTATGTCCCACAAAGTCTAAATGGATTCAGGACTCCAAGTGCACATTCATTTACATTTTGTATTTAACAATTAAAAATTTTACATGTAATTTATTAGTGTGTATATACACATGCACCCATGTGTCATGTGTACATGTGGAAGTCAGAGGACAACTAGCATGTGGGTTCCAGGGATTGAATCCATCACATCGCCAGGCCTGTCGGAAAATGTTTTACCTGCTGAACCACTTCATGGCCCCCTAGAAACTGAAAACTAACAAAACAGCCAATGCATACACACAAGTTCTAGAACATTGGTAAGCCACCAATACACAAATTTTGTTGTCAGGTTCATTAGATTTCATATAGAACTCAGAACAAAATTGTTCCCTGCTATCTCTAGACACATGCTTAAAACTGTTTCATGACTATGAAAACTGTAGCTCTATGTTGTTCAGGGAGGAGGTTAATTCAGATGTGTGAACATTCACTCATGTAATTTGGTACAAACAGGATAGAACTAAAGCCAATGTGAGCTGCACTCAAATGCCAAGCAGTACTTGAACACTTCAGTTTGGAACAAGCTGCCATCTTGGCAAAAGAAAGCAATAACAAGTGTACAAGTGCCTTCTTACGTTTGGGAAGCATTCTATTATTGACAGTGTTTCTAGGACCAGTGTAACTGAATATTAAGTGTGCAAGGCAAATTGTTATCATGGTCCTCTGTTTCCCTTATTTTTCTATAAACTGACATTAAAGGTAGACACTGAACTAGTTTTAAGGGGTTTGTTTCTTGTTTTATGGTTTTGGCACAATGTCTTTGGTGATAGTGTGTTACTTCTGACTGGTATCAAGAGGCATACAATATCTAATTTTCTCATTTTTAGCAATGTTACTATTGATAGTTGAGTTCTAGAGACATCATTCCATGAGTTTCCCAAACTTTCACCTGGCCATTTTAGTAGCGATTGATGATAACTTCCTAAATCAACTGGCTCTTCAAAGATTTAAGTAGTAGTAATCTAACCCTTTTATTTATCCTGATTTATTTTTATTTTTAATTAGGTATATGTAGGATGGAGAGATATCTCAGTGTTTAAGAGCACATAGTGTTTGCTCTTGCAGAAGACCTGAATTCAGTTCCCAGGATCCATGTCGGATGGCTCAAAACCACCTACAACTCCAGCTCCAGGGAATCCAAGCCCTCTGGCCTCTAAGGGCATCTGTACTCACATCACCATCATCATCATCATCATCATCATCATCATCATCATCACCATCATCTCTCTTTCTTTCTGTCTCTCACACACATACATAACTAAAATAGAAAGGATAAATTTTTTAACTATAACTATGTTTATGTAAGTGTGTATGTGTGTAAGCAGGCACCTGAGGGTGCAAATACCCACAGAAACCAAAGAAGGCATCTAACGTTGGAGTACAGGCAGTTATGAGCCACCTGACATTGGTGCTGAGAAACAAACTCGGGTCTCCTGCAAGAGAAGTACGTTCTCTTAACTATGGAGCATCTCTTGAGTTCCTCTCCTGGATTTTCAAGCTGTGCTCCTCCTATAAGCGAGAACTTTGTCTCATTGGCTATTTGTTTATCCTGAAATCAATCAAATCCAGATTGTGGAGAAAATATATAGGAGAAATAATCCGGTTTCTTTGGCAAATAAGTATGGTTTAAAAAAAACAAAGAAAAGGGGGTGCCTGTTAAAGATTAAATCAGACATAGAAAGTGCACATGTGATTGATTCTTAATTTTAGCCTCAATCAAAATGCAGCTGTTTCTAGTTAGGGTTTAAGGATACATTGAGGGGCTGAAGGTATAGCTTGATGGAAGAACACTTGTTTGGCATGCATGAGGCCCTGGATTCTACCCTCACCAGTATAAAAAAAAGTGTTTAGTATAATTAGGAAAGTTGAAAACTAACTGTATTATTAGATGTTAAGTATGAAATTATGATTACATTTTGGTTGCGGTAAAAGTCTTTCACATTAGCTCAGGCAATGACATATTCACAGTGAGAAGATACATTTTAGACATGCTATAAAATGCTCCAGCCTCCAAAAAGGAGAGGTTTAAACTATGTAAAAATAGCACAAAGTTGAGGCTATTGAAGTTGGGTTCATAAACACATAGATGTTCATTGTTCATTTTTATTTTAGTTGGTAGTATTCTTCATGATAAAATATGAAAGAAATAGGTCAACTATTTGTCTAGCTCCAGAAATTGGTAAAAAATGAAATAGTTACCATTTGCAATGACGCATCATTGTATGAATCAAAATCATCTACCACTTCTCAGAGGGTGTAAATTACATTTGAATGACAATCTCTTTCTTACTTTAAAACACCATCGAAAGTATTTGGAAGAATATCATAATAGTTCTGTAATTGAGAATAATAGTCTTAAAATCTGGCTTTAAAAAATTGAGTGCTCTATCCACATAGAACAGGGGCAGATTGGACTGCAACCATCATTGTGTCTCACATAATAGCATTTCAAGATGGCTCAATACCATGTCGCTACTTCATCATCCAACACAGACACACAGCTGTCTCTGGAACTAAAACTTTCCTTCTGCATGAGAATTCTTTCAACAAGCAAAGATTTTTCTTGACACCTATCACTGTCTACACTTAGAGGTCAGGAATCTACAGCCTTCAGGCCAGCTCGTCACATAGTTATACCCATTCATCATCTAAACCTGCTTTCCCAGGTACAATGCCAAAGCTCAATAGCTGAAATAGAGACCAGATGGCTGGCAAAACCTCAGATCTGTACCATCTGTCCCTTTATAGAAAACACATTGCCCACCTCTTACTTAACTCCAAAAAAAAAAAAAAAAAAAAAAGAACTCCATGGTTTTGATTTTTGGAGAGATGGCTTATGTTGGATGAGGAAATACACTACATAGTTTTATAGTCCTATAGTTTTTATATTGATATATCCTTAATATGTTCTGCTTTGATGAAGGGCAGATTAGGGCAGAAATCAATGTTCAATAGCTTCATTATTATTCTTCCATGGAAGAAGAAAAAAACACAGGAAAGTGAATGCATGAAATGACTTGGGATATGTTATTTGAATTCCTACATCCTCCTTCATTGATGAATCTTTTGTGGTCTGTATCTTTCTGACAACCTCCTAATTTCACCAATGCGATCCACCTCGGGGCACATCCAACTGCTCCCTGCCTTTATGCTCATTCTCCCAGCAGAAAATGTGCTTAGAATAAATTCTGCTTTACCTTTTGAAAGGGAGGAGGACAGATTCAGATTGAACTTGACAATGGGTATGTAGGCGTGCACTCAAGTTGTTCCTGGAAGGGGAACAAGGAATCTGGCATGTGTTGTCCCTTCTGTCAGAGGAACGAGGAGGTGAGGCAAAGAGCAGAGTTCAGAAAGTATTCTATCATCACAGAAGACCCAGAGACCTCTGTCAGAGAGAATTTACATGCTCAGAGAAGCCATCTAAGAGTGAGAGCATGGATCACCTGAAAGCCACTCACGGGGTTCCTGAAAGGCTGACAGTTTGCTGCCAATCTATATTCGGCAAATCTGGGAGCAGGGCATAATTCTAGATCCTAAAGCTCAGCTGAATTTTTACCTCATCATTTCATTAAGCCAGCATGAATTTCTTTCTTTAGGAAAGCACCCACACTGGGGATTTGAGCACAGTTGGCAGAGTGGTTTCCTAGCATTCACAAGGTGGAGTCTCCAGCACTGCATAAAGATGGTATGGTAATACATACCTGCAATCTCAGCACTCAGGCGATAGAGGCAGGGGGCAGGAGTTCAAAGTCATCCTGGGTCAAAGTCAAAGCAAGTTTGAGGCCAGCGTAGGATACTTGAGGCTCTGTATATAAAAAGAAAAGAAAAAGACACCCTAAAGGGCTAATCTTAAAATGAACAAACAGCCCTGGCTATACCTTCAAAATATGTTCATTAGACGCCTTGTCGTCAGGGGACACATACAAACGGATGAACACAGAATTGCTGTATTGACCGCGGAATGTCGCAAGCGTTTGCAGTAGACTGAATTTTCTCTCTGACCAAACCCCTTCAGGACCAATATTAGCTTCAAGCACAGGCCAGCGGAAAGGTGAATGCCGCAAGATGTGGAGCAGTGGCTTGGCGTCTGCTTTTTCAATTGCTTCTGAAAGGAAATGGAAACAAAGGGCAAGTTAGAATTGTAAACTAGAAGCCAGGTGTGATGGTCCATGCCTCTAAGTCCTGAACTTGGGAAGAAGAGGCAGGAGGATCAGAAATTCTAAGTTACCCTCAACTCAATGCAGTGACTTCTCAAAGCCAACCTGGGCTCCATGATACCTTGACACAAAACAATTAAAATGAATTGCAAAGTAGATCACCAAGCTAGCATGCAAATTTATCTTCTCAAGAGAAAATTCCCATAAAGCCCTCTACTTGAAACTTCACCTGTTAAAGTGAGGGTAAGAGAAGTAGAATGAGTTGTGAATAACTATATGAGCAAAACTAACTATAACACTCTTTAGTGAACTTGCTGGATGGTCTCTATAATGAAGATGGGCTTACTGCATAGACCTGAGCCAATGAATGAAATTAAGCCAATGGTACTTATTACTGGCACTAAAGAATAACCCTAAATTAACAATATGGTTCAGTTAAGACAAGGATGCCCCCAGTGAACAGGTATTTCTAGCATATCCCCCAAATCCTAAATCAACTAACACACTTTCTAGAAACACTTGCTTCAACTCTGGAACGGCCTTGATCACCTTGAGGCCTTTGTCTCCCAATAAGAATAATAGTTAGGAGCCTGACATGCCTGGAAATATAAATGTCACTAGATTCCAGTAGTTTCTATGGAACGTAATTCTCCTAAGTATATGCCCTCTCAGGCTTTTTCCTGAGCCAGAATGGCCTGGATATGGATTCTGATTTTTATACTAGATACAATGGGGTTTTCCCTGCTGTCTTATTCAAATTTCTTATTTAGGAACTGATACCCAAATAATCCAGTCACAGAAATAAGATTATTTTCTTGGGGCTGGAAAAATAGTTCAGTTGTTAAGAGCATATGCTGTTCTTGCAGAAGACATGAGTTCAGTTCTCCACACTCATGTTGGGCAGTACACAACAGCATGAAACTCCAGGTACAACCTTACCTGACCTCCACCTGTACTCATGCACTCATGTGCACATATCCATACACAGATACTACATAATTATAAACATAAAATAATAAAAGCAAAATGTCTTTAAAAGATTATTTTTCCACTACAGCAGCCACAGATTGACTAAGAAAGACTCATCAAAATCCAGTCTTTGAGAATTTTTTTATTGCCTAAATAACACCTTTAAGCATTAATAGAATTTCAGTTCTCTCTTCCTTAAAAATACCTTTAACCACTAATAGAATTCTGAAGTATAAGGATCATAAATATTTATTTTCTTTATTACTCACTCTCATTCATGCAGGATGAATAAAGGATTTTGGCTTTCTGTACAGCTTCAGTGTCCCGCCTTCGACTGACTGATTTCTCCAGAAGTGCTAGGAAGGTGAAAATAGGATTCATTAGTATCCTCCTACATAGGATGTCAAATTGAAGGTCAGCCTCCAGAAAATTAAATGCAAAGACAGACAATTCTGGAAAATACAAGGTATGCAAACAGCAGGGGCGATTCCAAGCTGCTTGAGATCCAAATAAAAACAATTAAACATTATTTTATCCACAGTTCTCCTAACTCAAAAGAAACCAACTTCCGTCTGAGGCTAGGCTTTCTGCAGGGGTTAATTTCTTCTGCCACCTCCACAAAAGGAAGCAGTCTTCATTTATTAAAGAACCAAAACTCATTCAGTCTGCTGTTTCTGTACCAAGCAATATTCTCAATGGAGGTCATTTCATCTGGGTCAAGTTCCTTATGATTTTCTTCATAACTCAGCCTCTCAGGGAGGTCACCCGGAAAAAATTTTCCCATTACAAGTTTTATTCGGTGTTGCATAAACATGCCATGTACATGAAAAAAAAGTTGTTGCAACAGGAAATAAAGAATTGAGGTTGGAAAGCCTACTCAAATGAAAGCATTGTCTGAAAGCATGCCTATTCATACATGCAAAGTCCTGGATATGTAAGTGAGGCCATTTACAAAAACTGTTTGCCAGACCTTCTTGGAAAATTATTTTCTATTTATAAAATCATTAATAAGATTGTTTGAAGGTTAAAAAAATGGTTGTTGTCACTCTTCTTTCAAATAAGGACTCAGTGAAAACAAACTTCTTCTAAGGGAGGGAGAGAGAGGAGGAAGGGAGGAGTTTGAATTAACTTGAGAGCATCAAATGACCATCATGAAGCCATGTTGACAGATCCCTATGGTGACCGAAGCCCCTTTGGCACCTGCCTATTTCCACTATGCAAAACTGCTGCTGACAGGGAACACACTCGACAGCCTCCAAAATCAGTGGAAAAGCTGCTCCTATATCTCTCTGAAGAGCTTCAAGGCACAATGCACAATACTAATCAATTTGATCAAAAATCACACATTCCCAGAAGATCTGACTTCTAACCTACAAGTTCCACATTTCAAAAGCTGCAATCTAAAGATCTTGTCTAGGTTTCTGTTTTGCTTTGTTTTGTTTAAGATTTGTTTCATTTTTTTCCATGTGTCTATGTGTGTCTTTGTGTGTATGTATGTACTTGTTTACAAGTGCCAACAAAAGTCAAAAGAGGGTGCTAGATCCCCTGGAGCTAGAGTTATAGGCAGTTGTGAGCAGCCCAATGTGAATGCTGGAAACTGAGCTTGGGTCCTCTGCAAGAGCACCAAGCATTCTTCACTGCTGAACAGTCAGTCTCTCCAGGCGTACTTGGCTTTTGTTTTTATGAACAGCTGTACATAAACCAAGCCCATAACACTAGATAGATTATAGCAAACTAAACTCTGGTTGAATGTGAGTATTTTCAATTACTTGTTTGGTGCATCTTGTGTATCATTACAGCAAGAAAAGTTGGATAACTTGCTCTAGAAATAAAGGTTCATTTTTGTGTTTTTTCCTTCTTCAACCAACAAGGTTCTCAAACCACATCCATACATACTTCCACTCAAGCCATCTCACATGTCTTTCTGCCACATTGCTTATGCAGGTTATAGTCATTAGACTACTAGAAAAACACATTCAGAAGTAAATAATCCAAATTTCATTTAGGGTTTTGTCTTAGCGTTTTCACTGCTATGAAGAGATACCATGACCATTGCAACTCTTATCAAGAAAACGTTTAATTGGGGTGGCTTGATTACAGTTTCAGAAGTTCAGTCCTATCATCCTGATGGGGAGCATAGCAGCATGCAGGCAGACTTGGTGCTACAGGAATAGCTAAAGAGTCCTACATCTTGTAGGCAACAGGAAGTAGACTAAACACTGGGCTGGGTGATATCTTGAGCATAGGCAAACTCAAAGCCTGCCCCCACAGTGATACATTTTTTTCCAACAAGGCCACACCTCCTAATAGTGCCACTCCCTTTGGGGGCCACTTTCTTTCAAAATGCCACAGGTTCTGATGATGTTCCAGTGTTATAATCATGCTGCAGGCCACAGTCATGAGGGCCTGAAGGATCAAGAAACAAGCCACAGGAGCAAAAAGAAGCACTGGTCTCTAATATTTACTGGTGCGTGTTTCCAATGCATACTGTAGATCACAGGAAGAAGAGGACACACATAGGTTGGACAGATCAATGCTAAAATCCTAACCATGCACAAATATAAGTAATTTACATTGGATAAAATTCTGGTTTCTGTACGAGAATTTGGATTTTCAAACAGATTTAGCTAATGGCAGGTTCTTTGTCACATCCTTTCTCTTCTGCTCTCCCCTTTCTCTCTGTATCAAAGCAGGCAGAAAAGATTGCTATGCAGATAGTGATGTGGCAATCAGCTCCCAGCACCACCTTCTTTATCTCTGCATGTGAATTAGTAAGAAGAGGAATACTATCAAGCCTGGAGAGTCATTAAGAAGCAGAAAATAATACCTGCCTATCACAAGCAATTATTCAAGTTATTAAAATGTCTGCAAAATGTGGAAAGGGCTCAGAGGTCACCCATGCAGGACTTTCCCAGCATGGCCAGTGTTGTTCAGTGGAGGATTTTCAATCCTTCCTCTTCTTTCTTATAGAAAAAGAAAATGCCAATTCATAAAATCTTATAACAGCCTACCTCAAACTTCAAAATTGGCTAGAGAAATTGTTCTCTTCAAAGTATCTTAAAACTGCATATAGTAAGCCGGGTGATGGTGGCAGCACAGGCCTTTAATCCCAGCACTCAGGAGGCAGAGGCAGGCGGATCTCTGTGAGTTTGAGGCCAGCCTGGTCTACAGAGTGAGTTTCAGAACAGCCAGGGCTACATAGTGAGACCTTATCTCAAAAAACAAAACAAAACAAAACAAAACCATACAAAAAAAAAAACTTCATATGGTAGGTAGTATTCTCCTCACTAAGCTCAAATAAAATTGGTTTTAAAAAATAAGGCAGCTAAGTATGGTAGCTCAGACTTGTCACCCCAGCCCTAGGGAGGCTAAGGCAGGAGGATTCCTATGAGTTTCAAGTCAGTTCGGAGTAAAGAGTGAGATGTGCCCCAGAAAAAGAAAAAAGAAAGAAAGAAAACCGTATCAGGATGGTGGGCTTCCAAATCATACAGACAGGAGCTACAGTTGCAGTTCCTCCTAGCTACAACGGAAGCAAGTTATCTAATCTCTCTCCAAATTTTGTTTTTTTATCTGCAAGTTTGGGTGATAACTATACACCCCAGGGTTTGATGATGATTTTCAAACTGTAATGCACTGAGAATTTCTAGCTCAGAGCCTAGGCACATGATAACGTCAGTGGTGGCTAGGCTGTGGATGTGGCTCAGTTGGTAGGACACTTGCCTAGCACGGAAGAAGTCCTAGGACTGATACCAGCACTGAATAAATTGGGCATGGTGGTGCATGCCTGTTATTCCAGCATGCAGGAGGAAGATGGAAACTTCAAGGTCACAGGTACATAGCAAACAATCTGAGATACACGAGGGCCTAGCTCTCAAAAAAAGCAAAACAAACAAAAAAGTGATAGCTTCTTCTGGATGACAGACCAAGTCGACCATATACAAAATTGGATCATTATCAACCTTCCTAGTGTTTCCTCAATAACTGTTTCTACTTTTCTCCTCCTGTTTCAGGTGTGGGTGGCTATCAAGACATTCCCTCTCTGCATTGGATTCTTGCCCGAAGGATCACTGCTCTAGCCACTTTGCAGAGCTCTGCAGGTCTATACATTTCTTCTGCTTCCATAACATAGGAAATGCTAGATGATGAGACCTGTCTTGTAGTCAGTAGTAATCTCAAAGCTGCTCTGCTTATGTTCTTCATCCTGGACAGCAAGGCATTTTTTCTAAATACAAACATTTTCAATCAAATTATAATATGTATTCAACAGAAAAATGTCCAGATCATAATCTGAAAGAATTCTACAAAGTAAACACACAAAGTAAGCAAGACTGCTACCAAAATCCCAGAAGCCCTATGGTCCCTCCTTCTTATCACTTCCCCCAACCAGGATTACCCTTTTGGGTTTGATATTTTTGTTTGGTTTTGTGACCTTTCACTGAACCGAAGACCTTGTGTATGCTGAGCAAACACTCTACTATTGAGCCTTACTTCCAAGACCAATGCTTACTCAAATCTGTTTCAGATACTTGCATAATTTAACTTCTTCTTTTGATTTATAGAAGATTCCCATATAGTCTCCACATCTCCTTTTTGAAGACTACAAAATCTTCTCCCATTCCATAGTTCTTATTTTCTTACTGGTATCTTGTGATGAACTGAAATTCTGAATTTTAATGTAGTTACATTTGTCCATTTCTTCTTTTATGATTAATACTATTTGTTATTTAAAAATATCTACCCCCAATTCATGACAATGGCCTACACTTTCATCTAGAATCTTCATTGCTTCTTATTTGTACCTATAGCCCATTTATAATTTCTTTTTGTCCATGGTGTGGACAATCAAGATTGACCTTACCAGGGATGAGTCATGAAAAGGGTTTAATAAGTAAGATATATTGGTCATTTCATCTCAAATGATATTATCAAATACATTTTGGCATGAAAAAAATGGCATTGGCACTCTCGGTATGGACCTAGCTTAGCTCTTTCCCACTGACCTGCTCAGCCTTTCCTTCTAGCCCATTGTCGTTCCTTTGTGTCAGCTGCCTATCCCCAGAAACACCTTTTACTAGGGACCCCCAGTATTCACACCGGGCTGTAACTCAGGCTATTCTCACTCTTTCCTACCACCCCTTATACATTTATCTCCAGAGTTAATCTTAGTCCTATAGCAGCCTGCTTGCAGAAGCCCTGCCTCCCATCACACCTCTATTCCCTGGGGACTCTGCCTCTTGGTTCTGAACAATTCCCCTAGCAATTTCCAACATACCCTCTCAGCCTTTCCTCCTGGCCAATCTTCATCCCTTTCTGCCACCCACCAACCCATCAAAGCACTCTACCAGGGACCCCACAGCCAGCATACTTGCCTAGGATCCCAAGTAGACACAGCAACCAAAGAACAGATCACCCACCCTACAAAGACAAGACTAGATATCAAAAGCAAAAAATATCTCAAATGTCATAACTCCTGATGCCTAGACACTAGTGAGAAAAACACAAACATGAACAGCCAAGACAATGTGCCTCCACCAAAAGTCAGTAACTATTACAGCTGGCCATGAGAAGTGTAATATAGCTAAAGTACGAGACCGGGATTTTAAAATACTGATTATGAATATGTTTAAGGACCTTAAAGAAGATATGAACAAATCCCTTAATGAAGTCTGTGAAAATATAAACAAACAGTTGAATGAAATAATAAAAAAAATAATTCAAGACAGAATTCAACAAAGAATCTCAGCACTCGAGAGGCAGAGGCAGGTGGATCTCTGAGGTCAAGGCCAGCCTGGTCTACTGAGTGAGTTCCAGGACAGACAGAGCTATGCAAAGAAACCCTCAAAAAAACTAAAAAAGCAAAAAAAAAAGAAAAGAAAAGAAAAAGAAATAGGATCACTAAAGAAAGCCTAAACTGAAAAAAAAAAGAAAAAGAAATGAAAATTTAAGAAGTCAAAGACCTCAGAGGTACGCCTCACCATCATACTATAAGACATAAAAGAGAGAATCTCAGATACCAAGAATCTCAGGCATAAAACATCCCGAAAATCTGGAACACTAAGACCAAATCTATGAATAATAGAAAAAAGGAAGATGAAACCCAGGTCGAAGGCACAGAAAATACTTTTAACATACAAGAAATTTTCCTAACATGAAGGAGGTGCCTATCAAGGTACAAGAAGCACACAAAACACCAAATAAACTGGCCCAGAAAAGAAATTCTCCACAGCACATAATAATCAAAACACTAAATGTACAGAACAAAGAACATTAAACGCTGAAAGGGTAAATGGCCAATTAGCATATAAAGGCAGACCTATAAGAATTACACCTGACTTCTCAATGGAGACTCTAAAAGCCAGAAGGGTCTAGACAGATATCATGCAGACTCTAAGAGACCACAGACACCAGCCCAGACTACTATGCCCAGCTAAACTTTCAATCACCATAGATGAAGAAATCAACATATTCCATGATAAAGTCAAATTCAAGTAGTATCTATCAACTAATCTGTCTCAACAGAAGGCATTAGAAAGAAAACTCAAGTCTGAAGAGATAAACCACCACCCAGAAGATACAAAGAATAAATAACTGCAGACCAGCAAATAAGAAGAGGAAGAAAAAATAAAACCTAGATAACAAAATAACAAGAATCAATAAACTAAACACTGCTCATTGATAACTCTCAGTATTAATGGCCTCAAATCTCCAAAAAAAAGACACAGAATAACAAATGAATTAGAACACAGAATGCATAATTCTGCTGCATCCAAATCACATACCTCACCATCCTCAAAACAACTAAACTGAGAAATGCTGGAGTTAAATAATGTCATAAGTCAAATGGACCTAGCAGATATAGAATATGTCACCCAAACACAAAAGAATATATTTCTTCTCAGCACCACATTGAACTTTTTCCAAAATTGGCCACATACTTGGACACAAATCAAATCTCAACAGACATAAGAAAATTAAAATAACATCTGCATCCTATCTGACCACCACGGATTAAAGCTAGATATCAACAACAACAGAAACAACAGAAAGCTTACAAACTTATGAAAACTGAACAACTTTCTACTGAATGAAAACTAGGTCAACACAGAAATTTAAAAATAAATTAAAGACTTTATAGAATTGAATGAAAATGAATATACAACATACCCAAACTCATGGGACACAATGAAGGCAGTTATAAGAGGCACATTCATAGCATTAACTGCTTACTACGAAATTTGGAGAGATCTTACATTAATAACTTAACAGCATACCTGAAAGCTCTAGAACAGTGGTTCTCGACCTGTGGGTTGCAACCCCTTTGGAGTCACATATCAGATATTCTGCATATCAGATATTTACATTATGATTAATAACAGTAGCAAAATTACAGTTATGAAGTAGCAACAAAAATAATTTTATAAGGGTCACAGCATTGGGAAGGTTCAGAACCACTGCTCTAGAACAAGAAAAAATAGCATCCAAAAGGAATAGACAGCAAGAAATAAATTCAGACCCAAAAATCAATAAAATCGAAACAACAACAAACAATACAGAGGATCAGAGAACTAAGAGTTGATTCTTTGAGAAAATCAGTAAGATTGACAAACCCTTAACCAAATTAACAAAAAAAGGGAAGATCCAAATTAATAAAATTATATACAGAAAGGGGAAAACTACAACAAACAACAAAGACATCCAGACTTGATGTCTTAGCTAGAGCAATGAGACAACTAGCTCTAGCTAAGACTACAAGTAGTATACTGAATAGGTATGGAGAACCTGGAAATCCTTGTCTTGTTCCTGATTTTAGTGAAAATGCCTTGAGTTTCTCACTGTTTAGGTTGATATTGTCTGTGTGCTTGCTGTAAATCTCCTTCATTATGTTGAGGTATGTCCCTTGTATCCATAGTCTCTCCAGGACTTTTATCATAGAGATTTTTTGGATTGACAAAGGCCTTTTCTGTATCCTATGAGATGATTACCTAGTTTTTGTCTTTCAGTCTCTTTACATGGTGGATTATGTTTATCAATTTATGTATGTTGAACCATGCCTGCATCTCAGAGATGTAACCTACTCAATCATCGGTACTGGATAATATTTTTGATATATTCTTGTATTTGGTTTGCAAGTATTTTACTGACAATTTTTGTATCCATGTTCATAAGGGATATTGGTCTGTAATTTTCTTCTGAGGGGTGGTCTTTGTGTGGCTTAGATATCTGAGTAATCATGAAAAGAATTAGAAAATGTTCCTTCAATTTCTATTTTGTAGAATAATTTTAGAAGTATTAATGTTAACTCTTTTTTGAAGGTCTGATAGAATGCCACACTGAATCTTTCTGGCTTTAGATTTTTTTTCTTGGGGGAGTGGGGAGAGTTTGGGAGACTTTTAATTACTGCTTCAATTTCACTAGGGATTATGGGTCTATTTAAATAGATTATTTTATCTTGATTAACTTTGGTGGGTTGCAGATATCAAAAAACATATCAATTTCTTTCAGATATTCTGGCTTGGTAGAGCACAGATTTTTTTCTTATAGAAAGGTTTTATTTTATATGGAGTAAGTAACAAATAATGATTTTTATTATATTTTTTGTTATTTAAAACAATTTTTAAATTTAAATATATTTGAGTCATATTCTTCCCCTCCCCCAAGTCCTTCCAGATCCTCTTCTCATCCCTACCCACGCAACTTTACGTCTTCTCAAAACACAAACAAAAGCCCAATATAACAACAAAACTCCCCCAAACCAAGAAAACAAAATAAAATACCACCACACCAAAAAAATTAAAAAATTAAAAAACACCAAACTATAACCACACAAAAGTACGTACAAAAAAAATTGTGGTGTCCATTATATGTTGGTCAACTACTCCTGAACATGAAGCCTGCCCTAGAGTGTTTGATATACCCAGTGTTAATCCATTGGAGAAAACTGGTTTTCCCTCTCCCAGAAGATACAAATGACAGTTCAGCTGTTAACCTTTACCCTAATGGCTAGGTTTTCATTCATTCATTCATTCATTTTTCAATATAACAAAATAAAATATAATAAGAAAACAAAAGCTATCACTTTGGAGTTTGACACGACAAACCAACAGAAGGAAAAGAACTCAAGACAAGAGATAAGAATCAGAGACCCACTTATTCACACATGTAGGATCTCATATAAGCTCAGAGGAACTGATGTCCATCTGTGCATGCTGTTTCAGGCTCTGTGAGCTCATATGAGCTTTGCTAATGCTGATTTGGAGGGTCTTAAATATATATGTGTCCTTATAAGTCTCTGGATTTCCTCATTGTCTGTTGTAATGTCCTCCTTTTCATCTCTAATTTTATTAATTTGAATCTTCTCTCTGTGTCTTTTTTTTTTTTTTTTTTTGGTTTTTCGAGGCAGGGTTTCTCTGTGTAGCTTTGCACCTTTCCTGGAACTCACTTGGTAGCCCAGGTTAGCCTCGAACTCACAGAGATCCACCTGGCTCTGCCTCCCGAGTGCTGGGATTAAAGGCGTGCGCCACCACCACCCGGCATCTCTGTGTCTTTTAATTTCACTAAAAGTTTCCTTTTTTATTTCATGGTGCATTGTATATGTTTCTTGTGGGATTTTTTCTTGTTTGTGTTTTGTTAATTTGTTAAAGACCGAGAAAGAAAGGTCACAAAATTGGATGGGTGAGGTGGTAGGGTGGATCAGGGAGGAACTAGGGAAGGAAAATCATAACCAGAATACATTGTATGAAATTTTTTTCAATTTAAAAAAAAAACTGCAAAACAAAGAAAAGTTATAAAAGTAAAAAGCCAGCATTGACAATGGTTATTCTCCATTAGGTTGACTACCATTTTAAGCAAGGACTGGTCACGTCAAGTCTGAAGACCCAAGGCCTAAAGCTTGGCACACAAAGCTAGTGCTTAGCAAATACTGTCTGAGTTGAATTTCTGATAAGAAAAGACAGAATTTTACATCAAATACACAAGAAGTGTGAAAAGCTAAACTAACTACTTTTATTATTTCTTTTTATCATGAGCAATTTCCTGGCCATGCTAGCACTATAATCAATCTCTGGTTTTGTTCACATTCCAGTCTGCATCATCTAAGACTTCACTCACCTGTTTCTGTGGATACTAGTTTAATTTTACCAATTATCTCAGATTAATCACCCGTTTTCAATGTTCTGCTTTTCAGTACTGGGAGGAAAATGCTTCATGTTCTTTTTAACTTGGCAGTCCAGAGAACATCAACCCTGTTCCCTTGATTTACTCCTCCTCCTCAAATGGCATTTATTGAGCATTGTAGAACTAAGAAGAAATTTTCAAAGGATGACGACATTCCTGAGGACATCACAATACCCTTGGGAATCAGAAGTTAACAACAGCCACAGACAGTTAAGGTCAGTCACTTCAAGTTTGCAACATTTAGGAACTGCCCAATAAATAGTCCTAAAATTTCCATGTGTGCATGCAAAGGTTCAGGTACATGAGTAAAAATGTACCAAGGACCTTGGTACTGATCCAACACCATGGAGAGCTTTCCAGGGCACCTCCTTTCTATTCTTTCTCCAGCTCCTATGAGATGTCTGAGATGTCTCTGTGCTCCGTGTCCTCACTCTGAAAGGAATCCTTGGGCTGTTAAGAGACCAGTGAATGCTAGAGCTATTTGCTTAATTTGCTTAATTTGCTCTTGAAAACTTTCACATCAACTTCACTAGGATAAATTCTGAAATTTCATTTAGATTATGCCAACACTTCTCCAAGGGAATACCTTCTTAATTCTAGTGAGAGAAAGAACATGAAAATTCAAAACTTTGCAACACCAAAATCTGTAGTGGAAGTTTCCACACCTAAATAATGAAGAGAATGTTCTCTAGACTATAATTATATATATAAATAACATGGCCTGATTTCTCTTTGGGTGATACTTAAAGGACTTCAAACCAAGCCTGCTTTCTAGACTCCTTGGCTTATTTACTGTACTGATTTATTTTTTTTTTCATCTTTCTAATTCACCACAGCAAACAGCATGGGTATTAAAGCTTTATACAGTTAAACACAGAGACTCTAAATAAGCTCCTAAAATTCAATATTATTCCCTTTAAAAAATAAAACTCAAGTTAACCAAGTCATGGTCCATGGATCCTCCAGCCCTCATATTTTTACACAAATGGCATGACACTCGGCTTTAGAGTTCCTTAGCCCTGCAGCCAGTCAAGCATGGGATTAACTGAGTCTGCTTGACATACCGAAAAGACAATAAGAACCAATATTTCTCATTCTTCTAGAAAACTCCTAGGTAGTTTTCTAGAAGAATATAGGGAGAGAAACTGTCAGGATGATTTCCTACGTTCATTTTTTATGACCATCTTAAAAGTAATAATTGTTCGTTAGCCTCAGCTTACGTGAAAGGGGCAAGGATGATTTTAGGAGGATTAAAAACTTCTAACTCATTAATCTAAGTCATAGGTTACCAAATAACACAAAATACCCCTTTTAACACAAAGGACCTCTTTGTCCAGAAAAAAATCAATTTTATAAAACTGCCAGATACTACAAAACTCTGATGGAAAGTAATTATTTTATTATGTTCACTTATAAGTGAATTAATTTATAAGGATTACACTTATCAAGGTTATGGTTAAAATAATTTAAATTTTAGCATTGCTCTTAATAGCACAGTATTACAATGGATCTGCCAATATAATATTTAAACTCAGGAAAATAACTCCCCTATTTCAATAATTCAACGTAAAGCCTGCTCTGAAATTGAAGCCATTAAAATCCACCTTCAGTTTCACCTACAATAAAAATTCTAGTTACCTTTTTTCCCTGCCTATTTCAACCTTCTTAGGCAAAGGCTACGCATGGTTACATACGCCTTGCAGTGGTCCTTCCTGAGTAGTCCTGAGATAGTCAAGGACCCAATAATGGTACTGTTGATTAGTAAGCATCTGTGATGTGTCCAGTATATTGTTCTTAAGCAGAGTTAACCTACCAATCATCCCTAAGAGATGTATCATTTATCCTACTCTGAAGGTTGAAAAAGTAAAAATAAAAGACTCTTAAGAAGTTATCCAAGGAGATTCAGCTACTGAAAATTAGAATTTGGACCTGGACCCAATTCTGGAACTCTTGTTCAATTGACCATCAGATACTTAGCAAAATTCCACAAGTTGCTTTCCTTGTGAAGTAACTATGCCTTCCAATGCTAGACCAGAAACACCAGTGCCTTTGTAGAATTTCCCAACAGATCCTTCAACCATACCAAGTTATATACAGTCTTGCTTTTACAATGGAGAGACGACTTTGTACTCAGCCTCTCTTTTGCTCTGCAATTCTATTTTGTGACCAGGAATATAGATAGGTTCCTGGGGCACCCAGTCAGAGATGAAAGAATTGGAGAACTTAGAGAAGAACCAAGTTAGCATGTGTTCAAGGCTTCTTTCTCTTCATATCATTTTCTAATCCAAGCCATCGATATCCAAACTTGAGTGGGCATCACTATTAGGAGAGATTAAAGCACAGATAGCTGGGTCCTTTTGGAGTATCTGATTTAGTAGGTCTTGGGTGGAGATTGTGATTTTACACTTATTTTTTATTGTTGTTTTTTGTTTTTGGTTGGTTGGTTGGTTGGTTGGTTGTTTTGTTGTTGTTGTTTTGTTTGGTTTGGTTTGGTTGGTTGGTTGGTTGGTTTTTTGGTTTTTCAAGACAAGGTTTCTCTGTGTAACAGTCCTGGCTGTTCTGGTACTTGCTCTGTAGAGCAAGCTGGCCTCAAACTCAGAGATCTGCCTGCCACTGCCTCCTAAGTGCTGGGATTAAAGTCATGTGCCACCACCTCCTGGCCGTTTTACACTTCTAATGAACTCCAAGTATTGCTGATGTTGCAGGTCCAGAGAACACACTTTGAAAACCACTACTTTAAACCAACATCACTTATCAGTCAGTAATTGCTGGTATCTAGAATCCTATCCCACTCAAGATCAAGTAAGGTGGTCTTAGTTTTCCTTTGTTCAGTCTACAACTCTATTTCTTTATTGTTTTTGTTTGCTGTATGTGTGTACATGTATATACATGCTCATGTGTGTGCAAATGGACATGTTTGTATATGCAAGAGAAGGTCAGGGCATAATCTCCACTATCACTCCTTTGACATCATCCATCTTTTTGGTGTGTATGTATCTATGTGTGTGAATGTGTCTATGCGTGTAAATGGCATGATGCATATGTGGAGGTGAGATGGCAACCTTGAGTGTTGATCTTTGCCTTCCACTTTGCTGTTCTCCAATGTTTATTCCAGTCCACCTGGCCCATGGACTTCTAAAGATTCTCCTGTCTCTACCTTCCATCTTACCAAGATCACAGACATGCCCTACTGCATCTGCTCAGCCTTTCCATGGTGTCTTGCCATTACAAAGCACCATGGCCAAAGCAACTTATAGAAGAGTTTATTAGGGCTTACAGTTTCAGAGGTTGAGTCCATGATCATCACACCAGGGAGCTTGGCAGCAGGCAGGCTAAAAGTTTAGATCTTAAGACACAACCATGGGGAAGTGAGAGAGTTAACTGGAAAGATATGGGCTTTTGAAACGTCAAAGCCCAACCTAGTGACACACCTCTAAAAAAAAAAAAAGCACCTCTGAATCCTTCCAAACAGTTCTACCAACTGAGGACCAAGTGTTCAATTATATGAGCCCATGAGGGCCATTCTCATTCAACCCACCATATACAGGCTCTGGGGATCTGAACTCAGGTCCTTACATTTGCATGGCAAGTACTCTCCCAAGACCACCCATCCCTTTTTTTTTTTTGAGACAGCATCTCTCACTGGCCTACAATGTGCCAAGTAAATTAGGCTGGCTAGCCAACAAGCCCATGAATCTGCTTGTCTGACTTCCTAGTAATAGGATTGCAAGCATTACTCCAGGAAAGCTCACTTTTTTAGATGGATTCTGGGGACAGAATTCAAGGCAAGAATGTTACCAACTGAGTTGCCAACCCCCCTTTTTTCTCTTCTGCTTTTGTTGTCTGCAGGTGTGTGAGGGAGTATCATTTGTTTGTTTTTGAGGCAGGACCTCTAGTTTCAAATTCCCTACGTAACCAAGAAGGACGCTGAACTTCTGATCCTTCTGCCTCCTGTCTCCACCTCCTGGTCACATAGGATTATATGTGTGCACTATCATACGAGATCTTAAACAGTGCTGAGGATCAAGCTCAGGTCTTTGTGCATACCAGGCAAGTATTCTACCAACTGAGCTACACCCCAAGCCCTACACTAAATGGTTTGTTTCATCTCAGGAAGTGTCTGCTTATATTTTGGTTTTAGTTCCTAAGATTTGCCAGTCCCAGATTTAGAAACATCCTTTCTAAAAAGTAAAGTGCACTAGGGGTTCAAGGTGAGGGTTGATTTACTGGTTTGGGTGGGAGTGATCTATGCTGTACCAGGAAGATTTCCAAATTAGAAAAAAATGACATAGGATATCTGTTTTCAATTCTAGCTTGTATAACACCCTATAGAGGAAAAGAGGAGAATAAATAAATATGGTATCTCCCAAATCCTAAGAAGTCTGAGCTCCAGACTTCGTGATTTCTCTCTCATCTATGAAAGCAGCATCAAAACACTGTAAACATAGGTTTAAAAAACCACATCTCAACTAACCCCTGCTTTGACTTCCATCTAACATAAGGAGGTGAGAGGTGGACAGGTTCTATTTCTGGCTTTTCAAACCATAATGTGTGGTCTAGTGAGACTAACTCCTGAAAATTGGGTTGCTGACAGTGGAGGATTAGAGGTTATGCTCCCTTGTTTCTCTGTCCAGTCTCTTCTCCCCGCAAAGAGAAGCAACAGGCCTGTTAGCATCACCAGAGAACTCCAAAGGTAAAAGGACTGAAAGCATGTGTGCTAACTACTGTGCCCACCAGATGCTATGATGGCTCCCCGTCAGATGTTGCCCCTGACTGAGGGCACTTGGGAACATCCTGTGGTCGGAGAGACCAGAGGCAATGAAGGTAAGGCAATGACCCTTCCTGCTACTTAAGGAAAACGGAGAAAAAGATAATCAATACGCTTCAGAGTTTCCTGCAACTAAGTCTGCCTTCATTTGGATGGGCACGATGGGGTCTGATGAACTGATGTCCAATACATCAGCCTCCACCTCCAAGCTATTCTCCACAGGCAGCCAGTATGCTTCGGCAGAACACATCACTCATCAGGTCCCTCGACATGACATTTACAAATGGCTTCCCATTGCCTTAGGATAAAGTCTAAGATCTTTACACAGCCTACAAGGCCAGCATGCTCTGGCCCCTGCACTCTTCTTCTGTTTTGTCTTTTGGCCCTCTTCCCTTCCAAGTCAGAGCTCTAAGCACACTGAGCTTCTTGCATTTCCTCAAAGGCACCAGCTGGACAGAGCCTCCACTCCTGCAGTTCTTTCCGCCTGGGTTAAAATCGGAGACATTTGAAATGGTAGACCCATAATCTGTGGGGGACAAATTATATGGCTGGATTGGTTTGGGCAAGTCACATAATTTCCTTGACCTTCACTTCATCGGATGTAGGGCAAAGACAAAAATAAGCGATGATGGCTGCCGACATCCCAGAATTAGACTAAAGACTGATGGCAAAATGATTCTCTAAAGGAACAAACAGTATAAAAATGCTGGGGCTGTAGGGAAATGAATTATTATGAATTTAGAATGGACCAGCAGGTAGTAGAAGCAGTTCAATTTGGAACTTAATCTAAACAGCCCCTATAGGAAGTCTCTGCAGTTAGTAATATACACAAAATTGCAGCTATGTTTCTCTGCCAAAAATGTCTGTTCCTGTACCTATCATAACTATTCATTAAAGAAAACTCTCATTTATTCTTAAAATCATATTTGTTATTTTTATTTCTGTGTATGCGCGTGAAGCTATGTGAGTTTATATGCACCATGTGCCTGCAGGCAGCCAGAGGGAGTCAGATCCCCTGGAACTGGAGTTACAGAAGGTCGTGAGCTGCCTGATACGGATGCTGGGAACTGAACTCGGGTCCTCTGCAAAAGCAATATATACTCTTAACTGTGGACTCATTTCTCAGGCCCATTTCATCTCATTTTATTTTTAAAAGATCTATGGATCTTTTGAAAGTGCCTCCCACTATGTAGACATCAACACCAATGAGGCTTTCCAAACTTATTTGTGACAAGTTATTCTCCAACTAACATACAATTAATTTTCCTCTTATGAGAAGTGTCTTTTTACAATGTCCTACTACATATCAAAGTAAACAGTCCATCATTACTAATTCATTAAGCATCCACATAGATGCTATTAATCATGATGAACTAATGTAATATTAATGGATAGGTTGTAAATCTGCAATTGCATGTGGATTTCCTAATAAATTCAAGTTTTCCATGTTTTTGAGAAGGAAAGCAAAAGAAAATGAAATTAAAGAAAAATTAAAAAAAAAATCTTTCAGAAAGAAATTAAGGGAAGGAAATTTCTCTCCTTGTAGCAGAAGAGAAAGTTTCTTGTTTTCTTTTTTATCCTCCAAAAAATCTTTGTATTTACACAGTACAATGATATTTGAAACATGCAGGTTTTCATTTAAATGATATAAAGGAAGAAAAGATTCAAACACCCACACACCCTGGAGAGATCCTGAATTTTTCCATGACAGGCTGTTTCATTTGATGTACTAAAGCCCAGCTAGCTACTCAATACCCATACCTAGCAGAGTGGGCAGCATCCGCGACTTGCCAGCACTGTTCACTCTCAGGCTCCTTCTCAGATCGATTGAATCAGGTACCGTGCCGGGCTGTGTAGATCTGTAATCCCAGCTAATTGTGAGTTCAAGGACAGAATGGACTACAGATCCAGTTCAAGTTCAGCTAGACAACTTAGTGAAACTCTACCTCAAAACAAAAAAAAAGGGGGGGAGGGAAGGGGCTGAGGCTGCAACTACTTAGTAGAACAGTGCTTGCCTAGCATGCATGAATTGCTGGGTTCAATTCCCACTACTGCAAAAATAAAAAGTGTGTAACTCATATATCACATTTCATCAATTCCAAAATGAACACTTTTTCCCATAGTATCATCTCTGAAACTGGACTTTGTTTTCAAATAAGCTACCATAGCTTATTTGAAACATAGCTACCATTGCCTGACTAGGCACTATCGTGATGACAGTTACTATTCAAGTCAGTACTTGAAATGAGCTGGGTGCAGAGACGAGAAGCTGTCATTTAGTAGGTCCTCAGGAAGATTTTAGAACAACTTGACAATGAAATGAAAGCTGACTGCATATACTAGAAGGCCAAGTTGGTGGAAAATTCCTGAGATAACTGACGGGGGATGATTTTTAAAGAAATGTTGAATCACCACTGCTCTTCATGAGCAAGATGGTATTTTGTAGCAAAACAAAGATGATGATTCAAAATCTAAAAGACATTGTAAACAAGTTTTAGCAATGCCTGAATCAATGTGGGTTTTTTTGTTTTGTTTTGTTTTTTGGGGGGTGTTTTGTTTTGTTTTTGCAGTCTCCTTTTTAATGGATATAAAAGAAGAATGTGTGATAAAAATTAACATCTAGGTAACTCTAAAAGAATGTCCATGAACACAAAATAGAAATCCTAAGGGGTAAGAACACATTGAATTATAGTCTTTACCTTGGCACATAATAAATACTGGTACATGTTACAGTTGCCAATACTTTTGATTCAGTGAAATATGGTGTTAATTTTGTGATGACTATGGAAGACCACAGTGTTTGTGCATTCACTGGCTTAATTTTAAGTCAAATAAATAGAATGTAACAATATAGCACATTGCTAAAATGTTACCACTTCAGAAGAACCAGTATTTCAATTCTAGGAGATAACAAATACATCAAGAATTCAAAAGTTATGTTTGGATTTAAATAAAGATACCAATATAAAAAAATAAAAAAGTATTCCATATGACTCCAAAGGCATTTTAAGGACAATTGAACCTCCTCCTTCTCATGAGATGAGAGGCTTTAATTCCTGAATATCGGGTTTCACATCCAGGTCTGTGGGACAGAAATACAAACTTGGCCAAGTGAGGATCTGGGCGTAAGGCTGCTGGCAAGAGCAGCTTTATGAAAATTCTGAGACACAGTGAGCTGTGCAGCCTTCAGACCTCAGCAGGAACCACAATTGCCTCTTTTCCTCACCCAGAACCTCCCACTCATTCCCCGTGAGATATGTTTCATTCTGGCAATGGCTTGGCTTGCAGCTTTCAACGCCCCCTTCTCACCCGCCAACTTCTTCTCCACAGCTCAGAGGTTCCAGAATGAAAGCAACACCTTTGACCTCAATTAGCAGAGCAGAATTTTACATCTTAATATACTTTCACTGGTGTGTATCCAATGCAAAGTGCAGCTTAGAGTGGGGATGGGGTGGGTAATGCCTTTTCTTAAATTATTCCAAGGACTTGGGCAAAATGTAGGGAAATGTAAATTGAGAGACATTAGTAAATGTGCAGGACTGTTTCTCGGCATTCTTCAATGTCAACTAGCAAAGCATACCAATAGACTAGTCACTTTGGGTTGTTCTCATATCACAAAACTCACAGAACCATCTCCAACATAGTTTCAATGGTTTAACAAATGGAAATAAGGGTATTATTAAATGATACCTTCTCTATGAAGTTCCTGGCCCTGGTAGGCCTTTCTCTGTGCAGTGTATTGATTGTCACATTAGAAAGATGCTTGACCTATCTCCACCTTCAGTCACAGATGAAAATTTCTCATACTCCAGCTATTCAGAGAGTCCACAAACACAAGCAGGAAATTTGCAACTTGCTTCCACCATGCACTTTTGAGCAGACAACCATCATTTTACTAGTTCTCATGCCTCCCTCTTAACCTTGACCATGAGGAAGACTGTAGAAATAACGGATTCCCCTTCTAATCTAAAGCAAAGGAAATCTGAGTTCTCTGCTTCTGCCATAAAGTCTAGATGCACTCGGAAATTCTCACCAACACTCCCACATTTTCATTCCATTATGACCCCAGTTTCTGGCAATGAACAGCAGGAACACATGGCTGCTTAGAGGACTTTCAGGAATTGTAACCATCCAAGATCATGTGAGCATGCCTTCCAGCTATTACCACCAAGCCAGCCAGGGGTTTTCTACACCTGCCAAATAGTCTTCCTGTTTCAGGAAGTGGTATTTCAAAAATATGCAAACTCTTCAGTGCAACTGTAAAGAATAATTCAATGGTATACACTAACTGTGGAAAACAGGAGCTGGGTGTGGGCAGGTGAAGAGGTGGCATTGTGGCTATGCACAGCTTTCTTTCTCAGGACACACATATCCTGTGTCATAAGCCATGCCAAAGAACGTGTATTTAGTTGAAAGAACCTAAATTTAGTCAATGATCTCCTAGAGTAAAATGTTTCCTTCCTCCTCCGATATTCAAGTTCACAGGAAACTTTTCATAATGTGTTAGAATACTTACACAACCAAAATGCCCCCTTGTCTGCCCTCCCATTCTTTTTTTTCCATCTGAGGCTGTTGTTCCACTCCTCAGAAACCTCAGAATTCTGTTTCAAGTCAAAAATCTAAAAAAAGAAAGAAAGAGAGAGAGAGAGAGAGAGAGAGAGAGAGAGAGAGAGAGAGAGAATGAAAGAAGAAAGAAAGAAAGAAAGAAAGAAAGAAAGAAAGAAAGAAAGAAAGAAAGAAAGAAAGAAAGATTTCAACAGTTTCATTCTCTCATCTCACTCCTGCCACCTCTTCCCTACCTATCTTTTCCTCCCAACAATGTCATAAGTCTTATCTTTGGAATCTGGCTACAAGCACCTCCAGATGTTTAATCCCCTCACCCATGACATCAAGCTCAGCCAATGGTCCCCATCTTCAAAATGGACAAGCTAGTTCTCCCTTATATAATGTACTGTTTTACTTATGAATGTACATCCTACTTAGTGTACTGCTTTCTCTGTCATTAGTACAATTCATAAATATTTTGAACCACATCATGACAAAAGCTTTACCATCTAAAGCTGGGAGTATACCTTTAATTCCTGGATTCAACACGTGGCAGCATTTAGTAAGTTCAACTGAAAATATAATTCTTCCTTGGCCTGAGCAACTCATCAGTTCAAGAGTTGCTATTGGCACAAACCTCTGAACACAAATGTCCAGTTTCATCAAACATCCTCAGAAACACACATTAACTGCCTGTAATGTGCTCATTATCAAGAGAGTCTAGACAGTGGCCTACTGAAAGCTTTGTAAACACAGGTTCACAGAAGAAACTAGGTATTCCAAAACAAAGTTAAGAAAACCCTTTAGGCTTTATAATGTGAATCACAGCATACAGCTAGCAGCAACTTCATTAACTCATTAAATGACAAGACCTAACCCATGTTCTAACAATTGATATGACTTGAAATGGTGATATAAGCAGATACCATCATCTATCTACATGCAATATCTGGAATAACTTAAGAAAATAACCACAAATGAAAGTCACAAACTCTGCCATGTTCTAGCAGAGTTGAGTGTAAGTATATATTCACTTTTTCTCATTCAAGTCCTTGAATTATGTCAGTGGTCTTCTTGGAGGCCTGTGGAACTGAGTTAAGGATCCCTTAGGGATGAAGGCAAAAAAAAGAGAAGAGAAAATTAATGGGAAAAATTAAACACCATCCAGAGAGGATCTAGAACATGTAAGGCAAGTATACTACCAATAACGTACATGACCATGCCAACATGGGACCTTTAAAAAAAGGTGATTAGGCCACAAGGGCTCTACTGTCCTAAGTCAATTAATGGTGTCATTTGGAGACCGGGTTAGCATGGGATTATCACTCCTCTTCCCCTCTGATTTATGTGCTTGCTTGTCCACTCCCCATGTCATGACACAGTATGAAGGCTATCACCAGAGGCCAATAGCAGGCTCCATCAGCCTGGAGAACCAGGTGCTAAGTAAACTTTCACTGTATACACATTACCATATCCATGGTACACTCTTCTAGCATCACAAAACAGACTAAGACATACTGGAATCTGGCATGTATACTCTCAGGCTTGCCTCTCTCGGGATCAGTTCCCTCATACTGAGAATTTAAAAAAATTGTAGATCGTAGTATTCCCTTTCAATAGTGTTAAAATTTGAGAATCATGAAAGCTACTTTTATGTTTTCAGTGTTCACTATGTGTTAAAGGTTTTTAAAAATTGTTCTTTTAATACTTATGGAACTAATAATAATCATAGACTCCATTTACTTAATCCTATGCAAAAGAATTTCCATGCATCTTATTGAATTCACTAACAGGATCATCAGATATGTAATTAAGGTTCAGGGAGAAGCAGCTTTCCTGAAGGTCATGTGGTTTACAAGTGGCAGTCTCAGTTCCTTTCAGAGCCCAGAGCTGAGTCTCACACTACCAGTTCTTAATTTACTCACCAGTAGCTTGCATAAGATTATACTACAAAAGAATCTTGGAAGGAACCAGGTCTGTCTAACAGTCCATGTCCCTCCCTGTCATGCCTGCCCAAGGCCAAGAAATTAAATGGAAAGTGATAGACAATTTCTCTTCTTCTCCTATCATAAACAAACTCCAATTTGCTGGACTCTTCTGGGGCTGTGTGCAAGGCCCCACGAACAGAAAGAAGAGAAGTAAAAGAAAAATTCCACTTGTCCTCACTCAGCCATCCATGACCACCAATGCATCCAGCTGCACACAAAAGGAACATTTCTTCTCTCCTTTCAACAAATGCTTACTGAACACCTCTCTATTCTGTTATATACTATGTCATGCTTCTTTCTAAGTCTGTTGGGCTATAAGATTATTTTAATGGCAATCAGATATTTTGTTTATTTTTGTGAATGTATTTTAATTATATTATACTTTCCTATTTACAACTCCACAAGAGATGTATTAGCATAGAAGATAAAGAAGTACAGAAATTAATGTGCCCCCTTAAGTTATCCTCATGGAAAGTTTAATCTTCACACAATAAAATATTCAGAATAGAGAGAACAAGGAGTGGTCCCTTAATGACATGGTTCAGTTGTTAAATCAACTCTTACCTGGAGTCTAAAAAAATCACTGCACTTTTTGGTCACATGAGCCAGCATATTTTCTTCTTAAGCCAGTTAGAGTTAGAATTTCTGTTATTTGTAACTGAAAGCAACTCATGCCAATGAATGTTCAGTAGTCTCGAGTACATAAATTAGTCAGTGCAATTCTTCCACACCGAGTCATCTACAATAGCCATACTTTCAGTTCTGAAAGTATGAGTTTATTAAGTATACAGTAAAAAAAAGAAAAGAATAAATAGAAAGTAGAAGATATATAAAAGTACTAAATAGGCAGTAAAATATCATCAAATCAGGCATCTTGAAAACATCCAGCAGTAACAACTGGATTAGCCTAATTGAAAGAACAAACAAAAATAACATCATCAAATCGGCCGGTTACAATATCCAGCAAAAATGACTGGGGAAAGTCTACTGAGACAGTTGTACTAGAGTGCCTGATTGAGAGATTTCCAAACAAAGTAGGGCATTCTCTCCATAAGTGAGTTCTACTTTTCGTTCTATCACAGGCATTTATCAATGTATGTGTATTGCTACAACCAAAGTACTACTCAGTTCAATCTATTTGAAGTCCATGTATTTTCCCAAAATTAAAGATCAAACCTTTCAGAATAAATGTAGTGAATGGAACTTCTTCTCTTGACCATATTCAATGTATTTATATGAACTATTAATGGAAGAAGAGCTATGTTAAAGCTACAGGGGAATAATAGATCACACCCAAACTGAACACTTAGAGCAAGTAAAGAAATGGTTTCCCGCCTTGTTGTTCTCAAGAATAAAATGTTTTAGTATGCTTAGCTGTTTGCTGCTTTTCTTTCTTCCTACTATAGGGCTAAGGGGCCGGCTTGCCCCATGACACCAAGTAAGACAAAGACATACACTGGAGATAAGCACAGGGGCAAACTGCCACCATTAGTAGAACACCAGCTTTTACAACCAATAGCCATTCTATGGCCTCTTTAGGTCATTTCCCTGCTTAGAAAAACAATGTATCCTAGAGATGCATTCACATTTTCTGCAGTCATCAGAAAGAAATTAATTTCTGTATCTCACACAACTCTAAAATTTTTAGAAAAGTTTTCCCCCAACATGCTATACACGAAAACTGCAAATGATGCATGAAGAAGGAAAATAAAACACAAAAATAACTTTTCAAGTAAAATTAACTCATTTCACATTCAAGAGTACTCAATGCAGCACCGTTTGTACATATAAGACAGGGACCACAAACCAGGCAGTTTGTGGTCTAAAACAATTGGAATCTTCTCTGAATATATACCCAATTTATACAGGAGACTCATTTAAAATAATTAGGGCTGAGTTTTCATTAGGAAAACTGCCAAGACTGAGTTCACCCTGGACTATGCAGTGAGGTCCAGTCTAACCTAGGCTACAGAGTAAGACATTGCCTCAAAAAAGAAAGAAAGGAAGGAAAAAAGAAACAAAGAAAGAGAAAAGAAAGTCTGTGGTGGAATAATCCTTCTGTACACTGTGAATATATATTACTCTCATTGATTAATAAAGAACTGACTAGCTGGTAACCAGGCAGGAATTATAGGTGGGACAACCAAACAGAATTCTGGGAGGAAGAAGGTCAGAGGAGTTGCCAGGAGACACAGAGGGAGCAAGACATGCTGGAGGACAGGTAAAGCCACAAGCCATGTGGTAATACATAGATTAATAGAAATGGCTAACTTAACTTGTAAGTGCTAGTTAGTAATAAGTCTGAGGTACAATACATAGATTAATAGAAATGGGTTAATTTAAGTTGTAAGAGCCAGTTAGTAATAAGCCTGAGCTATCAGCCAAGCATTTATAATTTATATTAAGTCTCTGTGGTTATTTGGGAGCAGCTTCTTGGACACAGAAAAACACTACCTACAAAATCCCACACAACAGATGGTTTATTCTTAATACTTCCCCATCCTATCCCCACTTTCACCAGTCTGATGTCATTTCAACAAACTAATGAAGTCAAGGCTCAAGTTGATACATCATTATTCTATGCATATAGTCTAAGGAAAATGATACATTTCACCACCATGTCTTCAACAATCTGAATCTTCTCATTAGGAGGCTTAACTGAAGCTCTCCAGTTTCTATTACCTATAAAAGATTATTTGGCTAGGATCGCTCATGAAAAAGGCAAGATTATAAAGGCCATAGGCACTTACAAATAAATAATTGACCTACACTACAGTCTCGCAATCATTGTTATCTGAACATGCACATGTAGTCTCAATTTCATTTTGTTGCTCTGCTACAGTTGTGTTTGAAAATAATACACTGTTTCTTCACAAGATATTGGCCAAGATAGCTAAAACATAATAAAGATTATCTGGCCTAACCTTGAGTCATCTGTCTTCTGCCTGACACAAGTGATCCAGCTCATTCATCGTCTCATATTTTAGAGGCGCTAGTTAGCTCCATTTCTGTCTGCTCAGGCAGAAACGATACACGGCATTCTGTCTTTACGGTCACATGAGAACATACTGGGAAGGGTTATAGTAAAGAAATTTTAGGCAACCACATCACCACATTCAGTCTTTCCCTCCTCACAAAACAATCTTGCTTCTTGGAGACAGCAAGAAATAAACTTATTTTCTAAGTAGAAATCCAAGACATATATTTCATTTAAGGGAAAAATTCACAAAGCCAAGTTGCTGCCTTCAATAGAGGGCAATTTTTCATCAGCTAGGTCTGTCAGATCCATTTTATTTCACAAATTGGACAGCCGAATCTTTGTGTTCTCTATCAGCCATAAGAAAATGGTATTCTTTTGGCTGGTGATATTGGGCTTTATTTTTGGACATTCTTTTTATCAAAGATGAAGAAAAACACCTTGACAGTAGTCAACATTTTCAAAAGCACATGATATTTATAAAGGATAAGGCCAGCACAAAACTTAAGACATTTGGTAGATATTATTTCATGAACCTTAAACTACCTTTTAAATAAATCAGAGATGCAAAACATAAATATTTGTTGAGGGCTTGCCATGTGCCAAAAGCTGAAGTTGGGTAATTTCTATCAATCATCTTCTTCAGTCCATACTAAATCCTCTATGCTGGTGGGTTTGTACCATTTTAAAGATGAGAAAACTGAGCTAAAAAGAGATTGGTAATTGTCCCAAGGTGACACAGAGGGTAAATGAAAGGAAACCAGGACGCAAATCCTACCCTCTAGACTTAAAAACCTCATACTCTGAATGGCTTACAATGAAGAACCCAAGTCCCGTGATCACTTTATACATTTGCCAATTACAGTACTTGTCACAGGAGGACTTTGAATTGAATTTTCCAGAACTTAGAAATATATAAGAAGCCTGCTACTTGTTTTACAAGGCAAACACAATCTTTGTAACTGAATTAGACAAAACTACCATATAAAAAGCCATAGAAACATATGAATCATAAGCACAGACACAAATACAGGAAAAAGTACTAACTGACTGAATTCTAGCCATGCCTTAAAAATGAAGCATTCATAGGTAAGATTTATTTCAAAATTATGAGTTTAGTTCAGCATGAGGAAATCTAAAGAAGATTAAAGACAGTCTTGTTAAATGGCAAAAAGTCATTTTCCTGGAGCAGGCCCTTTAGTACACTAGGAAACAGTAAATGAAATACTAGTATAACTATCAGAAAAAGAATATACATATACACACATGTCAGGTGATACAAACTAGATCCACTATTACTCAAGGTAGGAATAAGAAAATTTATACCTATTATCACTGATTTTAGTCAACACCTACTGAGGATTCTAAACAAAAGAGAAGCAGGGTGGGAGGGAGGAAACTGTAGAAATCTTTCTCAATTTTATGATTAACTATCTAAAATTCTCAGAGAAACTACCAAAAAAATCTATTGACAATCCTAATCAAATCTAGTATAAATATAACAAAGCTTGCTTTTGTTATCAAGAGTTATAAGTTATAAGGGCTGGAGAGATGGCTCAGCAGTTAATAGCACTGACTGCTCTCCCAGAGGACCCAGGTTCAATTCTCAGCACCCACATGGCAGCTCACAACAACTGTCTGTAACTCCAAGATCCAACACCCTCACATAGACATACATGCAGGCAAAACACTGATGCACATAACATAAAAATAAATAATAAAAAATAAGTTGCTTAAAAAGAAGAATTGTCAGTCTTCATCCATAAATATCAGAGAGTAAATATCACGGGCTATACGGTTTCTCTGACAACTACACAACTTTACCACTGCTGCACAAAGGCAGCCATTGACTATGTGTACCTGGGTAAAGATGGCTGTGTTCCAGTAAAACTATGTTCACAAGAACAGGAAAGTGGGCTGCATAGGGCTCATTAGCCACAGTTTGCTGAGATTCTACTTTACATCACACACACACATACACACACACACACACACACACACACACACACACACACACACATACACACACACACAGACGAGGCAGGGGTATGGGGGGGTAGCAGGTATGAAGATAGCAGGAGAGGGGGAGAGAAGATGGAAAAGAGTTATTTCAAACATCAAGAAAATATAAAAGCCTAGAAATAAACCTTCCAAAGGGTAATTTGAGTATATGAGTCAAAACTTAATTATAAATACTTTCCATCCAACAATTTCATTTCTGGAGATTTATTCCAAGGATAGAGTTAGATAAGAACACAGAGATGTGTACACATGGCTATCTACTACTATGTTATCTATTTATGTTATCCATGTCTTATTTATCAACAAGTTCCAATCACATGCATGATATCAGCTAATTTTTAAAAGATACCAGTATGCCTAAGAAGTTTTGCATATAGACTCATATAAGGAACAACACTTGCAATATATATATGTATATATATATATATATATATATATATATATATAATTGTTTTATTAGCAATTGTGTCTAAAGGTAGACTTATGGAAAACTTTCTACTTTCTTTAATTCAGCTAAATAAAAACACAGGTTTTGGAGGTGAGGAGATGGCTCAGTGATTAAAGCACTTGGCAAGCAAGTATAAGGACAGGAGTTCAAATGCCCAGAATTCACAAAAACACTCAGTGAGTCCAACAGTTCTCCTATAATTCCAGCCATCAGAGGGTGGAAAGAGAGGATCCCCACCGTATCAAACTAGTTAGCCAGGCCAGCCAGACTAGCCATATTGGCAAGCTCTGGCTTCAATGAATAAGGTGGAGAATGATCAAGTTAGACTCACATTGTCAACCTTGGACCTACACACACACACACACACACACACACACACACACACACACACACACACACACACTTGCACCACTACACATGCAAATACATAAGCACACACACTACATATACACATGAGGAGAAAAAAATCAAGATTTTCATTTATTTAAGAGAAATGAGCAGAGTAGCTATGCATTGTTCAACAATTTGCTCTCAATTCTATCAATTCTGAAGCAGCTCATATACCAGTGGTTCTCAACTTGTAGATAGAGACTGCTTGGGCAAATCTCTAGCTCCAAAAATATTTACATTACGATTCATAGCAGTAGCAAAATTACAGTTATGAAGTAGCAACAAAAATAATTTTATGGTTGGACATCACCACAACATGAGTAACTGTATTAAAGGGTCACAGCGTTAGGAAGGTGAGAACCACTGATATAGATGGTGTCCTCCTCAAACAAATCACACCAATGCTGATTATAATTTTTATATTAAGACATTTCTTTTTTTTAAATATTTATTTATTTATCATGTATACAGTGTTCTACCTGCATGTATGCCTTCAGGCAGAAGAGGGCATCAGATCCCACTATAGATGGTTGTGAGCCACCATGTGGTTGCTGGGAATTGAACTCAGGACCTCTTAACTGTGCTCTTAACCTCTGAGCCATCTCTCCAGTCCCTATTAAGACATTTCTAACGTAAAAGGAATATCTATCCAGAATTCTCAATGTTTTCTTATTCAATGGTAGTCCTGCATGCATGAGTATGTGCATATGTGTGTACATTCATCTGTCTTCCAAGAAAGAAAAGAGAAGAGAAATAAGAAACAGCCAATGATGGCAGATGAAGAACCAACATAAATTAATATCTCAGAGAGAGGGGCTGAAGAGATGACTGGTGATTAAGAGCACTTGCTACTCTTTTTTTTTGTTTTGTTTTGTTTTTTTGTTTGTTTGTTTGTTTTGTTTTTCGACACAGGGTTTCTCTGTGTAGCTTTGCGCCTTTCCTGGAACTCACTCTGTAGCCCAGGTGGGCCTTGAACTCACAGAGATCCACCTGCCTCAGCCTCCCAAGTGCTAGGATTAAAGGCGTGCGCCACCACCGCCAGGCTGCACTTGCTACTCTTGCAGAGGACCAGGGGTCGATTCACCGCACCCACAAGGTGGCTCACCAGCATCCTTAATGGGAATTCTAGGAAATCAAATGCCCTCTTCTGACTTCTGCAGACACCAGGAAAGCATGTGGTGCACATACATGCATTCAGGCAAAACACCCATATACATAAAATAAAAGAAAGAAATTTTCAACTATCTTACAGAGAAATAAGTATTAGTCTATGAATTCACTGCTCAAGGTTTATGGTTCCACAGCACAGGAATCTCATCTGTCACGTTAGAGGAAACCCCTGATGTTCTTCAAAACTCTCAGTCATAATTTATCAAGACTGAATTTAAGCTTCTCAGTTTAAAAAAAATGTAAGCTTATGTGATTTACGTCTATTTGTGAAAATATAATTTCCTCGTAATTAAAATAGGTTTCTAATTATTTTGCCAATGGTTTCACATTATATAAAATATACAAAATGGTGAATATTTAATACCCATGCACTTAAAATCTTGGAAAAATAGAGATGGGAAAGAAATATAATTGTTCTTAGGTCCTCAAAATTCTTTGTGTTACTGAATGCAAGTTACACAACATACTTCACAGTTATCAAAAAGAGGAAAAATATTATTTTTTTCTTCTAAAAATAATTACCTTATCTAGTTTTAATAAGGTAATTCCTACTTCCCTCCTTAAAAAACTTGCTCCAATAGCTTAATACAAAAATTAGACTCAATGCAAACACAATCTTGTCCAGCAACAGACATTTCCAACTTTTGGCAGGGGTACATAAGCACACATGCAAATGTGTGTGCTCACATGTGAGTATGTGTGTGTGAGCTTGTCATTGCCCAGGGGTCATGGGAGAAAAGCGAGTGCCCTGAAAGCTAACTTGGAAGATAACAGGAACAATATGACAATCATGGGTCATCCAGAGTTCTCAAAACTAATGTCAAAAGATGATGAGGTGTGAAGTACATTCTATAAGCCATGAAAATCTAGAAGACAGTAAGAAGGAAAAGAGCTTTACCTTGAACACAGTAGACAAATACATTTCTTCATATAGCATACTGGTCATTAAGTACCTCTGTGCTCTCAAATTCTATCGAGTGCTATTTAATCTCCTGCAATAGAAGTTACCATTGCCTTATCGAGCAAAAAAACTAACAACCCACAATGGGCTTGTGTTAAGAAATTCAAGGAAACTGAAATTCAGAAAACTTTCTATCTTCTACTAAAACAAATTTTTGGAAATGAATTTAGTATAGTTTTAAAACTGGATAGTCCAAATTCAAATACTGAACTATTTTTCTTGTCAAATATTACTCTGGAAAGAGTACCACCAAACTCTAGTAAAAACTTACCCTTCAACTTGAGATCAACATTGTGTCTCAGCCAAGGATAAACCCCATAGCTTGGCATATCTTCAGGAATTGGGTTATTGTTTATCCAGCCATCACAAGCAAACCGGAAGAAATTTTCACAAGGATCCACAGAAAGATTTACTTTGCTCATGATGGCAGCAGCTATTTAAAAAGAAAATCATAGGATTAATGACAAGCACTGGATGCTGTGCAGTTCTTTTACAAATTAAACAAAAACTCTCATATCAACCAGTTTCCAAACCCTGGCTTCAACATTTCTCCTCAAATGTCTCTCTGGATGAACTTCACCATATAAAAGGACTGTCTTCAAAGTGTACAGGAGGAAGTTGGGTAAAATTACTGGTCCTAGTTTTGTCAGACTGTCCCTAATACCTTTGGGGTATGGAACTAGAATACAGGTGGATCAATCGGTGGCCTTTCTTCCATTCTACAGATTCTCTCACAAGCTAAGCTGGCTACGCTTCCTCTGGAACAGTAAAGTCCATTTGCCCAGTTTCAAGTGGATTCGCTGGACTCTGTCATTTTCTTGATCAACCGAAGTGGTAGGAATGGCTTCTTGTGATTTTCCAAGCTAAGTATCTAAGAAGCCATGCACCCTCTCCACTGAATCCCTTCAAATGGAGCCTAGGGACCATCCTCTGAAGATAGCTTCCTGGAAAATAAGAAGCCATGGGAAGAAAATATAATTTCATACTCAAATCCTGGCTGCCCTCAACCTCATAGCCATTCTCCTGCCTCAGCCTCCCAACTCCTTGGATTACAGTATGAGGCACTACACTTGGCTGCATCTATGAGCTTTAAAAAAATATTACAAAATGAAAAAAGAGTAGGTTCCACTATTCCTAATACTCATCTTTCACCATCTTCCAGCTGCAACACAATTGCTAGCTGCAAAGATGTGCACCAACTGATTTTTTAAAAGACTGCCAATATTTTAATGACATTGGAAGGATGGCACTCTGAACAATTTTCATACCTTAATTAATGCCAGAATACATTTCTACTTGAAATAATGAAAATCCAATGCGTTTTCAGCTAAATAAGAATGAATCAATATCTCACCCCAGTACAATCTACATAAATTTAGAGATGTATGTTTTGGTTATGTGGGCAGTTCCTCTGGGTTAAAAAACAAGGTTAGATGTTTCTCTACTTATCCTTCTTATGAAAAAGGCAAACCACTGTTTGGAGTCATTGAAATGAATAGACAAACACTCTAGTTTTTTGTTTCATTTTTGTGTTTTTGGACAGGGTTTCACTATTTAATCCTAGCTGGCCTAGAACTTGATGTGTAAACCAGGCTGGCCTCTAACTCACCATGATTCTCCTGTCTCTACCTCCTCAGTGCTAGGATTATAGACATGACTCACCATGCCTAGGGCATAATTTCTATAGACTTCTAATCCTCACCATTTTCAACCACTATCTTCAAAATAAACAAGTGGGAAAAAAACTTGATTCAAAAGTATGATAAATTTCAAGTTAGTTTAACTTTTTTTCTTTTTTCTTTTCAGAACTAATTCCATTGTCTAACTACACTTTTGCTTACTGCTACTATCTTATCATTACTCGTTAATATTCAAAAGTGCTAGGGCACACAAAAATCTTACTTCTGGCTTCAATCTGTAGTCATTCTGTGCAGCCACAGATGGAAGCTGCTATGTAACACCTCTGGGCCGTGGATCACACAAGTCTCAGTCCCACACACTATTTACAGTCACATGGGGAGCTCTCGCACGCACTTTGACTCACATAAGCTCACAGCTTTCTGGCTTCCTTCCCAAGCTCCCCCTGCCCCCAACTCTTAAATGCCTCTTCTCCATCTCCTTGGGTTTTCTCACAGGTACTGAGGGAAACTGCTAACTCAGCTCTGACCTCGGCCCTGATAGAAAAGTGAAAGAATACATCACTCACACTGACTTTGGAAAGCAGCCCGTGAAGCGAGAAAACTCTTGCAATTCATCATTCACTATTCACAGTGAGGAGCAGGGCTGCCCTTTCTGTGGGGAACTGTGACTTCAAATTGCAAGGGACCATAGTTGTCAAGACACCAAAACCCCATTCTTCTACTAGCTCCATGGAGAAAACTGAGAATCTTGTTTTAATTATATATATATATATATATATATATATATATATATATGATTATGAGGGAAAGCTGTGAAAGCGCAAGCTGCCTCACTCTCAAGTGTTGCCCATGAGGTTAATTGTTGGTCAGGCTCCCACTGGTCTATATGGTACAGGTAGAAGCATTCCTCCATGTGTGCCCTCAGAGGTGTTAGCTTCAATTCGGGCTCAAAGAAGAGTTTTATAAATGCTTACATAATAATATTTCTATGAAATAATCATATCACTCACATTAAACATTTCCTCTGCACCCGGAACTATATGCTAAGCCCTTCTTGAGCAGTAAAGCCTGTTCACAAACTCTAGAGTGAGGCTGCTTGGGTTGGAATGACAGCCACACTATGCAATAGCTAAATAATTGTCTTAGTTAGGTTTCTACTGCTGTGGTAAAACACCATGACCAAAAGCAACTTTTGGAAGAAAGGGTTTATTTGCCTTAGAGGTTACACAGTCCATCATCAGAAAAAGCCGAGGCAGGAACTGAAGCAGAAACCACGGAGGAATGCTGCTCCCTGGCTTGTTCCTCAGGCTCTTGTTCAGCCATCTTTCTTAAACCTGCCCAGGGGAAGCACTGCACACAATGGGTTGGGACCCTTCCACATCAATCGTTAATCAAGAAAATGCTTCCACAGACTTGCCTATAGGCCATCTGATGGAGGCACTTTCTCAACTGAGTTTGTATATACATAGATAACTAAACCCAGAACATATACATAAGCATTTTGGTAATATAATTCTATAAACACAGCAGGGCGGTGGTGGTGCCTGCCTTTAATCCCAGCACTCGGGAGGCAGAGCCAGGCGGATCTCTGTGAGTTCGAGGCCAGCCTGGTCTACAGAGGGAGATCCAGGAAAGGCACCAAAACTACACAGAGAAACTCTGTCTTGAAAACAACAACAAAAAAAAAAATTCTATAAACAGTCATCTAAAATTGATGCTAGATTTCCAGAGCTGGCAGATTTTCAAATTTTGCAAAAGAAATACAACATATATAGCCACAGGTGATCTAACAGTTCAGCAATGGCTGGATTGGTACCACTGAAGCAAGCACATTAATATTCCTACAGAAAATAAGTGCATACTCTCATGAGTGGGAAAAAAGTCTAAAATGGCTTCACATTAGTTACATTTGCTCATAGAGCTAGTTTTGCCAAAGGAACTGAGATCAGTTTTGATGTTACAAATTGGGAATACATTGCTTTCAGAGACTGAAGGTTTTGATGCAAGGGTACTATTACAGTTTTTTGTTTTTTGGTTTTTTTTTTTTTTTGATTTTCACAACTCACATGAAAGTTCAAAAATCTAGTCCCATTTCACAGGTAGTGAGACCGCAGCTCAAGGTGATCATGTATTTAACCCAGATCATGTATCTAGACTGTGTACATTCCAAACCTAAGCCAGGCTATCTACACTTACTCATTAGCATTAGCAAACCATTGTTTTTCTGTAGCCTTTCTACAGTTTTCATTGCCAAAGAGGAGTTAGTACAAGAGATCAAGGAGACAAGAAAAAAGTGGAAAGTTGTAGAAAGAAGGCATCTCAGAAAAGACTGCCACTTGCTCAGAAAAGGGACAGAAGTGGATCAGACATTTTCCTCCGCAAGCCCTTCACCACTAGCGCCTGTGCCCTTTCCCTCCCTCACACAAGCTCCTGCATAAAGCCAGGCTTGGCTTCAGTTCTCTTGGCATGTGTACTCAACCGCCATTCCACAGATCCCTGAGCATACTGAAGCTCATACTGCATTAAAGAGGGCTGAGGCCTTGGTGCTTCCACTAAAGAAACAAAAAAAAAATTAGTATTTTCCTAACATCAGGAAGCCGTTTACTAATGTGAAAATTAAAAACAGGACAGCAAGGCAAAACACACTAGGTGGCAGAAGGTGACATCACAAAACATCACTCTGTCCACTTTACTCTGGTGTTATTATGATTTGTAATAAAATTCATGAAGTAAGTGGCCTTCCATCCCTAAAGTTGTCTAAACTAAAATTGAACACTTATGGCGTGAATATTTTAATTTCTCACATCTGCAAGAACTCTCCCACAGCTAAAGTACCAAGTAACATGAAATGTGAAACCTGTCATCTGATTGTAGCACCTGGTCCCTCACCTTACTCCATTAAATACTCTCTCCACTTGCTAAGACTCCAGGCCAACTGCTCAAGTTAGGAACAGGAAAGGGCATGGGAAATGCACAACATTCCAAAGGGGAAAATCATCACCTTTCCAGGGACAATGCTAAGAAGCTGGAAGGGCTGTCTAGTCACTAGACCCTCAAGTCAATCCAGTGCCATGAAAAAAGAAAGCCCTTGCACAGAGTTACTTGGCTTGGCGCCAAGGGAAGGAAGGAGGGGAGCCAGATATGGACTTTAAGCCTAGCTCTGACCCTAACTCACAATGTGACCCTAAAAAAGTCTGCCTTGAGAAACCTACATTCTCTCCTCTAGGGGCATCAACTTCATAGAGTTCTTATGAGATTTTAGGAAATGGCAAGTGTGAATTTTTTAGCACATTGCTTGGTTGAAAAAAAAAATTATTGGGCACTCAAGAATAGGGCAAAAAATGGACTTAATATAACAATCCCGGAGTGCTGCTGCAGCTCTGTGACCAGACTCTCATTAACAAAGCTCCAGCTTTACTCACTCAACCCACTCCTCCCCAATATGAGAGGAACCAATCTCAGAACAACCATGAGTCCTTGCAAGGCTATTTACATAGACATCAAAATGGTTCCTTGATTTTGAGCCAACATGGTTTTTTACTACCATGTCAATACTAAGAAGCACAAACTGGTAGCGTAAGACAGAGGTTGACCTGTTTGTGTGTGTGTGTGTGTGTGTGTGTGTGTGTGTGTGTGAGAGAGAGAGAGAGAGAGAGAGAGAGAGAGAGAGAGAGAGAGAGAGAGAGAGAGAGAGAGAGAGGAGACTCATTATGTAGCTCTGGCTCTCCTGGAATTAGCTATATATAGATCAGGCTGGCCTTGAACTCAGTGAACCACCTGTCTCTACCTCCTGAGTCCTGAGTTAAAGGTGTGCACCACCATAACCAGGAGTTTATGAATTCTTTCACCTAAGTCTTTCCCATCTCAATTAATGTCACTGCTTAACATCTAAGCATCACCCTAAATCTCTTCCTTTTTCTACAATATATTTCAACCCCATCACTACCACAATGCCTTCAGCAAGCCTCCCAGCTCCTAGATCTGCAATCTCCATCTCAAATTCAAGGCAACATCCTCTCTCACCTGGCCTGCTGGCGATAGCCTCCTTTCTGATTTTTTTTCCTTGCATTTCTCCCCAAAGTCAAGTTCTCTACAGAAAGACAGTTGTTCCTACTTTGAGATCATGCATCTTTGTGCTGGCCTTGAACTCACTAGGTTACTAACCCTGGCTGGCTTCATCTCCCAAGTACTAGGACCATGGGCATGTACCACCACAGCTGGCTGGCATGATCTTAAGTGCTCACATGTTTTCTCATAAAACTTTCAAGAAACTCTTGAGCATATTATAGAAAAAGCCAAACCCATGGCATCTAGGTCATGTACAAAACCCTTCCACCTGCACTGTGCCCCTCACCCAGAAGTCTCTACCATTCTTCAAGCCCATTCCTCTATGTGACCTTTTCCCCACAGGAAAGCCCTTGCCTCAGTCTTCACACCCCATTTCCCTTCTTTTAATTTCCCTTCTTTTAATTTAATTATTCAAGGTCCTTTTGAAGATCCTACACCCAGAACCTTTAATCTGGCCATCCTATCACATATTAGCACATGAGTCTGTTTTGATATTTTAATTTTCTGTTTATTTTTGTGCACTGTGTGCCTTCTATGGATTTTGATTTTGGTTTTCGTTTGTTTTGTTGTTGTTTTGAGACAGGGTTGCATGTAACCTACGGTGGCCTCCAACTTACTAAGTAGCCATGGGTAGCCTTGAACTCTTGATCCTCCTACCTCTACATTCAAAATACTGGGATTACAGCCATGTATCACCATGTTCAATTAATGTGTGCTGAGGATTGAACTCAGAGCTTCATGAATGATAGGCAACTACTCTACCAATTGAGCTACATCCCCAGACCTCTTTGTGTGTGTGTGTGTGTGTGTGTGTGTGTGTGTGTGTGTGTGTGTGTGTTTATGTGTTTTACTTTTTTTCTCCCTCTACCTATTTTATATATAGGCCTAACCATATATAAACCAAAACCTAACTCAGTCCCTGGCATGAGTAACTATTTGGTGAATTCACTCATTAATCTCTTCTCCTCCAGTCAAGAGGAAAAAGCCCGCATGTTTAACTGTCCTATGACTTCCTCTTTGGAAAATGCCCTAGGGTCCTGCCCCCTTGAAGAACTGGGGGTGGGAGTTGGAGGCAGGGATTTGGCTTCTTCATACTCATGGGGATGCAAGCAGGATTTACTAGCTGTGTCACAACAAAGGCAACTTTAAGCATGAATCTTTGCCTTGGTGTCCTCACTGATACATGGTCTTGTCACCTCCTTAGAAGTTCAACACGCATCGCCGAACAGATGAATCCAAGGGAATTCCAGCAGAAGCAGAGATTTGCACAGTGTCCCTGCTTAGAATCAAACAGGCCATGCCTACTAACCCAGAAGATACACAAAGTCTGCTTAAGACAAAGAGGAATCTGTCGAGGAGAGCCATAGGAGGCCCGCGGTCTCTGTGTGATTTAAGAGAGGATGCCCTGCTTTGCAAGCCCTTTCCTGAGTTCCTTATCATGAGGCTTGAAATATTGTACAGCACGGCTTTTGCAAAGAAAACAGGAAACCTAAGCTCCACTACTTCACACCAAACCTTAAAAGTAAACTCAAAATGTCTTCAAAATTGCATTTTGTATTTTGTCAACCTCAAGCAAACAGAATACTAAAAATACTACCTGTTTTTTCTTCCACTCCCCAAGGTACCAAAATTATAACTTCACACAAGGTGAAAAACAGACTTACCGGCTTCTATGCACTCTGGCTTCAGACAGTACTCCTGTTTAGCTTGGAAGCTTAGGAGACCTTGACTCACTGGAAAAACAGACCAAAATAAATGATTGACTTGTAGCAGACCACCATCGAGTAAAATGCACTTGGGTATATATGCAAGACATTTGCTATCAGTTCATGCTTCTCAGTATTGATTGACACGGTAGTCAAAAATCAAGTTGGCTCAAAACCAAGGAAGCACTTTGATGAATATGTAAACAGCCTTGTTAGGACTCATGGTTGTTCTAAAATTCATTCCTGTCATATGAGGGAGGTGTGGGTTGAGTGGGTAAAACTGGAGCTGTGTTGAGGAGTCTGGTCACCAGGGCCACAGCAGCACCTAGAAGCTTGCTAGAGTGCCCATTCGTACTCCAAATCCACTGGTACAGAAATTCTGAGGATGAAGCATAACCATCATGTGCGTTTTTGATTTGGTTGGCAGAGATTGAACCCAGAGCCTCTCACAAACTGAGCAGGCTGTGTTATGGATACACACATACACACACACACACACACACACACACACACACACACACACACACACAAATTCCTGTACAATTGAAAGTTTTCACTAATGTTTAATTTTCCCAACTGGCAATAACCTATGAGGAATTTCCAGTCCTTTCACATGACAATGTCTTCTACAAAGTTCATGCTTGAGAGCCATGCAATGATGTCACAAAATAAAAGCATGTTTTTAATCTCATAATGTTTTAAGTAAGTTAAGATTTTGTGTTGGGCCACATTCATAGCTGTCTTTGACTGCATACAGGATACAGGCACAGGCTGGACATGAGTGTTTTTGCAAAAGCACAGAAGAATAGACTGTTTTTGAACTCCAGGTAGGATCTGGACATAAGCAAATGTGAGCCTAAAATCGAAAACCTTTTGGAATAATGTGTTTTTCCTCCATAGCTGGAGAAGGTTTGAGGCATTCATTATTGCTGTGCTCTGTGAGCAAAAACAAGGAATCTTTGAAGATATGGCCATGAAGAAATGGACCATGGGGGCTGAGAAGTGCAATCAAGAAGCCTAAGAGTGCTTTATGTCTCTGCTTGAGATGCAGCCCTGCAGATCACCTGCCTGTGTGGCATGTCTTATTCTTTATGAAGCCACATCCTAAGAGGAGGCTGCTTTGTCTTTGTTCTTTTCTCTGCTCCCATCCTCCAAACAGCCTTTTATCTGTGTTACATTATATATTCAAGAAACCTGCCTACAGAATCACTCGGGCCTATTTTCAAAGGAAGTTTTATAACCTAAAAGGAGTGTTTTGATTTTTTTGCAAGAAAAAAAAATAGGTAAAAATATATAAACACCATAAAGATCAGTTGGGACATTCCAATGTACCTCGATGGTGGAACCATGGGGAGTTCTTCTTTCTACTCAATTTTTACATATTTACCAAATGTTCTTTAATGAGCAGGTGGTATTTTTATAATGGTAATATAAACTTTACTATATTTTTTTTTTCGAGACAGGGTTTCTCCATGTAGTTTTGGTGCTTGTCCTGGAGCTCGCTCTGTAGGCCAGGCTGGCCTCGAACTCACAGAGATCCACCTGGCTCTGCCAAGTGCTGGGATTAAAGGTGTGTGCCACCACCACCTGGTCCTGGATGATATCTTCTTCATGGTAGCTTATTTTTAAATCTTATGAAATGGCTAAAAGGTTATTCTTTCTCAAAACTTTGGAGGAAGAGGTGGAAAAATTGGAGATTCAAGGACAACCTTTGCTACTTTGCAACTGCCAAGCCAGCCTGAGCTACATGAGAAGCTCTCTCAAAGTCATCCAAAACTAGCCTTATTTCTTTCATTAAAAAGAAATAATTATTGACACAGACATGTAAGGAATTCAAAGTAATATCAGGTCTTTTTACCTTATAGTGTATATAAGGAAGGTTTTGAATAATTAGTTGGGACACAGACAGAGACCCTATGCCTCAAAAGAGAACATTATATCCACATAGATTAAAGTCCTGAAAACAGACAAGGATCAGCAAGCCCAAATAAAGAAAATAAATGAAACAGAAATGAATGAAATGGAAAATATTTTACTATAAAACACTGAAACATTACTTTTTACTGGTTAGAAGCTTGAAAAAAAAAGTCAAGCAGCATTTTAGCTTCTCAGTTTAGAATCCCCCCAAGATGCAGTGGAGACATCCACAGATCAAGAGTGTGGGAGTGAGGCCAGTAACATGGCTCAGTGATAGAATACTTACAATACATGTGCAATGTCCTGATTTCCACCCCCAACACAGAAAAACAAAACAGAAAGCATGAGAAAGACCACACAGCTGAGGTCATCATCACCCAAGTACCAGCTGGAACCCACAAACCAGACTGAAGCCACTTCCTGCTGCTATTTCTGTGAAAGACCTTCATATTGTTGATAGATGAGGGGAATCCAATGAAGGACCATATTTTATGAGATATGAAAAGTACATGAAACTCAAGCTTCAGTATCCAGAAAGCATATCTTCCTGGCTCCCATTTGTGCACAATTTGTCTGTGGATGCTTTAGTGATACAATGAAACATAGTCCTGCAACAAGGAATGTACGGCAGTGGAGCCAAAAATATTTACTATCATCTGGTCTTGACAGGAAAAGCTTGCAGACCACTGCATCTGAGAAACAGATTGCAGGGAGGAAGGAGAAGGGAAGAAGAAAAGAACACTTGAAAGAAATTGTTTGCGGGTCTATTGCTATACTCGATATTTTAAAGTCTCCGAGGTTCTCTGAAACCACCTCAGACCACTGGCAACCATTCTTTCTGTAGACGACAAAGCCAAAGGAGCGGTAAGGCAGGATTGCTAGACATATGACTGAACTAGGACAGGCAGAGCACATGCTGCGAAGTCAACAAAGAAGCACCTTCAAGGGAAGATCCTAACTAGAATGTTGTCACGAAGAACATTGTTTTGCAGGCATTTAGCAAGCAAGATGCAGAGAACGGGTGCCTGGGGGCAAATAGTGAAGAAAGTTGGGGGGGGAGCATTGTACTGAAATAGTTAACAAAAATATAAAGGTTCCTAGGTGGGCATGGTGGTACAGGCTTATAATCCCAGCACTTGGGAGGTAGAGGCAGGAATATCACAGGAAGTTGTGATATTCACAGCATGATCTACATAGTAAGTTCCAGACCAGACAGGGATACATAGTGAGAACCTGCTCATAAACACATACATACACACATACATACATATATATTCCTGAATGTGGACCCTCAGATAGATGTCCTCTGAAACAATGTTTCCCAAACTTGCACATGCAAATGAATCCTCTGGTGTCTTGTGAAAATGCAGACTGTGAATCAGTAGATCTGGGGGTGGAGCTCAAGCTCTCAGGTGATGCTGATGCTGCTGGTTAGAAGACCATACTGAACAGCAAAAGTAGAATGAAACCACATCCTTAGCTGGTCCTATTTATTATCAATCATCATTAGACATTCTCCAAAACATTCAAAGTGAGAGCCAGGTTATTAGACATAGTAGGAAGTTATCTTTCCTAACCAGGCCTCCTCCGTAATAGTAATGCTTGATTTAGTAAAGTTTACTTTACCTAAAATCTTTAGTGCTTGTGTCAAAAAATCATTTTCTCAAAAGAAACAAAGATTTTCTATAACTGCCCATCTTCTAGAATGCTATGGTCTCCGAGTGTAATGATCATAAGAGTAGAATTGAAAAAAGTGAAAAAAAGCTATTAACATCACTGAAAAGAGCACACATTTTGACTTACATGATGATCACTTGGATTTGTAAGTCTGGGAGTATGTGTAAACCTAGCCCCTTAATCACTTCCCACGTCATGTGTAATTCCTTGGCATGCCCATAAAATTTCTCCTCCGGTTTTAAATTTCAGGAAGTTGATCATCTAAAGCCAACTTTGGAGAAACCTCACAACAGTTTTTAAGAGCCACAAATTCAGTCACAAGAGGAGGAGGTCTAGCTTCACCAGAAAGCAATATACTGATCTAATTTCCTAAATCTTCAGCCATAGAAAACATGGAAAGGTGGTTTGCTCGTTTTAGCAGGGTTCTCAACCACACAAGCCTAACTCTTTTAAAAGTTAATTACTGGTTTTCTCTTGCCAAAATAAACATGGCCTCATGCATCCTGCATATGCCAAGAAATGTTTCCAGGCTTGCTGCATTTCAAAGTACACCTAGAATCTCTTAAGTATAGGGCTTGTTTCTAGGTGACCTTCAAGCCAGTGAAATACTATGAGTTATATAAGAAAAAATTTACAAAGGAAAATAGTCAGGGGTTTAGAAAGCTTACACTTTTGAGCATCCCCTGTCCCTTTCTAACAGATTTCATCCTTCTTCCCCCTAGGAATATGCTTTTGTCTACACATTCTGAGTACATCATTCTCACAGGAGTTATTAAAGTAATTGAATCACAATGCCTTTCAAATCTTAAGAGGAAAACCTCTGCTTTCCTTCACATTCATTTTAAAATCTATTAGAAAGGTGGAGTTAATCATTTTGCATCTATCAAAATCACTGGATTTAGAAAGACTCGAAGAATCCCATTTAAGGACTGATTTATCTTTTGTAAATTGCACTTTGTAACTTGTTCAAACAAACATGGACCAAAGTCAAACAAAAGAAATTCCAGTATGGAAACAAATGCAACTATGAATTCATAAACACTCAATTTGTGAAATATAAGACACAATTTTCGCCCCTCAGTGCAATCGAATCCACCAGCCACTCCAAACCACTTTCTCATGCACTTTGCCTCCTGGACTATATATTTGGTACTAAAGAAAAGCCTCCTTTCTCATTGACATATCTGACTGAAACTAACGGTGCATCTCTATTTTTTAACATAAGCAAACAGCCTGCATTATGACAAAGGTTTCTAGAATAAAGAATTAGAAAGTTTCTCCATAGATGCCCAGTTCCCCTGGCCTCTGGAGTTCCACTTACCTAGAAAGAGCAGCGTGCCCAACACCAGGGTGCAACCAATGAACAGGGCCAGTGCAATTCGAATGCCTCGGTTGGTCCCCTTTCCAGTCTCCATGGTGCTCCCTGTTTCTGCTTCCATCGGAAGGGCCAGAGGGAAGACTCAGAAAGAAAATCACTGTTCGTGGTTTGGTAGCTGGTCTCAAGAGTTTGTCAGGCGTTGACATCCAAGACTCTCCTGCTCGTCTGCTAATAGACAGCTTTAAAAATTCCTGTCAGGAAACTTCCCCCTCGACACCCTTTCTCAAATAATCTTTCACAAATGAAATAAAAGAAACTCAAAATATTGGTTGCCTTGGCTCTCCCTTGACTAGACAAAACAAACAGCAGTTGCTTTATCTTGGTGCTCTCTCTCAGCAAAGTCCCTCTCAAGCAATTGTTTGGCAGGCTTTTTGCTCAAGCGTTCTGAGTATACATGTTTTACTAGGTTGCTGCACAGATGTTTTAGCTATTTAAATGTATAGTCACTTGGGGAGGGAAAAATTGTCTTTATCAAAACTGGATTCTCCACCTCCCCCTAACCATGATAAGTTAGGTGACGAGGACAGTCTGCATCCAACTCAAGATCTCAATTAGTCACGTAATTCTGCCACGACAGTCATTCTCCTCGTCTGAACTGTCGTCCTCAAAAGTTACTCTTTCAGTGTGCTAGTCCCCTTTTAAAGCCTTCTAAGAGTTCCTAGGATATCCTGGAGCATTTTATTTTAGGAACTTTGTGTACGATAGCATGTGCCAAAAATCAGTCAAAGTCCACTGCAGTGCAAAGTAGCAATTAAGACAACCTACAGAGGCTCTTGGTTTGGACTAGAGCTTTTTATTTATTTTTTTTTAAGGAAGAGAAAGAGTACTTTTTGTGGTGCTAAGAATTGTTCAAAAGACAGTTAAGTATATGAAATAAGCTTATTAGCAGCCACAAAAGATAAAGTAAAAGATTTTTTTTTCTCCTGTGTTTTGACGAGCACGGCACCCATGCATTTTGCTCTCTAGTTCCTCCCAGACAGCCACTGGTTAGTTAGAACGGTTTTGTGTTTCCATAAAGTGTTTATTTCAGCAGCTTCCCCAGAATGAATTCAAGACTTATTTGGTTCCACTAGAAAGATTGATTAATCAGTCTTTGATCATGATTAAATTCAAATTATGAAAAGCTGCTTTCTTCACAGGGAAGGGCAATGGACATTTCAATACCATTTAAATGATTTGGATTTTATTACTTAATGGTACAGATATCACTAATTTGTAGCACAGTGAATTACTACTCACCCGTTCCTGTCCAGCCAGAGGTCATAAGATGGTGGAAGTGTAGGAGGAAGATTCAGTAACATCTGTAAACCAGAAAAACACAGTTTGTTCACATAGCTTTGGCAGTGACACAGAATTCAGCAGAGATCAATGAAGGAGGTACAACATGACTGTATGTTCATGTGTCTGTCTATCTAGCTCGGCTTGGTCAGGCCTTAATCCCACAGCTTGGGATTCACCCAGGTCTAAAAATGTATTCCATAACACATGGTAACCTTACTTTCTGCTTGTTTCATGGCACCCCAAACTCAGGCAGGATTTGAGCAAGCTAACATCATAATGCTGGAGCCCTTCTGTACTCGTTGGCTGTCGACATTACTTCATTGCTGATGGATTTTCCCCAAGAATGTTTGTTCTTGGTTCCATAATACATCTGAGGAATGTGAGCTTTGTGAGATCAAGGACAGTGTCTGTGATTTTCAGTGTTATAGCCCCAGCAACAACAGTTCCTGGCCTAATAGTGAAAGAGAAAAGAAAAGCAAGGAAAATGACTCACTGCTAGTTAAAAAGCATCTTCTGGAACCAGTCCCATCACTTCCTCATAAGGGGGCGGGGCTTCAGAATACTCCAGTGATAATGGTACTTAAGGTGGGCTGAGCCCTTTCTGTTTTAATCTCACAGCAAACAAACGCACATGACAGCAAATTCATTTGTGACTCTAAGATGAAAGCACAGCCTCAGGTGGCACAGGACTAGACGTGGCATCACTGTGAGACCCCTCATATCAGCAGCTGACAATGCTCCCTGTACACAGGGGAGAGAACAGTCACCCAAGGGTGACAAGAGAGATCGACCTGCCTCTTTCTTTCTCCCCACAATCTCCTTGAACCTCAAGGGTCCTGACTGATCTGGAATGATGACTGTGGGTTGCCAGTTGGAGTAGCCTTGACCTGCCTTAGACTGGTGAATCCCCAGAAGTGAGAAAAATTTGGGAGTTGCCCCGAAGTTCCATGCATACATCATTTGCAGAACGGACTTCATTCTTGAACATTCAACATCTAAGTAAAAAAAAAAAAAAAAAAAAAAAAAAAGTAAGCCAAAAAACTAAACACACTTTCAGTGATAGTAATAGAAAACTTGATGCTTTCCATTCCAAACTGAGACATGTGTAGAAAAGAATGCATTAATTCATGAAAATAAGTCTATGGAAGTAAAAACACAACTCTCAAGACGTTAAAAATAGTTTGCTGAATATAATGTAATGTAATGAAGATTCCTTTTACTCACCAAAGAAATTAAAGTAACATTTGAGAGTGGGTGGAATTGATAGAGGATATTGTGTGGGTGAATCATTCCTTATAAGGTACATTCTTCATTATGTGTTATTTTCCATATTAATTCGTCAGCCTTTTGGGAAATAGTGATTATCTTGCTCTGAAAATAGAGGGCACTTAAAAACAAATTAGGGCAAAAAAAAAAAACACCTTAGGCCAAAATAAATAAGTTCAAGGTACAGATGAATAAATGAGTACTCACAAAAGGCCAAAGAAGAGGGCTGGAAAAGGAAATACATATGAGCCTAATCTGGTCTATCCCCTGTTTTTATAAATAAAGTTTTGCTGGAACACTTATGACAGCATTCATGCTACAAGGTCAAAGTTCTATAGTTCTGTGACAGACATTTTTGTCTGTGAAGTTTAGAATGTTTTACTCTCTGGCCCATTGCAGACAAAAATTGTTACCACTTCAAATGACATACAAGACACACCCTGACCTGCAACTCAAAATTGTTCCAATCTGTGCTCTTGGAACAGAAACTGCTGTGTCCAAAAAAATTGACAAATGGATCTTTACCTGAAACTACAACATTGAGACTATAGAATATTATCCTGTGTGTTTGGAAATGAAAATTCATTATTCCCAGGGAAAGGAATTGTCCACAAAGGTTACTCCTTCAGAGCTGTGAAAATGAGTTAACTGGCAAGCCATTCTACTGGGTAAATTTGTTGATGGTGTGATATACACCCACTTAATTATTTCAAATAAAAACATTCCAAACCAGCTTGGGCCTTAAATGCGATCCATTAGTGAATCAAAAGAAGTTTCCTGAGACTTTCTCGGGTGCCTGGCCATGTGCAAAGACTTGTGAAAGAAAACCAAGAAGTCAAACTAGAAATTCAAGAATGGTCAACTGGACTTAGGCATGGAAACACTTGAAACTTTTGGCAACTTCACCACAAAAACCCCCTAGAGCACACAGGCCTGGTGAGAATGGCAGTATCCAAAGAAGCAGAAATGTGAGCAAGATTTTTCAAAAAGACTTCCAAAAGCAGGACCCGCAAGAACTAGGAGCTTGACAGCATAAAGCAGTGGTCTTCAACGTTCCTAATGCTGCACCCCTTTTACTACAGTTCCTGTTGTGCTGATTCCCAACCATAACATTATTTTCACTTCATAACTGTAATTTTGCTACTGTTAGGAATTTAAGTATTTTTGAAGATAGAAGTTTGTCAAAGGGGCTGCAACATACAGGTTGAGAACCACTGGCATAAAGGAAGGCTTATAGATGAGCTAAGGCCTTTCTCGAGGTGGGTACTTGAACATTTCCCGCTTGCCCTAAATAGAATGCACATATGAGACTGTCTTAGCCAAGCATGATGGCAGCAGCCTATAATTCCAGTACTCAGGAAGTAGAAGCAAAAAAATCAGGCGTTTAAGGTCATTCTTGGCTACATAATGAGTTTGAGGCCAGCCTGGGTGGGCTACATGAGACTGACTAAATAAATAAATAAATAAATAAATAAATAAATAAATAAATAAATAAATAAATAAATGAAATTTCTCCTGAGATGACTGAATCCAGGGAGCTGAGCCCAGTGGCCAAACTGGCTGTGTTTATGGCTCATGTCTCTTTGTGCTAAACAGGAGTGCATCTATCTGATGATGGTTTATATGTTCAGGAGTCTTCAGTTTCAAGCTGTAAAATCTCCCATGGGCCATTAATTTCAGGGAGAAAGAAGGAAATGATTCAAATCCAGAACAATACTTTCATCCAGCCACTAGAAAGAGGAGGGTGTAGGGGAGAAAGAGAGAAGCTGGACAGGAGAGCTAATTAGTGAAAGTGGCATCTAGGGGCTTTGCTAAGACCTGGTTGTTTGTTGGCTAGGAGCTTCAGAGTAGCTGGATTCAAATTCCAGGCCTCCCACTAATGAAATACATTACTTACTTTATACTGCTCTCCTGGAACATCTTTCCTAGGTAGATATTCTTATCTTCTTCTTACAGATAAGGAAATGGAAGTGTAGAACTATTAAGTGATTTGCTGAAGGTCACAGGACCACATTTGTCTGAAGGCCAACATGGTTTCAAATTCCCAGTTCTTGCTCTCTTCCCTATTGCCTGATAAGTCTGCTTATCAGGTAATTAGCAAAAGTAGGCACAGCGTGTCAAAATGACACTTGAGCCGAGGAGAAGGGATAAACTATGCTCCCTTTCATTCTCTTGTTTACAAGACTAATTATCAGACTTTAGTGCCTTACCAGGGACAGCAGCCATCATTTAATGTGGAGGGGGAAAGGTTTTCAGCTGGAGAACATACAGAGCAGTTCAGGAAATGGCCCCTGCTGTGTTGCTGTTGCTAATTGAACATTAGGAAGGATAGATAAATCTGAACAGCTATTTATCCATGTGATGTACTTGGTCATGTTTGAGCCAATGGGGGGATTTTTATTCCTTGATTTTTTTGTTTTACATTTTAACCAGCTTATAAAGTATCAGGTATCCTTATGATTCTTCCTACATATTTCATGTTGGTTGATGGTATCCCTCCGACTCCCTCTTCTCCCTCATCTCCCTAACACTACCCCTGCTTAAACCTTTCCATCTCCAGTGTTATCACATCCTCATTCATATCACAGGTCTTCTACTTGATTCCTTGATTTTCTTACATTAGCCATACAGCTGTGTCTTTCAAGTCTCATTCACTCTATGCATATTATATTTTCTGTTCTGCTGTATTCTCCAGGTGCTAAAGCTGGCTGCGGAAAAGTAAGGTCATATGATGGGTAAACGACAGGGCCTAATGGAGCCTCAACTCTATCTAATATGCACTTGGGGTTTCTCTTAATAGAGTATGGTTAGACAGCAGAGAGATAGCCTTTGAAAGAAGTTTATTAGTTTCCATGTGAGGGGAGCAGCACACATAATTCTACAGAGATACATGGGACTGGACCAGGTTAGCTAGCTAGCACGCAGAAGAGGGGAGGGGAAACCATGAGCATCGGGGAGGTAAGGTGAGTGCCGACTGGGCTTCAGAGTGGGTAGTTTGAATAACTTCAGGAGGCTTCGGTCAACAGGAACAGTTTACAGTGCATTTGGGACCCGGCCCTTGGGTGACTGAGGACAGCAAAGCAGTGTACCCAACTGTGGTATCTTCAAAAAATGAGAAGCTAGAGATAGGAGTTTAGAATTCATTGGTTTGTCTATCAAAGGCCCAGACAAGTCTTTTATTATCTCTGGAAATTAGCTTACTGTGGAAGATATAGCCCTTCTAGGGCTCTGGACCATCCCAATATGTCAAGCATCATAAAATACAGAAACTTTTTTAAAAATATGATGGATGCAGAGCCCAACACATACCATTTCCAATGCATCTCACTACATAGTGCTTTTTTTAAATGTAGTAACTTTTAATCCAATTAGCAATTATGTGCTGCATCCTCAGACTGAGCAAGCCCACCTTGTGTCCTCACTTACACCACTAACCTAAAGAAGATTGAAGTTTTTTGCCTTTGTCTAGTAAGAGCTAATCGTTCAAGGAGCACATACTCAGATGTTTATGAAAGCAAGACACTCTGAGGAATGGATGGCAAGTTGAACAGGACTTGTTAAAACACACACTACTGGGCTCTAGCCTTGAGGTTTCTGATTAAGTCGGGATGGGTTGACATTTGCATTTCTAACTACTTTCCAGTTGATGATGTTGCTGCTGGTCTTGAGACCACATTTTGAGAACCACTGGCTTAGAACAGCCATTAATCTCTTTACAGTGCAGTAAAATGGGCTGAAGAATCCACAAAACTAAACACAACTCTGGTGTAGTGAAACCAATGTTGACATTCAAAATGTTTAACAACCAGAGTGCATGCCACTGGCCGGGTGCTATGCTTTGGGTAAGTGTCCCCCAAAGTACCATGTGTTAAAAGACTTGGCGCCCACTCCAAGACACTTTGGGGACAATGCAGAACCTTTAAGAAGTACAGCCTAGTGTGGGTTTTTTTTTCCAAACCTTGGACTTGGGGGAGTCCCTTGAAGAGGATTTGGGATTTCAACCGTTTTCTCACCCTCTTTTTGGCATCCTAGCCATGAGATAGCTTCATCATCCACTATTGCCTCACCATAGGCTTAAAGTGGCAGAGACAACTGATCATGAACTAAAGTCCTGAAACTCTGCAGCAAAATAAATCACGTTTTCTTTTTAAGTTTATTGTCTGAGGTATTTTTGCTACATTTTGGAAAGCCGATGAACATACCAAAGGACTAGGGTGAATTTCAGTGGCCCCCACTGTACCTGGCATCACTTCTCAGTTGCTGGATCTGGAGAGTCACAGAATGACTGGCATGGATCAGGCTCTGGGATCCAGAGATCAGTGTTTAACAAAAGCTGCAGCCAAGCTGGTAGGAACCAAATGAGCTGAAATCCTGAGTCAAATTTCAAAGTCTTTTGATGGCTGGCTGCTGTCAGCACTTAGGGAAGATATCAAAGTGCTCGCACATGCAATACTCTGAGCTCACTTCTGGATGATTCAATTTACATACTACATACTAGCCATTCTAAACACTTCCATGTGCTCAAATGTAGTAGACCAGGTAGGGCTTGTATCCTTTGAGAAAAAAAAATTCTTTTGCCTAGAAAACTACTTCCTCGAGAAACTCAAGATGCATCTTTTTGTTTTTGTTTTGTTTTGTTTTTTGTTTGTTTGTTTGTTTTTTGAGGCAGGGTTTCCCTGTGTAGCTTTGCGCCTTTCCTGGAACTCACTTTGTAGACCAGGCTGGCCTCGAACTCACAGAGATCCGCCTGTCTCTGCCTCCCAAGTGCTGCAATTAAAGGCGTGCACCACCAATGCCCGGCAAGATTCATCTTTAAAGAATCAACTCAGATTTACTTTCTTAGAAAGACCTTCCCAGACCTTTCTTTGTGACCATTGTCATGGGGTAACCTAGCATATCACTTAGAATGTACTATATTAGTCTGTTGGTAGAAAATGTCCCCAATTACAGGGCTGGAGAGATGGTTCCGTGGTTAAGAGTCTGTGGATCAAGATGTAAGCTCTCAGCTACTGCCCTAGCACCATGCCTGCCTGCCCTCTGCCATGCTCCAGGCCATGATAATCATGGACTCTCACCCTCTGAAACTGGAAGACTCAAATAAACTCTTTATTCTATAAGTTGCCTTGGTCAGGGTGTCTTAGCACAGCAATAGAAAAGTAACAGACCAAATGTACATTAGACTTTGGCATGCAGCCCACTCTGAATAGACTCAGTGGATGGTTTCCAGATCAAAGCCCACAAAAACTACATTTTCCATGTACCCCTGCTAGCTAAATCTCTAGTAGAATCTATCAATGGGAGTCTTTAATGGGAGACTAGAAAACAAGAAGAATATAAAAGCCAAGCTTCATTTTTATTTCCTGTTCCTGGATCTATCCCAGGATAAAGACAGTGACTAGGAATACCTACAATAGCAGCAGCAGCAGCAGCAGCAGCAGCAGCAAATGTGACACATCAGAGGTGTGTGACTCCAGCAGCCACAATGAGACTGCAATATCTGGAGCCCAACTCCATGGCAGCGGCATTAGAGATGAAAGCTGTGGACTTTTGGTCACATTCCCTCCCTCATTTTGCTACCTCAGCCTTAACAGTGGCAACAATATTAACAAGTCTTTACATTATAGGTAACTGCATCATCTCCTTGGCTCTCCACTACCTCCCGTAACCAATTCCCCTCATTAAACATACTGTTTGAAATACCTAGAGTGGTTTCTTTATTCACAACTGAACACTGATGACTGTTGTTCCCTTTTCTTAGATTCTGTCCTGTTCCATTCCGTTCCACGGTGATGTGCGTTGCTATGCTGCCAGGCAGAATAACACAATGATGACACAGTGAAGGACATGGTATTTGAGTGCAAACTGGTTGCCTTTTAGTGACGTTACTGCTGTGTGACCTTAGTGAAACCACCCAGTCACTCTCAGTTCCAATCTGACAAAGGTAAACAGTAATAATTTCTACTCAATAGGGTTATTATAAGATTAAGGATTAAACATGGTGGTTGAAAAAGTGATTGATATTATAATTGTAGTGCTTAATGTTTTTTATCTTATCACCCACAGATATACTTGCAAATACTTCCCATTGTTTGTTTGTTTGTTTTTATTCAGAACTATCTAAGCATATGAGAAGTATTCAGTACAGGGATAGCAAGGTGGCAGGTTTAACCAAGCCTGATGACCTGAGTTCAATCCCTGAGACCCCCATGGTAGAAGGAGCAAACCAACTCCAGTAAACTGTCTTTGTACTCACACATACAGAGACATGCATTTGTGTGGCACACAGAAAAGTAAATAGAATTTTAAAAATTTAAATAATATTCAGTGCACACCTTGATATGGGAATGAGAAAGGGAAGAAAGGATGAAGAAGAAATGACAGGGATGAGGAATGGAAGGAAAGGGATGTCTTGGAGCCATAAATTTGGTGCAGAATATTTGGTTGATTTTTGTTTTGTTTGTCTGCCTGTTTGCTTATTTTTGAGAAATAATTTCGATCCTTAGCTCACATTGGCCTCAAACATATTGACTAAGGTGGCTTCAGATTGGCTGGAATCCTCCTGTCTCTGTATCCTGAGTGTTGGGATTATATATGCAGCACCGTGCCTGGTCGGAATTATTTTTTAATGTCACCTCATCTCCTACCCCTTCTCTGGCTCTTCATTACAGACACTAGTCACCCTCCACGCCCAGTTGGTAATAAGGACAACTAGATGTGAACACACACCTGTCTGCTTCTTGCTCTATTAGCCACTTGAGAGTTGGGACAATCATTTGGACATCTTGACAGTCCTGGGATCTGATAGGTAAGGTATGTAACTTTGTAGGATGAATGTACTTGAAATCCAAGGAGATTATAGAAGTCAGCCTGAAAAGGCAAAGTTCACGATAACAGATTTTTTTTTTTTTTTTTTTTTTTTTTTTTTTTACCTAGAGCAGATGCCATAGTCAAGGACAAGAAATGACATGTTTCTTTCAAGGTAGTAGTCACGGATTGTTGTTGTTCATATGCTTCATGGGTTACCATAATAACTTACCTTCAGAATACTTAATGACAAATGCTCTCTGATGTCCCAAGTCTGGTTTTGTTTAAATCAAGACATACCCCTCTTCTCTATAGGTTTCTTCTAATAGAATACTCAGCCCCCAAAAAATGGATGGATATCTATAAAGTAAGGCAGTATCTAAAACAGGTAAAGGGAACTAATACTTCTAAATTTTAATTGTTAATTTTCCATTTTGTAATACATAAGAAAGTTTTCAACTCTAAAAGAGCTGGCTTAGCACCATGTAATAGTTGCTATTATTCTTCTAAGTATAGCTCAACAAGTATTCACTAGCCATATATTCTGGCAATATAGGGAATCAAATCCAATACAGTTAATTAAAAAAAAAAACTATAATATAGTTCCTTAATCCAATCCCTACATTCTAGGTCTGATACAAAACAAACAAAAACCAAATAGCATTCCAGTCCCATACCATTTAAGGCTGTAAATCATGCTGCCAGCTATGAAATAAAATACATTACATCCTCCTTCGTTACACATATATCTCATGACCACTTACCAGATCCCAATTCAGAATTCTCAGATTCCATGGAGTTCTGGGGAGAAACATGTTGGTAAGCTGGCACTAGCCATCAGCCTACAGTTTCACTATCCATACTTACCCAGAAGCCTAGACAATGGGCAGTGGAATGATAAACTGGGAAAGAGAACTTATTGGCCACTAAAAGTACAAGTTGGTTGATATGCCATTTCAAGTCCTGTAGATACATTTGTACATACAGTTTTGCATTTTAGATGGGGACACATGTGCTTCCCATTAGCAATGAAGACCCTTTTCTCCATGGCAAGGGGCCTAGCTCAAGGATAGCCAGCATGGAGCGCTGTTGAAGCCAGGTCCCAGGGCAAGGACCTCTTGCCCAGGGCTTAGGGATAGACCATAGCTCCCATCCAACATAGTAGATTAAAACTACAAGATTATTTTCAAGCAGAGAAATAAAGATCCCAGGTGCCAGAAATGAACTATCAAGGGCCCTGACAGGTGAAGGAGAAAGGAAAAGACTTTGGTTATGGGTTCTTCAAGTAATTTATGCAAGCTCATTTCTTTAAGCAGACAGTGTTTTTCAACATGTCAAATCCTAGGAATATTTTATTATGTTACTATTATATAAAGTACACCAGGTGATGTATGAATCTCAAAAATGTAATACATTATGCAAACAGAAAAAAAAATCATTTGTCTTTCTAAGGAGGTGATAAATACTATATTACACAATAAGCTGCTTTGCTCAAATTCAAAGCCACGAATTCCATTTGAAGTTTACTGTTGAGTCTCCAAAGCTTAGCGTTATTTAATCACAATGACTCCCAATCATAACTACTCAGATGATCAATTTTATCTAGTCACTGATGTTCCTACAATGGTGACAAAGCTGTAGTATTTTTGTTTGAAGACAACACACCAAGTCCCATGGTATACTATAATTAAGAACAACTGTTTACTTTTTCTTAAATACAATAGCCCTCACCCCACCTCAAAAGCTAGACATTAAAGTACTAAATATAATGATCTTGGTAAGCCAAATTGCTATGTTCCTGGCAGCCCTTCCCTATTGTTTCCCTTAAACATTTCTATCTGAAATGACAGAAAAAGAAAAAAATGAAACCTGGAAAATATAAAGCTATGTACTTTGACCATATCTTCCACCTAACCACCAGTGTTTCCATTTGAACACTTAAAAACACTCACTGCTCTCACTCTATCCTTTGTCTCATTTTGAACATTTTTTTCACTCATATTGTTTTAGATGTCCATGAGTACACCTTGTAGGACCACGAAACACCAGCCCTTATTTTCATGTTGGTGAAAGCAGTCTCCCTGGTGGATGTATGAATGATGGGATGGGGAAGATTTTCAGTCTTCTTGGTTCCCTTAGTAGACACACAGAAAGATTCAGAATGTTATTGAATAAACAAATGATCACCTCATGGTCTCCATAAACTATGTAATATAAATTAAACATTCTGAATCCAAAAATCTGAAATACAGAATGCTAGAAAATTTAAATTTTTGAGCAACATAAAACCAGAGGGAAAATTCCAAGGTTGACAGGTCACAGTCAAAATGCAGATGGGCTAAAAATCTTGTAGAAAGCTACCTTCAAGCCATGTGTATAACATATATATGAAGCATAATTTTTTAATGTGGCTCATGGGACCTGGATAATACATATTGTATTAGTCTATTTTTAACCACTATGACAAACTAGCTTTAGATTGGACACTTTACAAAGAAAACAGGTTCAAGAACATGGTGCTGACTTTTGCTCAGCCCTGTTGAGTGCCTTCTGGCTATGTCACAACATGGCAAATGGCATCATCATGGAAGTGTACACAACAGGAGAGATTAGGTGGCAAGACATGAAGGCTCACTCTTTTATAACAACCCATTCTCTCAAGAACCAATTCATCCCAGAAGACAAACACATTAGTGTCTTCCAGAGGCAGCACAATTAATCACCTAATTGTATCCCACTAAGCCCACCTCTTAAAAGATCCCCCAACTCTATACTTCCAAGCACAAGACTTGGAGAAAAAACACCCAAAACCACAGTACACATTTATCTATATTTAATTGTTTCTAGGGTACACTTTTTGGGGGGAGATTTCATATGCTTAAGTACTCAGTCCACAAATCTAACAATCTCAGATATAACTACAACATTTGATCAAATGTGTTATTCACAGCATCTTCGCTAATGTGACCATTTAACCTGAGTCCACATAACTTAGTACTGACTTAATTTTTTTTTTTTTCGAGACAGGGTTTCTCTGTGTAGCTTTAGAGCCTGTCCTGAAACTCACTCTGTAGACCAGGCTGGCTTTGAACTCACAGAGATCCACCTGCCTCTGCCTCCTGAGTGCTGGGATTTAGCTGAGGCAGGGGGATCTTGAATTCTAGGCCAGGGAGGAAGGTTAAAGGACATAATTGTAGGTTGCCTCTACAGATTTTGCCAAGCGCTGTGATCATTTCTGATGTTTATTGGCCCTTCTCATGTAATAATTGGTAGGATTTTTAAAGATTTGTTTTTATATTTTAATTATGTATGCATGCGTGTCTATGTATGGGTTATGTATGTCTATGTATGTTAGTGCAGCTGCCTATGGGAGTGTGGAATCCCCTGGAGCTGGAGTTACAGGTGTGGTAGTATATTTTAAAAGAGCTCTTTAGTGCATAACAAACCCCCAGTAAATGACCATTCCCCTAACTTCTGGTTGCTAAAACTCCTTCCCGGGGGTGGGGGAACGGGGGCAGGAATATAAACATCTACCCTTCTTCCTAATGACAGACCACGGTACAATTCCATCCAAGTTCACTCTGGGAAACCCATGAATTTATTGGACTTCCTTACAGAACGTTGGCGCTCCCCTGAGCAAAAGGCCACACGGAATTCTCTACCCAGCAGGGATGATGGCTTGCTCAGAACCACGTAGTTGAGCCCTCCTCCCCCAGTATTCCCCAGCTATAGGCCCTCCCTGATGCCATGTGTAGTTAGGGCAGTGCTGCATACAGCAGGGGGTAGGGAGCTGCTGGATCCCTCAAGTGAGGCTCTCATTATCCTCCCTTCTCTATGGGGGAGTGTAACAGTCAACAAACCAACTGGGATTTTCCAAATGGGCACAGTTCAACTCCCAAAGATGGAAATTGCTTGCCTTGGAGGATAGTTCTGTACAGCACTTCTCCATTGCTGTTTTCCCAGTAACAGTATTGTGACAAACTTATTCTCCCCACGAAGATGTTTTCATTAATCATCCAAGTTCAAAAGACTTTGCATTTAGGCTTGATTAAATGCCTTTGTTCCAGCAAAGAGAAAGCCAGCCAGCCATTTGGTGCTTCCTTTAATTCTCGATGCCAGTGCCCAACTGAAACTTAAATTGCTCAGTGTTCTTACTTATTGTTAGCTCGAACTGCCTAAGTCCCTTGTATGTTACTGGGTCTTCCATAGGCAAATCTCCAGACCTATCACCTTTTTGATGGTTTTATGTTTCTTTCTTTCGTTTCCTTGTTATTGAATACTAACTGTATGCCTGCCAACCCCTGAAGATGTGAAGCTCAACAGGGCATGGTCTTGACTATCTGAGAGCTCACACAACTTTTTAATATAAATAACTAACATACAAATGGAAGACTGCCCAACTCTCCCTTAAAGGAGCCCTTCCAGGACAGTCAAGAGTATCTAATATCTTTACTACGCTCATTTAATTTTCTTTTAACAGCCAATTAACTTGGGGATGGGAGAAACGGAAGTGAAAAAATTGAGCATTTGGAGAAATGAAAGTACTAGTGATTGTAAAGTGTCAGGCCACTGTGAATACTATTCTTCAGATTCTGCTGCTTGGTTTCTGTTAAATGACAGAACAGAATAGGCAGTCGGTGTAGCTGTGCCCTGGTACAAGTTCTGATTCTGTGTAAGCAAATTTTAAAATCTGATACTTGCTAATGATAACAAGATAATCTCTGAGCACTTCCTCTGTGCCAAGCACCAACTGAAGCATGGATTATCTCACTGGACTGAGAAAATCCTGACAGAATTGCCGCTGCTTTTCCTCCCCTGTGGATGCACACACAGAGGACTAAGGTCCAGATTCAGCAGAGGCAGGATTCAAGCCAATGGTCTAGGTCAAGAACCTCTGCTTAAAATAAGAAGCAGAGTGCTAGAGAGGTCCCCAGAAATCCACAAAGATACCTCCACTATAGACTACTGGCAATGGTGATCGGATGGATGTCATGACAGAACTCTCTTCCAGTGACTGATGGAAGCAGATGCAGAGATCCACGCCCAAGTCCCAGGTGGAGCTCCAGGAGTCCAACCAGCGAGAGAGAGAGGAGAGATTATATGAGCAAGAGATATTGAGACCTTTGATTGGAAAAAGCACAGGGACAAATAGCCAAACTAGTGGAAAAACATGAACTATGACCCAATAGCTGAGGAGCCCCCATGGAACTGGATCAGGCCCTCTGGATAAGTGAGACAGCTGATTAGCTTGAACTGTTTGGGAGGCCCCCAGGCAGTGGGGCCGGGACCTGTCCTTGGTGCATGAGCTGGCTTTTTGGAGCCTGGGGCCTATGCTGGGACACTCTGCTCAGCCTTGAGGCAGGGAGGAGGGGACTGGACCTGCCTCAGCTGAGTCTACCAGGCTGGACTGACTCCCCAGGGGAGACCTTGCCTTGGAGGAGGTGAGAATGGGAGGTGGATTGGGAGGACATGGGAATTAGTGGCTGATATGTAAAATTAAATTAATTATAAAATAATTTAAAAAAAAAAAAACTTCTTTTATAGCCTAAATCTCAGAAACAGTCTTTGAAGGCGTAGGTGCTGCACGGCATGACTGCAGTGCATATGTGAAGTGGTTTTGGTTTTTGCTTTTTGTTTGGCATTCACTGTGACATTTTTATTCATGTATATAATGTAATTTCATTATAGTCACTCCCCATTGCCCTCTCTTGTCTTCCCCTTCCCTTTCCACTGGCAAGTGTGGGGAGAAGGGATATGGGACGACCCTTTACATGCTGTTGATGATTCCAACTGAAATGATTCCAAACTGAAAAAAGAGAGGAATGTAAACTGATGCAACCAATACGGAAATTGGTATGAAATATTAAAAAAAGTAGAAGTATTATATAAATCCAGTCCTACCACTTCCAGTAATATACCCAAAGGACTCTAAGTCAGCACACCACAAAGACACCTGAATGTTCATGTTTACTGAGGCAATATTCACAACAGCTAGGCTATGAAACCAGACAAGGTGCTCACAAACAGATGAAAGGATACAAATTGCTGTCTTAACTCCATTTGTCAGAGTCACACTAGATTACTGATAACCCTGAAAGATAGTTTTTCTTTATTCCCTTCAACATCGTTAATTTTGAATTGAGGACATTAAGTATTCCTTGGATTTTAGATAAAATTCTCATGTAAAATGTGGTTGAGTTTAATTCAGCTTCCCAAGTCTTCCCTCCCCTGCTCTGACTTCATGATTGGCAGAGAATTCTGTCTCTTGACCGTGGGATTGTTCAAACAGTAGGCCAGAGAGACATTAGCATACATGGCACAAATCAAGGATGTACTTTGGCTTCCATCATGTGCTTGCCCTCTTGCACATCTGCCTGTCAGCAGATGTCTCAGATAAGCCACTGTTCTGAGGAGGATGAGAGATCCATGGAGCAGACCTAGCACAGCTTAGAGCAGAACTCAGCCAGGCCCACCCTAGCTTAACCCCAGCCAACCTCACAGCTGGTTGAGAGAGAAACCAATACTTGTTGCTATAAGCAGCTGAAATTTCAAGTTTGCTTGTTATGAAATAGTAAGCCTTTGATAAATAAAACTTCTTCCATCGGCTATGTATTAGTTACCTTCATACTATTATAACAAAATACCCAAGACAATTAACTTCCGAGAATGTTGTTCGAATCTTAAGACGTTCTTATAATAAAAAAACCCAGAGCCAGGTGTCAGGGTGAAAGCTGAAAGATCAGAGAAGCAGAGCAGCCAGCCACTAATTCTTAACCTCCACGAAATCCTCAGCCTAAAGAGAGAGTTCCTGTTTCCTCACGCCTTATACACCTTTCTCTGCCCTGCCATATTACTTCCTGGGATTAAAGGCGTTTGCACTTCCCAAGCAAAGGCATGAGATCTCAAGTGCAGAGATTAAAGTTGTGTGTGCCACCACTGCCTGGCTCTGTTTCTCTCCTATACTGGAACAATCTCATGTAGCCTAGTGTAGCCTTGAACTCACAGAGATCCAGGCGGATCCCAACCTCCTGAGTGACAGGATTAAAGGTGTATGCTACCACTGCCTGACCTCTATGTCTAATCTAGTGGCTGGTTCTGTCCTCTGATCCTCAGGCAAGCTTTATTAGGGTATACAATAGATCACCACATGAGAAAAATTTATTTGGGCACATAGCCCTGAAGGTTCTACTCCACGATCTGGTAGCCACTTTGGGCTTCTAGAGAGGATGACTCATCACAGCAGGAGTGTGTAACAGGGCAAATCACTGATATGAGCCAAAAAGCAGAGAGTAGGATAATTAGTAGGGTCCCACAACCCCTTTTAAGGACATGTCCCCATCATATAAGGACCTCCAAGTAGGCCCTACCTCTCATAGGTTCACAGCACTTCCCAGCAGTGCCACCCTTAAGACCACACCTCTAACACATAAAACCTTAGGACACACTCATCAAAACCACAGCAAGAATTTTAAAGGGCACTAGTATTGATTTCTTAGAAATGTTCTAAGAATAGACCATAAACTAGGTCACTTCAGCAACAGAAAAATTATTTTCTCATAGTTTGGGAGGTTAGAAGTCTAAAATCAAAGTGATGGCAAGGCTTGCTTCTTCTAGAAACTGTGAGGAAAAATCAGTTTGATGTGTTTCTTCGGGCACTCCTCACCTTGCAAGATAGCATTTCTGTCTTATCCTCACAGTGCTCAAATATTCCTTTTTAAATAGACCATCAGCCATATCAGTAAAAAGCCCACCCAAACATCTCCATCTCATCATCTGCAATGATACTAGTTCTAAATAACATTGTATTTGTAAGCACTGTGGGAGGGGTGGGACTTCAACACCTTTAAGGGAGAACACAATTCAACCCAGAACACTTTCCCTGATCTTTCAGAGGGTGGGAGTGAAAATAACACTGGAAGGACCTGGCAGTTTTTTTGGCAGTAGGAAAAAGAAGAATTCATCTTTCTATATCATTATAGTAAGCTA